>NC_068910.1:131903950-132210669 GCF_023091745.1 Budorcas taxicolor
CACTGTCAGACTGGGGCTGAGGATGAGTCAGGAGGAAGTGAGGCGTGGGAGGAGCATGAAGATCAGAAGAAAGGACAGGGGCACGGCTGGTCCCCCTGATGACACCAGGTTTCCTGGTAGATGTTCTAGATTAAGGGCCAGGTCAAGTGCTCAACTCCAGACGAGTGTGCAAGGGTCACTTTCTGGACATTTGGACCCAGGGAAGAACACAAGGCGTGGCCGCCCTTCTTGAAGACATTCGAAATAAGGGATCTGTGTCTGTCATTCTCTCTGAGAACCACGGTAAAGCCACAGTGATCCTGGATGGGACAGAAAGAACGGGTGTGGCCCAGAAAACCTACGCCACTGTCCCTAGAAGGGGATCTGAATCTTAGGAAGAGAATCCTGGGTTGTAACCAAGAAGAGGCCCAAGCCTGTCACTTAGAGGACCCACGCAGGGCCAGACCTCTGGATGGAATTCAGGAGACACTGGAAAGAGACCCTGCTGCCTGATTTGGGATAGAAAACTGCTAACATGGTTGAGAGGTCCAGGAAGCCTCCTTTACTCTGACCAAGATGTCTCTCCTCCGGCATTCCATGGCCCCAGAAATCCATGGTAGGGAAACAACCAGTTCAGTTCAGTCGCTCCGTCGTGTCCGAGTCTTTGCGACCCCATGGGCAGCAGCACACCAGGCCTCCCTGTCCATCACCAGCTCCCGGAGTTTACTCAAACCCATGTCCATTGAGTCAGTGATGCCATCCAACCATCTCATCCTCTATTGTCCCCTTCTCCTCCTGCCCTCAATCTTTCCCAACATCAGGGTCTTTTCCAATGAGTCAGCTCTTTGCATTAGGTGGCCAAAGGATTGGAGTTTCAGCTTCAACATCAGTCCTTCCAAGGGAAACAATAGGTTGGCATAGTGCCTTAGGCTCATCCATAAATTAACAGCCCCTTAGCAGGAATGAGGGAAACATGGTAACTCTCCCCAGATTACCTGCTGAGCACACTGCTGTGCAGCGACCCTAGCACACATCCAGAACCCTGACCCGTGGAGGGCAGTCATTCAATACTTTATTCCTAATTGAATCTATGGAGAGAAGCAGTAGGAGATGATACGGAACTGTGAGCAGGGCCAGATTAGGGAGGCCTTCAATGCCATGGCAGGGGGTTAGATTTAATCCTACAGGCCAGGCAAAGAGAATCATCTGGCATTTGGAGCAGGAGGCTGACGTGAGATGGGAGGCAGTGGGTGGACCTGAGTGAGAGATACAGTAAGAGACCATTACAACAACCTCTGAGACCTTGGTTAGGGCAGACATGACAAAAATAATGACAAGCCCTAGGTCAGAATCTAAGGAACTGGAATACAGAATAGGGGACTGAGATGGAGAGAAGTAGGATTATGGGTGCCCAGAAAAGATGGGTGTGTGAGCCAAGTAAATAATAAGGGAGAAAAACTTTGCCCCTGTCGGTATGGCTTAGCACTGGCTCTGCCCCAAGTCTGGGCAGGGAAGGGGATTGGGATGTGTCCTTAACACATCTTGGTGATGCTGCAGGCAGTTCAGATCTCAGATGTTAGCTAAGAAGCACCGATTTTCAGAAAGAGATAGTTGGCTCCTTCATTTCAATTAAATATGAATTTTCCCCACCTCTGTTATTTGCTCACTTCTGCACTGAGGCTGGAGAGGACACAGATGATGAGCAATGCTTAAGAGATGATCATCACTGTAGGAATGTGAAGTGCGAGCAAGAAGTAAATATCAGGTAAATGCCAGATTGGCTGCTCTAGGCAATAAACATCAGGCAAATTCTGGAGAGAGACAGACAGAGCAAGCCTGCTGGAGCTGGGTGCAGAAAGATTTCTTACAGGAAGTGGGAACTTCCCTGAACCACACAGAAGATGTAGGTGTGGACAGGGGAGGGAAGAGACACACGGTAGAGTTCTTTGTGAAGTAAAAAAGTAGATACAAGGGAGAAATAACTGTAACCTACTTACAATATTTTGAAGCTTTTGACAAAATTCTCTAAGAAAGTTCTCTTTTAAAAGGTTAAGTCACGATGGGGCTAAAGGAGGGAATGATGTCTCTTTTATCAAGATTAACAAATGGTTTAGATACAGGCATCTCTAGATGGTGCACAGTTAAACCCCCTCCTCAAGAATCTTTGTGATGAGTACATAAACATAATGTGGTATAGACACATAGTGGAATATTATTTAGCCTTAAAAAGGGAAGGATTATGGCTTTCTCTGGATTTATGTCTAGGATTGGGATTGCTGGGTCGTATGGTAGCTCCATTTGTAGTTTTTAAAGGAATCTTGAGGTCAACTATATTCCAATAATTTTTTTTTAAGGGAAGGAAATTTTGACACATGTTACAACATGTATGGACCTTGAGCACATTATGTTAAGTGAAATAAACCCAGGACAAAAAGGCAAATATTGTATGATCCCACTTGTACAAGGTGCCTACAGTGAAGTCGCTCAGTCGTGTCCGACTCTTTGCGACCCCATAGACTGCAGCCCACCAGGCTCCTCTGTCCATGGGATTTTCTAGGAAATAGTACTGGAGTGGGTTGCCATTTCCTTCTCCAGGTGCAAGGTGCCTAGGATAGTCAAATTAATAGAGACAGAGAGTAGAATAGTGGTTGCCAGGGACTAAGCTGATGCAGAAATTGGGAGTTAGCATTTAATGCATATAGTTTCACTTGGGGATGATGAAAAAGTTCTGGAAGTGGGTGGGGATGATGGCTGCACAGCAATGTAAATGTACTTAATGCCACTGAACTGTACACTTAAAAAAGCCCATGAATATGGAAAATTTTATGTCATGTGTATTTCACCACAATAAAAAAAGAAAAAAAATATGTGTAGAATGACCCAGTTTATATATTAAAAAGTACTTGAAAAAATAGTTAACATGCTAAATGTTATATTACTTATATGTTACCACCACCACCACCACAACAAAAGAGTCTACTCCAAGACTGATCAGATTTAACATCTTTAGCAATGTTCTGAAGAAAGTGCCTTGACAAGCCTCCACAATGCAGATGAGTAAATGTATTCTGCTTATAATCGAAATAAACTGACAGGCTTTGACAGTTGGAGGCACCAGAGCAGTGGTCCTCAATCCTGGATGGACAATAGGTTTGCCTGGGGGAGATTTTAAAGCTATCTGTATCTAGACCCCAACCCCTAAAGAATCAGATTGAGCTGCCCTGGGGGAATTGGTGGTTTTTCTGAGCTCCAACCAGGTGGTTCTAATCTACAACCAGGGTTAACTGCAGAGAATGCTGCTAAGCTGCCAAGTCACTTCAGCTGTGTCCAACTCTGTGAGACCCCATAGATGGCAACCCACCAGGCTCCTCTGTCCCTGGGATTCTCCAGGCAAGAACACTGGAGTGGGTTGCCATTTCCTTCTCCAATGCATGAAAGTGAAAAGTGAAAGTGAAGTCGCTCAGTCGTGTCCGACTCTTAGCGACCCCATGGACTGCAGCCTACCAGGCTCCTTGTCCATGGGATTTTCCACGCAAGAGTACTGGAGTGGGTTGTCATTGCCTTCTCCAACTGCAGAGAATAGTAAGGCTGAAAAACTCAGTCTTCCTGAGCTTGAGGCTAGGGTCTGCCATCTGCCAGATGTGTGATGATCAAGTGATTTAATCTCTGTTAATATTCCTATCTGCAAAACTGAGTAATAATAGTCCCAATCTTGGAGGGTTGCAGAGAGGATTAAGAAAGATATTGCATGTTTAGCACAGTTCCTGGGGCCTTTTAAGAGCTCACTAAATGTTAATTATCATTGTTATCAACTGAGTTTGCATAAATGGGCAGAAAAGGAACAGATGGATTTAACAGTGGCATGTGCAGATATGTTTAAAAATAAACAAATCCAAACTTTGTTACTAACGTCTCTCTCAAAAATCAGGAAAGTGCTTGTATCTTTGGAGGCATTTTTATCTTCCAGGGCATGAGTTTGAAGTACTGCTTTGCTCCAAAGACCAAGAAAACTCCTATCAAGCATCGGCTAGGGGTGCAGAAAGACTGAAAATAACTGAGCCCATGCCCTTGCGTTTCTCTAAACTCTGTACATCTTCCCCTCAATTGTGACAAGTTCTAGTCCCTGAACCTCTAAAGGGATGTTCTGATTGACAAGGAAGAAGGAACTAAGAAACATCAAGGACTGTGGAGGGAAGACAGGCCCTGAAGGTTAGGATTCTCCAGCCTGGAAAAGGACATGACGGGGAGCAGTGACCTCAATAACCAGGAGCAAGTGAACAAGAACTCATTTAACCTGAACACTTGCTGGAGGGGGAGATGAGGCGAGGAACACTTAGAACAAATAAAAGAAACAGGTAATAAACTCATGAAACACATTATGCCAAGATGTAGTACATGAGGGAAATATAAATGAATCCACAGAGAGTCTAGACAAATTAATGTCAGAGATATAAATGGATGCCCAGGGGAGCTGACATATGCCCACCTTGAAGGCTGGCCTCAGAGAAGGCAGTGGGCATGTCCTTTCCAACAGCGGACTAAGAGCTCCCGGCCTGACCAGCATGAGCATTCCAATTTTCTTAGCACCCCTAGGGAGGGATTTGGCAGAGGGTCAGGAATGAATATTGAGTGTGCTGTGTTCAGGGACAGTAAAAACAACTGGCTTGGCTGGAGAAAACAGGCCATGTTAGGAAGTGAGAGGGCTTGGCTGGGTTAGGTTGTCAAGGGTACCCAGAACCCAGGCTGAGGGGCTAAAATTAGTCCAATAATCATAGGCTGTTTTAGCTTTTCTAATCCAGGCCCTTCTTTTAAAAGATGAACAACTAGAGCTCAAGGAGATGAATTAACTCATGCAATATCCTTTAAAGAATGAAGTAACAGCAGAGCAGATATGGGAATCGTGAGGTTTTCCACTAACTGTGCCAGAGACTGGGTCTGGGAAGGACTTGGGAGAAAGATCATTCCTATATCAATAGCCTCAAGCAAGCGTCTTAACTCCATGGAGCTGCTGTGGAATAACTTGGCATAAATCCTACCAGGTCACATTAGCAGGGGTAGAAGCAGAGACTCGGAGGAAGTCACAAGGTGTATTTCTTGAGCTCCACATCTGTTAGTTCTGCGGGAATTTAGCTTTCCCCAAATTCCTCCCCGTTAATCCTTATAAGCCACAGTGTGGATTTCAGTCGAGTCCTGACCCAAGTCCTGTCAGCTGTCCTTGCATCATTCACCCTCCTTGCTTCAGTTGTTTGGGTTAGCATCCCCAGTCTCTCGTAATTTCCCCTTTGAGTGTCCTTCTGGCATCCAGCAACGTCTGCAAGTCACATGTTCTGATGCTTGTGTAGAAGGCACTGTCTCCCAGGGTGCAGAAACCGTGGGCCTCGGTTTTCCTCCTACTGTTCTTATCTATTGTTTCTTGAACATGAAACCAAAGCAACTTTTGGTGTTTGTTTCCTCTGTACTGCAGCCATCATGCCTTGGGATGGGGGTCTGGGTAAGAGGACAGTCTGAGTGGTGTGATTGCTGTTGCCCTCTAAATTGGCCCTCTTGGGCTTCCCTGGTGATTCAGTGGTTAAGGATTCACCTTGCAATGCAAGGAACACCAGTTCAATCCTGGGTCAGGGATGATCCCACCTGCCTTGAGGCAACCAAGCCCCTGTACCACATTTACTGAGCCCCTGCTCTAAAGCCTGCAAGCCACAACTACTGAAGCCCAAGTGCCTACAGCCTGTGCTCCACAAGAGAAGCCACTGCAATGAGAAGTCCATGCATCACAACTAGAGAGAAGCCCTTGCTTGCCACAAATAGAGAAAGCCTGCATGCAGTAACAAAGCCCTGCACATCAAAATAAATAAATATATTTTTAAAAGAATTGGCCCTTTTCTCTAAAACTAGCTCGTTGCCCTTGGACTGGCCATCGTTGTATCCTTGGCATCTAGCACAGTATTGGGTACATTTCAGATGCTTGGTAAGAATTTGTTGAATGACCAGTGGGCAAATTTCTCTCTTCCAGTGGATTCTCTCTTCAAACTTAGAAAATTATTTTTTTCCCCAGGAGCCTCAAACCAGTCCTTGCATCCTTATCCCTCTCATCCTCCCTGCAACTTCCAGATGGGCTTTCCTGAACCACAGGGTAAAGATGGCTCTGGCTTCAGTTAGGACCCTATAGATCTAGGATGCGGGCAATGAGATAATGTAGATAAACGTGTCCGGCATAGAGGCTGGGATATCAGAGATTACTCAACACCATTTTGCCTTTTCTTTCTTTTGCCTAACTAGGATCACTGACTCAGAAGGAGGGAAAACATCAAAGGCTTCACACAAAGAAATTGATTCAAAATGAAAGCAATTTGGAGTCAGGAAAATTATCGTGTATCTGGCATAATGTGGGTAGTTCTGCTCACTGAACCTTAAAAGGGCTGCAAGGATTTTATTTATTACAGTTTTACTTTAGACCTTATCTGTTTTCAAAGAGGATTGGATGCAGGTTAAAAAAAAAAGTTAGAAAACAAACATATAAGAAAAAAAAGAGAAAAGAAAAAACATCAATCAGCTGGCTGAGCACAAGTGGTTAAAAAACAGAGTAAAAAGTGAAGGTGGGTGCGATTGTCTGTGGGAGCAGAGTGACAGGTCCCAGGGGCAGGGTCTGGTGACAGGTAGCGGGGGTGGGGTGCAGTTGAGGGGTAGGGGGTGAGAGGAGGGCAGAAATGGTTGTCAGTGGATGAATGTGTCACAGGTGAGGGAACACAAAGAGGTATATTTGTGAGAGTTTCTAGGTGAGGGGAGACATGCTTGGTGTTTCTTTTATCATTTATCATTCTAAGTAGAAACCTGGTTAGAAGAGATATGTTGGTAGATTTGAACTTGGAAATGAAAAATCATAGTGCTTTGAAGGAGGCAATTCATACAGATGCGACAGAATGATATTTGAACTGTTTTTTTTTTTTTTTTCATCTTTTGAAAAAGAGATTTTTATTTTCGATTCACATTTTGAGTTACTGTCAATGAATTTTATAGGAAACTTTGTTTTATATGTGTTGCTGAACTGATTATATATACTTTGTGATTCTTGGGTCTTTTCTTCTTAGGTTTAGGCATTAAACAACCCTTGGGACATATCGATTTTTATCCAAATGGAGGGAAAAAGCAACCTGGCTGTCCTAAATCAATTTTTTCAGGTATACAAAAAATATTTTAGAATAAATTGTGCATGCTTCAAAAGAATGAAAGAAAATCCGTTTTTTTTTTCCTTTTTAATCTGTGGTCAAGAGTTTTTCACCATTGCTCATCATTCAGGAGTTACTGGTGGAAATGGTCTAGTTTGATCCTTCTGAGTTCATAAATGTTGACAGTAGACATCTCATTTGATTGTGGATGAAACCTATTATCTCAACATTTTGAGTTTATCAGTTTAAACATTAGAAGTTATGTCAGTGAAGAAGCATGTGTAGCCCAAGTATCATATAACACAATTTTGGTTTCAGGATTTAATTTTTATCATTGTTGTTGTTGTTTAGTTGCTAAGTTGTGACTGACTGTTTTGTGACCCCATAGACTATAACCCACCAAGCTCCTCTGTCCATGGGGTTTCCCAGGCAAGAATACTGGAGTGGGTTGCCATTTTCTTCTCCAGATATTTGAACTGTTAACTACTGTGTTCTTTTCTCCTCCTCTCTTTCCTTCTTCTCCATCTCATTCTGCTGCTGCTGCTGCTAAGTCGCTGCAGTCGTGTCCGACTCCGTGCGACCCCATAGAGGGCAGCCTACCAGGCTCCCAGTCCCTGGGATTCTCCAGGCAAGAACACTGGAGTGGGTTGCCATTTCCTTCTCCAATGCGTGAAAGTGAAAAATGAAAGTGAAGTTGCTCAGTCGTGTCCGACTCTTGGAGACCCCATGGGCTGCAGCCCACCAGGCTCCTCCGTCCATGGGATTTTCCAGGCAAGAGTACTGGAGTGGGGCCATCTCATTCTGGCCTCAAGGCAAAGGAAGAGAAAGCCTCCTATATTTTCTAAACCTTGGAAATGACACGAGAGAGCACATGTAGACCCTAGGAATGGGACACATTAGCTGAGACAGAGCACGACTGAGCCTCTGCACCGGGAGGGGTGTCTCCATAGGCTGAGGGGACAGGTATCAGAAGGATGCGGTCTGGACTGTCCCCAAAGTGACTCTGATGGGGAGGTGACCACAGCTTAGGGACCCCCTGCACCAGACCCATGAAGTCTCCATTCAAAGGAGAGCTAAATATTACCCCAGCCAGCCTAACTATGAGGCCCGTAGAAGCTGCAGACACTGGTTTCTACCTCACAACCCCATTGCCGGGTGTGGGGATCATCTGCAGGGTCCCATGTTCCTCCATGAACTCAATGCCATCCCCAAGCAGAAAGGGAAAATAGCCTTGAACTGACTAAGTATTCTAAAGACATGGCTAAGAAGCACTGAATCTTATTGAATTTACTCAAAAGTGACTAGAATACATCCATTGCATCAAGCAGAATAGGAGTTTGGGGTCAAAAATGAACTTGAGTTGTAAGAAAACATAGTTAAATGTTTGCACAGCCTAGTCTGTGCTCATGAAATTTGTACTTGTTATTTTTGTTTTGTCACTGTCGCTATAGTAATACCTCAATTAACCACAGAGCATCCTTCCAGGAGCTTTAAGCTTCGGGAACAACCCCCATATGGAGATGAAAGCTATTTCTAATGACAAATAGTCCCTGGACATGGAATGACAATGACATCTGTAAAAGTAGAAAAGATCTAAAGAGCTCTCCCTGAGACAGATTGATTTGTATGCTAGACACCCCAATATTTTCCTCTCTCTCCCATCACTTCTGAATTGTATGAACTTGGACAAGTCATTTAACCTCTTTAAGACCAAGAACTGTGGAGAGAGTCATGAGTGTGCTTGGAAACCGTGATGAGCTGCACATGTACTTGTGATTCCCGTATTAGATGACTTCTTCTAGTCACACTGGATTGTTTTCATCTCTCGTTCCCTAGGACAGTGTTTGACATGTGCTAATTGTTCATTCTACACGTGTTGGACTGAACTGAACAGGTTGACAACAGCTGGAAAGGTCAAAATGCTCCTTGGAAAAATGAAGACTGAGAGAAGAGGGATGAGGAGAGAAATAATAAGAAAAAGGTCAGGATGCAGAGCAGGATGAACAGAGCAGCAAATGTGGGGGGAAGCCAGGCAGAAGCAAGCCAGAGCCAGATCCACCGGCAGCGTGACCTGGGCAGGTTAACCCATCGTTCTGTGTCTCATCTGCCAAATGGGGATAATATCACCTACTGCATAGGGTCTATGCAAGGATTAAATGAGTTAGCATAAGTGATGCAGCTGGTTCATGGGAGGACCTCCACATTAATTATTTCTGTTGTTAGATACATCATACAGAATATGAAAAATGGGTATGCTTACTAATAATTTGGGCTTCCCTGGTAGCCCAGATGGTAAAGAATCTGCCTGCAGTGTGGGAAACCTGGGTTCAATCCCTTCCCTGGGTTCAGAAGATCCCCTGCTTCTGAGAAGAAGCAGAGGAGGGGAACTGCTACCCACTCCAGTATTCTGGCCTGGAAAATTCCATGGACTGTATCGTCCATGGGGTGGCAATGAATCAGACACAACTGAGAGACTTTCACTTTCACTAATAAAGAAATGGAAATAAAAATGAGATACCATTATCACCTGTTGGCAAAGATTATTTTTAAAAAGTTATTTGTAATCATGAATTCTTCACATTTGATGAAGACATTAAAGAAATTGGGAGGATGATGACTGGACAGGAAAGGATTAAGAGAATTTCTTTGGAGAGAAGTGTGCTGAAAATCACACACACACACACACACACCATGAAGAGTAAGATGCCCGTGGCCATTCCTCAACTCAAGCCTGGTGATGGGGCATTCAACAGGACCACTCAGAAAATGAGAAATGGGGCCCTCCAGTTGGAGGAAGGGAGCACAGCAGACTGGTACCAGCTCCCATGAACCCAGAGGGCAAGAGGTTGTGTTGGCTGCCTGGAAAGCTGATAGCAAAGGAGGAAAGCTGCAAAGAGACCCAGCGGGGATGTCTTAAAGAGTATATGAAAGTAACCACAAGAGAGTCCACTTTAAATATTTGTTGTGCTATGAGAACACTTTCTGCCATTAGTGTGGTGTCATCTGCATACCTGAGGTTATTGATATTTCTCCCAGCACTCTTGATTCCAGCTTCTGCTTCATCCAGCCAGGATTTCTCATGAGGTAGTCTGCATAAAAGTTAAATAAGCAGGGTGACAATATACAGCCTTGACATACTCCTTTCCTGATTTGGAACCAGTCTGTTTTTCCATGTCCAGTTCTAACTGTTGCTTCCTGACCTGCATACAGGTTTCTCAGAAGGCAGGTCAGGTGGTCTGGTATTCCCCTCTCTTGAAGAATTTTCCACACTTTGTTGTGATCCACGTAGTCAAAGGCTAGGTGTAGTCAGTAAAGCAGAAGTAGATGTTTTTCTGAAATGCTCTTGCTTTTTCTATGATCCAACAGATGTTGGCAATTTGATCTCTGGTTCCTCTGCCTTTTCTAAATCCAGCTTGAACATCTGGAAGTTCATGAAATGTTGAAGCCTGGCTTGGAGTATTTTGAGCATTACTTCGGGTTGGTAGTATGTGCTGCTGCTGCTGCTGCTAAGTTGCTTCAGTCGTGTCCGACTCTGTGCGACCCCGTAGACGGCATCCCACCAGGCTCTGCCATCCCTGGGATTCTCCAGTCAAGAACACTGGAGTGGGTTGCCATTTCCTTCTTCAATGCATGAAAGTAAAAAGTGAAAGTGAAGTCACTGAATCATGTCCAACTCTCAGCGACCACATGGACTGCAGCCTACCAGTCTCCTCTGTCCATGGGATTTTCCAGGCAAGATTACAGGAGTGGGGTGCCATTGCCTTCTGCGACTGGTAGTATGTGAGACGAATGCAATTGTGCGATAGATTGAACATTCTTTGGCATTGCCTTTCTTTGGGATTGGAATGAAAACTGACCTTTTCCAGTTCATTGGCCACTGCTGAGTTTCCAAATTTCTTGCATATTGAGTGCAGCACTCTCACAGCATCATCTTTTAGGATTTGAAAGAGCTCAACTGGAATTCCATCACCTCCACTAGCTTTGTTCATAGTGATGCTTCCTAAGGCCCACTTGACTTTGCATTCCAGGATGTCTGGTTCTAGGTGAGTGATCACACCATCATGGTTATCTGGGTCATGAAGATTTTTTTGTATACTTCTTCCATCGTGGTTATCTGGATCATGAAGATCTTTTTTGTATACTTCTTCTGTGTATTCTTGTATTCTTAGTATCTTTTGCTTCTGTTAGGTCCGTACCATTTCTGTCCTTTATTGTGCCCATCTTTGCATGAAATGTTGGTATCTCTAGTTTTCTTGAAGAGATCTCTAGTCTTTCCCATTCTATTGTTTTCCTCTATTTCTTTGCATTGATCACCAAGGAAGGCTTTCTTATCTCTCCTTGATATTCCTTGGAACTCTGCATTCAAATGGGTATATCTTTCCTTTTCTCCTTTGCCTTTTGTTTCTCTTCTTTTCTCAGCTCTTTGTAAGGCCTCCTCAGACAGACATTTTGCCTTATTGCATTTCTTTTTCTTGGGGATGGTCTTGACCCCTGCCTCCTGTACACCCTGCCTCCTATACAATGTCATGAACCTCCATCCATAGTTCTTCAGGCACTCTGTCTATCAGATCTAATCCCTTGAATCTGTTTGTCACTTCCACTGTATAATTGTAAGGGATTTGATTTAGGTCATACCTGAATGGTCTAGTGGTTTTCCCTACTTTCTTCAATTTAAGTCTGAATTTGACAATAAGGAGTTCAGATCTGAGCTGTAGTCAGCTCCCAGTCTTGTTTTTGCTGACTATATAGAGCTTCTCCATCTTTGGCTGCAAAGAATATAATAAATCTGATTTTCGGTGTTGACCATCTGGTGATGTCCATGTGTAGAGTCTTCTCTTGTGTTGTTGGAAAAGGGTGTTTGCTATGACCAGTGCATTCTCTTGGCAAAACTCTATTAGCCTTTGCCCTGCTTCATTCTGTACTCCAAGGCCAAAGTTGCCTGTTTCTCCAGGTATTTCTTGGCTTCCTACTTTTGCATTCCAGTCCCCTATAATGAAAAGGACATCTTTTTTGGGTGTTAGTTCTAGAAGGTCTTGTAGATCTTCATAGAACGATTCAACTTCAGCTTTTTCAACATTACTGGTTGCGGCATAGACTTGGATTACTGTGGCACTGAATGGTTTGCCTTGGAAACGAACAGAAATCATTCTGTCGTTTTTGAGATTGCATCCAAGCACTGCATTTCAGACTCTTTTGTTGACTATAATGGCTACCCCATTTCTTCTAAGAAAGTGAAGAAAAACTAAAGAGTCTCTTGATTAAAGTGAAAGAAGAGAGTGAAAAAAGTCAACATTCAGAAAACTAAGATCATGGCATCTGGTCCCATCACTTCATGGCAAATACATGGGGAAACAAAGGAAACAATGGCAGACTATTTTGAGGGGCTCCAAAATCATTGTAGATGGTGACTGTAGCCATGAAATTAAAAGACACTTGCTCCTTGGAAGAAAAGTTACAACCAATCTAGACAACATATTAAAAAGCAGAGACATTACTTTGCCAACAAAGGTCTGTCTAGTCAAAGCTATGGTTTTTTCCAGTAGTCATGTATGGATGTGAGAGTTGGACTATAAAGAAAGCTGAGCGCTGAAGAATGGATGCTTTTGAACTGTGGTGTTGTAGAAGACTCTTGAGAGTCCCTTGAACGTCAAGCAGATCCAACCAGTCCATCCTAAAGGAAATCAGTCCTGAATATTCACTGGAAGGACTGATGCTGAATTGGAAACTCCAACACTTTGGCCACCTGATGTGAAGAACTGACTCATCTGAAGAGACCCTGATGCTGGGGAGGATTGAAGGCAGGAGGAGAAGGGGACGATAGAGGGTGAGATGGTTGAATGGCATCACCGACTCAATGGACATGAGTTTGAGTAAGCTCTGGAAGTTGGTGATGGACAGGGAAGCCTGGCATGCTGTAGTCCATGGGGTCACAAAGAGTTGGACTCGACTGAGTGACTGAACTGAATTGAGAACGTACAGTGATCTTAGGACAGTCCATTTAAGGAAAAACTGTCTTTTCCTCCTTCCCATTCCTTCTTCTCCTGCTGCAACCACAAAGGGATGAGAAGCAGCAGGTAGTGAGAAAATAGGCTGACCACTCTCATTGCCAAAGGCAGGCAGCTTGCTTGAACTGATCCTGATTGGGTGAATGGGGGAAGTCTTATCTTTGAATTAATATTAAAGTGCTAATAGAATTAACATTCTATTACCTAATTTAAGGTTGTCTTTGCATCTTAAAGTGATCAGAGGCTGTTTTATTATTTTAAAGTGAGTAAAATTTGTACATTCCATCACAGGAAGTAGATTTCCATCACTAAGGAAGTTTAATGAGACATGGGAAGCAGAAAAAAAATTGTTTCATCATTACATCTGATGAATCCTGTTTGCTGATTGTGCCTTGTTTTCTAGCAGTGCTCAGCTAGTGCTGTGGTTGACTGCATTTGCCTATCCACTTTCCAGCCCCCTCCAGTAGCAGCACCCTGATTTCTCTGTGGGGACTGACTCCTTTCCCATGCTAAATTTTTAACAGACATGTTAATCAAGGTGCCCACTTCCTCTGCCTAAGAATGGAATGTATCCAAGCTAAGCCAATTGGACTTTCCAGATTCTTGGACCTTGAGAACAGACCTGCCATGCTGAAGTTAATTTATCCCAGCAACTGTGATTAGTTCCTCTATCCCGATCTCTGGAACTCCCCTTGATTCTATGAGTTTCCCCATGTCTGTCAAATAAATTCCTTTCCACATAAATTAGCCATTGCCAGTTTCCGCTGCTTGCAATGGAAAAAACCCTAAGTGTCAAATTGGAGGGAAACCACACGTGCCAGAACAGAGCTGGTGATGTGGCAAGAGTCATCTTATGAAGGGCTCCCAAGTTGCTCTAATGAACGTGTCACAGAGCATGTCTCAGTTGTGCTGGAATGTGGACAGTTATAAAAGGTGGCAGGCAGGTGGGTAGGTATGCAGATAGCCAGGCATATAAGTAGATATTGATAAACTTTTTATTGATGATTTTGTGTATCATATAGTCATCCTGTCTTTGCCCATTGTCTACTGAAATGGCGAATGGATTTGAATGAGCCAGTGTGGTTGATGGAGTCAAGTGTTTTCTGAGAGGCTGCTTTAGCATTTCAAAATGAGACACAGAATTAGAAGGCTATACCAAATTAATGAAAAGTAATCACTTTGTCGTGAAGCTGTAGACCAATTTTGTGGCTTTTCCAAGGAACTCTTTTCAGAATTCTGTCTCTCTTGAGCAGTTTTATAGTGTTTCTGAAACCAGTTTATTGTGTAAGCCTTAGTGATCTCTCTCCCAGTAGGTGTCAGTGAATCAAATGTCCTGGGATTTAACAGATTAAAGCCAAGAAACGTGTGTTGACCCCTCTAGTAGACAGTGTTGTTGTCCTGACCAATAGCCATCCCTTTACCTCCACTTTGGTTTAGATATCAGGCAGTCATGTATTTTAGGGATGGGTCACCTAACCCCAGCCCAGAGACAGCCGTAGTCATTCAGAATGATTCTGTGTATTTGCTAGTGTCTGACTCTGAAAAGGACACGTGACTGAATTTCTGTCCAGTGAGATGTTTGTATCCATTTGCTGAGTAGAATATTCCAAGAGAAATTTCTTAGTCTTACACAGAGGCACAAGAAAGAAGTTGCCCCTTTCTGCCTCTGAAGGGCAGTGTATAATGTTGTGATGCCTGGAGAGAGTGCAGCTATCTTGTGACCACGAGGAAAGATAACTAGTATACTTTAGGATAGCAGAAAGGAAAGATGGAATTTGGATCATCGATGATGTTAAGCCAAGTAACTGACCAACCCTGAAACTACCTTACCTCTAGCCTTCTTGTTAAACTTCTTATGTTTCAATCATTTTGAGTTGTTTTCTGTTTTTCAAAAGCCTCTTATTTGGGGAATTTGCCATATCTTTTTTTAAATGTCACAGAATGGATCTTTTAAATATATGGCAAAGATTGCTCGCAAAGGTATTTTTCCTGACCGGTACCATTAAAAAATAGAATTCAACCATGTAAATTTTTTCTAATTTGCTTTATTCAGTGATTCATGAAGCAGCCAGCATCCCATCTAGCAAATAGAAAAAAAGTTCCAAAGAGCTACAGAAAAGGAAAAGTTTTTAATGTAAGAGAGGAGGTGGGACAAGGAAGTCATAAATTAAGAAAAGGATTATTTCAGGCAAAAAATTTTAATTGAATTTATACAAATAACTGTTGCCATGAAAAAAAATACTTCAAAGTTTTTGAATTTTGGAGAGATCACTAAGGGAAGAGTAGTAAATGTTTTATCATTATTCATAAAGATATAGCTTATCAAACTGCTGCTAAACTTAAAGAGCAAAAGGTTTCCTTAAATCTGGAAAAATAAAACTGAAAAAAATCAGCAATGTTTCAAGCAAAACTTATGATCATTAAAAATTATGATCATCCCCCTCAGTTTATTCAATCCCATGGTATTAATTATTGTTCTGCTTGAATCCATTTTTCCCATCAGTTCTGGAAATTTCTACCCAGCTCTGTTTTATGATCTTAAATTTATCAGAAACTTGTACTTGTCAAAAGTCCTTTCCTTGAATTTCCACGAAGTACTTTTGAAGGAGTGCTTTTGAAAAGGCATCAGACTAAAACAATAACTGTCTGCAAATGACAAAAGCATTTTAAAAATGCTCATTGTTACAGATCTAATGAGAGCTTATTATAATGGAATTATGAAATTTGATTGTTCCTATAACACTTTAAGATGGTAACTGGACTTATGATGATAACATCATACCAGGTCATATCAGACTTTTGGAATTTTATATAATGTCGGGAACATCCATAACATATATCTACATACATACAACATAAAGAAGGCTTAGTATTACATCTTATTTGACAATACTTCCAATGTAATTTAACAGATTAAAAAAGCTCAATTCGAATTGTCGAATAAGTTTAGCATCTCCTTCCTTATAAGGAAAGAAGCAAATCTTTTGAGATGTTTTGGGGCTCTCTGGGGTCTTCCCAGGTGGCCCTGATGGTAAAGACTCTGCCTGCCAGTGCAGGAGATGTGAGAGTCTAGGGTTCAATCCCTGGGTTGGGAAGATTCCCTGGAGGAGGGCACGGCAACCCACCCCAGTATTGGTGCCTGGAGAATCCCATGAAGAGAGGGGCCTGTCAGGCTACAGTCCAGAGAATCGTAAAGAATCAGACTTAGCACTCATGCACACTATGGGGCCCTCTAGAAAACCCCTAAGTTAGTTGAGGTCAAAAAAGATTTCACTTAGAATTTGACTTGGGGAAGTTTGTCAAAAATATTGAAAGCTTTAAAATGCTTGGTCAAATAAGATCACAGGTCACTATGAGACAGTATTTAGTTATTCGTTTAATCATAGAGACAAAGACTTCAAAGGCAAATGCAGACAAATAGTTGTTGTTATTGTTTTAAAAAGAACAACTTAACTCTTTTAATTTAGAAGACTCAGCTTTCTTTTCAAAGGCCTGATGATAAAGACACAGGAACTTATTTTAACAAGACACAAAATCTTGTTTTGTAGGTAGATTACTTAGAAGATAGAGAAAAATCTTTTACAATCACTTTTTTAAGAGCACCCCAATAGTTTAAGAAAACTTTGTTTTTTTACAAGAGGGAAAATCAAATTTAACTTTGTACCAGCTTTCTTTTGATTTTAAGATTATTTAATTAAACTCATTTACTCTTATACCCAGATTGACCAGATTAAAAATTTCTTTCCAAAGATTTCTTTCTCCACAAAGCTTTTATAATTTTGAACGATTGTGAACTCTTATACTAGCTTTCTGTGGATTGGAACACTTGTAAATACTTTTTATGATTTCTAAAATGCATGCTTTCTCATAGTAAATTTTTCAGTGTAGCACAAAACATGTTTATTAATAGATCGAAATATGTCTTAGTTTCTCTGTAAAAGGAAGCAAAAAATGCATAAACTTGGTTCAGTAACAAATGTTTGAGTATTTCATCTTATCTGGAAATTATTTAGGTATTGAATTATCATCTATCGTTTAATTTATCAAAATTTTAAGGTCTCAGGTTACCCAAATGATTAGGGAAACTGTTTAAAAATCCCACCTAAAAACTTTTTATACTACTTACACCTATTTAATTTAGTTGTTTTGAACGATTATGTTTCAACTACCCACCAAAAAGTTCATTAGACATTAGGACAATGTCAGTCATCATCCCAAGTCATTTTTCTTGCTGACAAATTTTGTAAGAGATAACATGAACTCAGTTGATCTTTGATAAGCCCAAGTAGAATAAAAGTATTATATTTAATGTCAATAACTCTAAAGATTGCCTTTTAAAAAAATTAAACTAAGAGGTGTCTGGCGTGCTGCAGTCCATAGAGTTGCAGAGTCATGACTTAGTGACTGAACGACAACCACAAACTTAAGCTTTAATATTTCCCAGATCACATAAACCTGAAATGGTTTCTATTTCTGAAAATTTAACTTATATAAGTTCTTAATTCTTTTAAGCCCTTAAATAGAGCTCTTTTACAAATTAATTTTGGCAATACCATTTAAAGGTAGAAAATACCATACATGCATTGGAGAAGGAAACGGCAACTCACTCCAGTGTTCTTGCCTGGAGAATCCCAGGGATGGGGGAGCCTGGTGGTCTGCCGTCTGTGGGGTCGCACAGAGTCGGACACGACTGAAGTGACTTAGCAGCAGCAGCAGCAGCACAACACATACACATAGACACATATGAACATACAGTCCAATGCAAACAGAAACCGTATAGTTCTTATTTTATTAGTTACAAAATAAGTTGTTAGTTACAATCTAAGATTAGTTAGAATCTAAGTTGTTTGCCTGGTAGTGGAATAAGTTAAGGCTACCAGCTCAGATAACTAAAACTGTTTCAAATGACCACTCCCTTTTTAAAAATAAGAGTTACCCTCTGAAACGTGTGCTTTAATATTTACATCTCAGAGGTACAGGAAAGAGTGAAAGTTACAAGCCTTTAAAGATGAATAGGGGAGGTTGGGAACTGCTGACAAAGAACAGGTGAACTTTGGATTGCTTCTAGAGCTGTATTTCTATTTTGTAAATATTTGTAAGGTAACAACTGTTGCTTTCAATTCCTCCAGGATTTGTAACTTAAATGACATCATAAGAAGATCCATTCATAAATCTTTTTACAAGGGCTTTAAAAGGTTGTTCTTTTCCTATAAGTACATAGTTTCATTTTACCTTAGTGGAGGAGGCCCTTAAAAAAAATCTTACCAGACTCTCAATATCAGCCTCCGACTACAGACCTACTTAAAAATCTTTTAGATATCTTTTCAGTTTTCACCCGGGATAAACAGTAAGTATTTCTAGCAGTATTAAATAACCCCTTGGACTACCAAGGCATCCCCAAAGAGGGTGCAGAAGAGATTTTATTTTTCTCTTTATCAGTTATTTTCTTTAGCAGGTTGTACAGACAGTGTTTCAGGAGAGCTGACTCTGTTCAGAATTCTTATCCTTAGCCAACTTCTGCCACTTCTTTCAGGATCCTATCTATACATTGTGAGCGGGGTTTAAGTGGAAAGTGCAACTATGGTGTTCCTATGTGGATCTTGGGGGCAGAATTAAGGGCTGGGGTTTCTACTCAAAAACCCGGAAACTGTGGTCCAAAATAAAGGGTAGAGTATAGGCTTTGGGTACAACTGTCTACCAGCTCAAGTTGACATATTCTGCAAAGGAAAACCAGTTAGATCAGGAGCTCAATGCAAAGAATAGAGCTCAGACCCAAGAGGAACTTAACCCTGGCTCTCAGAAATGGCAGAAAAGACAGGGACCTCAAAAAGAAGTTCAAGGACATCGTGCCTGTGTTTCTCCTTATTTCTAAATGCTGTCAGATGTTCACTTTGCTGATGCCAAATTTTGTTAAAAAAAACTCAATGGAGTAAATTTTAAAATTTTAATTGTCTTTACTCTGTGATTCATGAATCAGCAGCAGCCCACCTGGAAATACAAAGGAGCTCCAAAAAGCTATAGAAAAGGAAAAGATTTTAAAGGTAGAGAGGGGGTGGGACAAGGAAGTCACAAACAAAAAAAGAACTATTTCAAGCAATGTCACATTTCTCTAGGGACAGAAGGATCTATTAGGTGCATTGCCTCACTGGTGCTGACAGGGAAATTCCAGGAAATTCCTGGGAAAGGGTGAAACTGTGATTAGATTAGGTATTGTCCTGATTTGGTGATGGGCTTCCTTTGTGGCTCAGCTGGTAAAGAATCTGCCTGCAATGCAGGGTCAGGAAGATCCCCCTGGAGAAGGGAAAGGCTACCTGCTCCAGTATTCTGGCCTGGAGAATTCCATGGACTGTATAGTCCATGAGGTCACAAAGAGTCGGACATGACTGAGCGACCTTCACTGATTTGGTGACAAGGGCTTAGCCCAAGGGCCTCCATTTTGGACCTGTTTCTTTTCTTTTTTTTACAGTACTAACATCCTTCTGAAGCTTGATAAGCTTACTTGAGAACCACAGAACTCCCTAGGTAAGTAAAGCTATCTTATTACTAGATAATTATAAAATGCTCCCTGAGGTTATTGTCTGATATTTTTACTGACTTTCTACCCTTCCTGTCACCCTCTCCCCACCCATGTTACTTCCCTGATCTGACCTATGGACCAGGGGGATGTTATGAATATGAAGTACTATTAAAAAATAAATGTCATGAGCAAGCTGCTCTAACTTAGAGGCACTATAGAGGATTTCTTCAGCCTTGTGACAATATTAAAGATATGGCTTTCATATTGCTTGTGGCTAAGAGTCTGTTGAAAGTCAAACATTAAAAAGAACTTGAGGAAATTGAGATCAGTGGCATATTTGGAGAAAAGTATCACCTGATGAAGAGGAGGATGATAATAGTGATGTTTTGAATAAACTGGTGTCTAAACACTTCTGCACCATCTCTTGGCAATGGCGAAAGATAATCAATCTTCCTTCACATCCAATCACAGAGCTCCCACATGTGAGGAAGGCACTGTGGGTCCCAGTCTAACTGATGATGGTAGAAATGCAGAAATAACCGATACAGTTACCATGCTGCAGAAGGGTTAAAAGACACAATGGCCACAGTGAAGAAGAAAAAGCTATTTTAGAGGCCTGAGCAATTGCTGGGGAGAAGGCAGCTCTGACCTTTGATTTGCTAATTAATTTTGCAGAAAAACAACTTGCAGTATGTTGCCCCCAAGAGCAGGCTGGATACAACCTGCACCTAGCTAGGTTTATGAGAGAGAAACAAATAGCCGAAAAGCAAGCTGACTTTGTGGCCTTTCCAAGAGAGCACTCTGCAGGGCGTTTCCCGGGGTCAGTGACCATTCATCTCTATGGGCCATCCTGTCTGCCACAAATACCTCCTTGCAAACTGACGGCTGTGGTTTGGGAGGCTGACAAGAGATCGCGTGGCATGTAGGAATGCCCAGGCTTTGAAGGCATCCAGCTCCCACCACCCCTGCCTCCAGTCTCCACCTCTCCCTAGCTGTGTGGCCTTGGGCAAATTCCATATCTTTTATCAACATTACTTTTTTCACTTAAAAAGTACAGATAACAGGCTCATCCACCTTAAAGCTATTGGAAAGATTAATGGAAATAATGCAAATGTGCTTATTGTTTGTGGATCCTACTCCTTTGTCTGGGGATCCCTGCAACTCCACCTAGAAAGTTTCCAGGGTAGTTATCCTATGGGTCTGAGGCTCACACCAACCAAACTGGACCAACTGGAGTCCTATCCCCAGGAGTTTAGGAACTGAATCAACCAAAGCGAGCAGGGCTATTTTCTTTCTGAAACTGAAGACCTATAAACTCGAAGATGAAAGCCCTGTTCTGCAGAGCAGAAAACGATGGTCATCAGTGAGAGAGAACAAGAAAGCAGAAGCCCAAAGATAAGCAGAGAGAAGAAGGAAATTTCCCTGGACCTCCCGATCCCCCAGGGCTCCAGCTTAGTCTCAGTGATTGCCTAGTACCCAGACTCCAATTAGAGACCGCATAAATTCACCTGATCACTTCCATTTTTTTGCTGAGCTTAGCAAGAGTCATTTTCTGATACTTATGACCAATAGAGAGTTCCTCATAATATAGCATATTATACAGCAAGGGGTTCTTACTCATTCAACAAATATGTCTTGAGTGCCTGCTCTGGGCTAGGCATGTTCTACATGGTCTAGTGGGAAATACAGGCATTCACAAATAATCACCCCAAAAGTATATAATTCCTGGTTCCATTTCCTTGTGTTGTTAGAAAAAGGCTAAAGTATGTTCTGCACAGACAATTAAGAAGATGGAGAAGCATCTTAATGGAGTTAAAAGTCAATCCTGGCTCTTGGACAGTTAAACGTCAGTCATGTGGAAAATGTACTAATCCCAAGAGCGGATTCCCTCCTGCCACATGAGTCAAGCCTTGATGTGTATACATGGGCCTCACGTTTCCCATCATCACCTTTATTGCTCTCTTTAAATCCTGGGGTTTCAATTTCCCTTCCCATCAGAAAGATTCTGCTTTTAACAACCCCAGACCTTTCCCCCTGTTATTCCGTAGCCCCAGGCTGGTGCATCCACATCGTAGGAGAGGTGTCTCTTCCAAGCAGAGGGCTTCGCGACCCCAAGGAGCTGTGTTGTCGTGATTTATGGCTCTCTGTCCTTTGCCTGTTGAGGAAAATCACTTTATCAAGATGAAAAGTCAGGGGTGGGGGTGGAACAGGGCTTCCTGTTTGGCTCCATGCGCTCTCCTGTGTATTCCAGAGGCGCTTACATTTACAAGTCATCAGGGCTCCATGTGAACGATGTGGAGAAAAATCACCAAATACTGAAAAGCAGTGTGTGATTTGCCTTTCATTTATTCAGTTATGCCTTCAGGATTTTAATATGAGGCAGGGAAGGGGAGCAATTCTGCATGTGGAAACAAGGAACAAAGGCAGCCTGCCTGCAGACCTTTTAAGGAGATACTTTTCTGCCTCTTAATCTGCCATTTAATGCTACTGAATGCACTTAGGGTTCATTAGCATTGTCTTAATGGTCATCAATATCATGATCATCACGTTTCAGAACCGAAAGTTTCTGAGCATCCTTCTAGTTGAGTCTGTTGTTTCACAGATGAGGAAACTGAGCTTCAGAAAGGAGGAATGATGTGCTCAAGATCAAACTATGAAACTGGAGCAAGAGCTAAAAATAAGATCCTCTGATTTCTTTTCCACAATTATCATACTTTTGTGTTGGGTGAATCACTGGATGTTGGCCTCAGCATGGTAGGTGGAGTTTCAGACAGACATGAATAAATACATAAGGCAGAATTCTCTTGCTATTTGTTTCTGTCTAAGTAGCAATTGTTTCTGTCTAAGTAGCAATGTCTGAGAAGGCAATGGCAACCCACTCCAGTACTCTTGCCTGGAAAATCCCATGGATGAAGGAGCCTGGTAGGCTGCAGTCCATGGGGTCACTGAGTTGGGCAAGACTGAGCGACTCCACTTTCACTTTTCACTTTCATGCATTGGAGAAGAAAATGGCAACCCACTCCAGTGTTCTTGCCTGGAGAATCCCAGGGACGGCGGAGCCTGGTGGACTGCCGTCTATGGGGTCGCACAGAGTCGGACACTACTGAAGCGACTTAGCAGCAGCAGCAGCAGCACTGTAACCATACTGTAAAAACTTGGAAAGTAGGGAAAATTATTCCCTTCATCCTAACGCAGTCTATGCTAACATTTTGTTCTTTTCTAATTTTTTTCTTTTACATTTAGTTTTCTCTGCATGGGATCAAAGTGTATCCACACACTTATATCCTGTGTTTTCATTTAACATTACAGTACGAGCACTTTCCAAGTTACTGCTCTGTCTTCTTAGCCATAATTTTAATGATTATTTAATAGTCTAGCAGATAATTGTACCACAATTAACTTACCCATAACCGTACACTGGACATTTAGGTTTCTCCAGTTTTCCATTAATATAAATAATGCGGCAATGAACATCTTATGCATATAGCTTCCCCCTATATTTATGTTATTTCTCTAGGATGGATTCCAAAAGTAGAATAAGTATGCCAATGATTTTTAACAGTTTTATGGTTTCTGATATGTATTGCCAAATTGCCTGCTGAAAGCTTCTTAACCAATTTACATAAGCAATTTTGAATGAATCAAAACAGTGATCAAAGAAAAACTTAGCAGGAAATGAAGAACCACTTCCTGTATAATCATAAATACATGCTGGATAAATGCATTCTAGGCTGATGGTGTGGGATAATCCTCATCTCACAGGGTTGAAACAAGAGGAAGAAAGTAAAGGCCCTCATGTTTGTTGTGCCGTGTTTATCTCCAGACTTCTGGGATGTAGTTTTTGTGGCTGCACAGTGGAATCACCCAAAACAGTTATCAAACTGAATGTCCTGGGCCAGTCCTCAGAGATTCTAGTTGAATTGACCTGGGGCGTGATTCAGCTCGGAGACTGTATCAGGTGATTCTAATAGGAGAGAGAACTTTCTTTCTTGGACCCAGAGATAGGCAGGGAGGCTGAAGAGGTCAACAGAGGCAATGACCCTGAGTGATGTCTCCAGACCTACTTCCTTCTCTGCTTCCTGTGCCCCCAGGGAGACCTCAACCCACGGGTGCCGAGAAGTCTCTCACTGCTCCTCCCATCCTGCGGCCGGATATGCCTGGCTGCATTCGGCTTCCACAAGCCCTGACTTTGGAGGCCCAGGAATTCCAACGAGGAGGAAACTCAGAAGAGCACAATGTTAGCGACAATTGTAGAGTCTTCATCAGCCAACTTGAAGTACCTTAAATGGATGGGAATCCTGAATGTCTAACTTTAAGGGATCGGTAAACACATTGTATAGTGTGGAGTATCATGTAACCATTAAAGAGTATATTCATGCTAAATACAAAGATCTTCAGAATACTAAAGGAAAAAAGCCAGGTACAGAAGACATGTACTATATGTTCTGATTTGGAGATAAAAAGAACCCGTTGCCTGCATGTTCACTTGCATGTGCCCCCAGGTGTCTAAGATACATAAGAAATGAATAGGAGTAGTGGTCGGAGCAGGGTGAGATTGGGGCCTTGTGGTAGGGAGAATGAGGGCAACTTGAACTATTTACCTTAGGCCCTTCTCTACTGCTTGTATTGTGTGCCTCAAGAATGTATTGTTTTTAATTTTATTTTTAAAAATATTATAAGGTTTTCCAATGGCAAAGTGGCACAAAAGAGAAACAATAATAGGAAGAATAATTATCTCGTACATTCCTCACAGCCCATGACACTTTTAAAAGTGCTACCACTATCCATTTTGGGATGAGTTGGGTCAGTATTACTCCCATTTTATAGAAAAGGAAACTGAAGCTCACCAAAGGAAAGAGATAGTCAAAGCATCAGGACCTGTCAAGAAGTGGACTGATGTCCAGGGCTCCGGACTGCAAGACTCTAACCCCAGTAACCTTTTTCCATTTCCACACTTCAGAATTAAATCCCGGAGGAGCAGGATTCTGATGTCCCAGAAACCACTAATTTCCACTGGCTGTGGCTTCCCCTGCTCCCACCCTGTACGTAGTGGAGCCCAGAGTAGGGACCTCAGTGCCCTAGAACCCAGCTCCCTGAGGAGACGGGAGATCAAGAAGAGCTGGGGAGCTCACGTGCCAGGAGACCAATGGCAGAGATGAGGCCAAAGAGGCGGCCAGGGTCCTCTCCTGGAGTCTCACTGTTACAGTTCTTCTGCCTCCCTGGTTGTGGGTTGAGCAGAGGAGACAGGCAGTCTAAGGGTGAACTTGCTGAAAGTGTTTGTGGGGAAAGAAGGGAATAGAGTCATTGAGAACTGAAAATGTGACATGCACCATGGAGCTTACAGGTAGCACTTTAGGGAGCCACAAGCAGTCCAACTCCATCCAAGCACCAGCTGAGTCTGGGCCTTGATTCCAGGGGAATCAAGAGGGAGAGAGAGAGGGAGGGTGGTGGGGAGAGGATAGCTTACAAATTCCATCAGAGTTCCATAAACCACCACATCTAAGAGAGAATCTTGTAAAGGTCACTTGTGTATCTGGCTTCTGCACTGTACCTGCTCACCTATCCCTACCCCATCTGAGGTGCTTGGGGTGGTGGGAGATGCGTTCCTCCCCTCTGTGTCCTCTGTAGTAACTTGCCAGCTGGTTGTGTAAAAACTCCTCTGTGAATATATATCAAAGTAAGACGGAACGGACACCAACAAAGATGGTGATGGTCAATATTTATTCCATTTTATTAATCAATTTATTAATTTTATACATCCTATAAATTAGATGGACCTTATATAATGTCATTATATTGCATCAATTTAATAAATTTCCATAAATTATAGAAGAATTTGTAGAAATTCTATAAATTACAAAAGAAGCTAACCATTAATGACTCCATTTTACAGACAGAGACTCTGAGCCCAACAGAGATAAGGGAGCTTGTCTGAAGCTACACTGACGATGAGGGGAGCCAGGCCCCTTGGGCAGGGTGACTCAGAGTCCTCCAGCTCCGCCATGGCCTAGACCACTTTCCAAGGGCAGAACAGTTCTCCAGCAGAATATATCAAATCTTAGTTAGGCAGTAGGAGATTTCCTGCTGCAGGATGGAGTAGTTAGAGGGATGGTTTCCAGGATAGCTTTGATAGGGAAAGATGCAGGACTGTTATATGAAGAATGAATTGGTGAGATGTGCTCATCTGATGAGAAATCAATCCAGCCACCCTTATGATTTGTACACTTTTTGGTATGTAAGTTATGCCTCACTAAAACTTTAAACGAACGAGCCAGCAAACAGTCCCTGGAATTCCTGGTACTCTATTATACAAAAGAATGACTAGTTAATTCTTCTCCTCCCCCGTGGGGTGGGAGACGGCCTGTGTTGGTTTCTCAGCTCCTCAGCATCCTCTACACTGCCATAGAGCTGTCATTCTGAAAAAAGACTGGGGCAAGTCATCCTCTGTCTACAGTTCCTCATTAGCTCCTCATTCCTGCCAGAATAAACTCCAGACTCCTTGGCAAAACTAGCCATGTTCTGTGCCTAACTGACTTCCCAACCTAATCTTCCACAGGAGTCACAACATAAGACCCTGAGCCCTCCCTTCTCCTGGCTATGTGACCTGGACAAGTGACTGAACCCTACCTGTAAGACAGAAGTGGTAGTGGGCTTCTCTGATGGTCCAGGGGTTGAGACTCGGCCTGCCAGTGCAGGGGACACAGGTTCAGTTCCTGGTCAGGGGAGATGCCACAGAGCAACTAAGCCAGTGTGCCGCAACCACTGACACCCGCTTGCCTGGAGCCCGAGCTCTGCAGCAGGAGGAACCACCATGATGAGAAGCCCAAGCTCTGCCGTGAAGACTGGCCCGCACCCACTGAGTGAGAGGAAGTCTTAAAAACAAGCAAACCGACCAGAAGACAGGAGTGATGGTGATCTACCGAGAGCGTGGTGAAGACAGCAGAGGTTACGTCCTCGGAGTGCATAAAGCAGTTGGGGGCCCAGTTACTACTCAGTAACTGTTTGATATCTCGTCTCTTTTTTCACTTGACTGCCCAGACACAGTAGGTTTCTTCCCCACTATTCTCTGATTTCTTCTTCCTCTCTCACCTTTACATTTTCTTCACTCATCCTAATTTTCCTCTCCTAAGAGGAGCTCAACTCTCACTCCTCCAGAGAGGCCCTTTTTGCTCTCCCCACCTCCATTCTGTTTCTAATGGGGGACTTCTCAGTCCTCCCTCACGTTCTCATGATGGCTTGTTTGTGCTCCCACTGGAGCACTTATTCTGTAGTACCTGCCATTAGTGCTTTTGTAGGGGACCTTCTCCCTTGCTCTAGTGTAAACATCTTCTTGCTCATCTCCAGGAATCTCCCAGTGACTGGCACTCTGCCCATTGGAGGGGACAACACCTGAGACATGTATCCAGCAGGTGAGCCAATCTCCCAACCCTTTCTCTGAGGCATGTCCACGATCACTTTGTGCAGTGTGACTCCTTGTCCCTGCTGTCCCCTCCAGACACTACTGACAGCACTAGGTATAAGCCGCTGGCCCAAGCTGGGCTGATCAGAATGTTTGGTCCTGGGAGCTGGAAGCAGAGGGGACCTTTATGTTGGTCTGCCCCAGCATTGTCCCACCTCTGTTATGACTTGAATTATATGGGCTTCCCTGGTAGCTCAGCTGGTAAAGAATCTGCCTGCAATGCAGGAGATCCTGGTTTGATTCTTGGGTCGCAAAGATTCCCTAGAGAAGGGATAGACTACACACTCCAGTATTGTTGGGCTTCCCTGGTTGCTCAGTCGGTAAAGAAACTGCCTGCAGTGCAGAAGGCCTAGGTTCGATCCCTGGATTGGGAAGATCCCCTGGAGGAGGGGGCATGGCAATGCACCCCAGTATTCTTGCCTGGAGAATCCCATGGACAGAGGAGCCTGGCGGGCTACAGTCCATGGGGGTCTCAAGAGTCAGACACGACTGAGTGACTAAACCACCCTCATGTGTGTTCCCACTCCCCCGCCTACAAATAATGCTGACGTCCTAACCCCCAAGACCTGTGACTGTGACCTTACTTGAAAATAGAGTCTATGCAGATGATTCAGATGAGGTCACTGGCATGGGCCCCAATCTAAAACACGGGTGTCCTTATACGGGGAGGAAATGAAGCACAGAGACAGAGTCATACAGAGGAAAGACATGAAGACACAAGAGAACCGACATCTACAAATCAAGGAATGTCTAAGGTTACCAACAGTGAGGAGGGAAGCCTGGAACAGATTCTCCATCCCAGCCCATGAAGGAACCACCCTGCCCACGTCTTGACTTCAGATTCTACACTCTAGGGCTGACACAATTAACTTCCATCCTAAGCTACCCAGTCTGCAGGACTTTGTTACAGCAGCCCTAGAAAATCAACACACACTCCTTTGGTTGAACTCCTCCTCCTGTCTCAAGCATATCGTTCAAGAAGAATGTGTCTCCTCTCATCCTCCCTTGAAGTGGTTGTTGTCATAATTATCACCATCATTATCATCATTGCTGACACTTAGAGTCTTACCATGTGGTAGGCATTACTCTAAGCACTCTGAATTTAATCTTAGCAGCAATCTATGAGATGGATCCTATTGTTATTCCTATTTTACAGACAAAGAAACCGAGGCACAGAGAGGTTAATTACGAAGAGTCACACAGCTAATAAGTAACAGAGCCAGGATTTAAACCCAGGCAGTCTTACTCCAAAGTCACTGCTTTCTCCTCTACCCTTATCTAGTGCCCCTCTCACCCAACCCATGAATGGAGTCATGCCCCAAGCTGGATCAGTTCAAGTCCACTCTAAGAATTTTTCTTAAATTTGAATTTGTGGAAAAGAGCCAGTCTTCTCAGGTGGCAAGATTAAACAGGTGTCACTAGTGTCCTTTAACATGTGGATACCAGGTAGAGTAGATCTACCTCAAGAAAAGGACACTCGTGGGCAGAGTTGGGAAATAGAGAAATGACATCCAGTCTCTGTAACCTCCTATCCAGCAGGCCTCGCACAAGCCCACCCTTCCCAAAGCTTGTTTATCAAAGCCTATAAATAACATTTTTGCCGCGGTTAGTTATATTGGGTGTCCATCATTTGCAAGCAGAAGATTTTTCACTAGCATACTTGCAAACTGGAAACTGGGACCAAAAGACTCCCTTCCCCTGGGGAGTGGTCTCTTGAGTGGTGTCAATAAGAAGAAACCTTGGTTCCTGTGAGGCAGGCATCTTCTGCAAGTGACTGAGCACCAGAGAGCAGGAGTCTGTAGGGGAGATGGAGGGGCAGATGCTAAAAAAGGCAGAGAAGGCATTGTCAGAAAACACCATGGAGTCCTGAGAGTTTTCTAGGTCTGAGGCTTGGCTGCATTCCTGCCCATGAGTTCTGTGAGATCCCACCCGTAGCTATGTCATCAAATCTCATTTTCAGTTTAAACTGGCACATGTTGGTTCCACTAGGTTTTATGCAAAGAATCATAAATAATTCACATGCAGTTGGGACTTGATACTGTTGACTATAATAGAAAGTTTCTAAGTGAAGCGATGGTAGGATAAGGACTATTCTTGAGGAAATATTGCCCTGGAGGCTGTATGTAGGAGAGATTACTTGGGGGAACATGGATGGGAAGCAGCGGGGATAATAAAGAGGGATGTTACTGCAAAAGGCCAGTCTGAGAGGTGTGTAGAGCCTGAGTGACTAGAGAGAGATGTGAGGGATGCCGAGGCAAAGGATGTGGTTGAACTCAGCAACTGAGAACATGGGGCAGTAAAGGAGACGTACCTGTCAAGGAGGACTGGGGATCGGAGACTGGTTTCAAGAAGGGAGGAGGATACCACAAATGGAAGGAGGCAGGCAGGAGAGGAGCTGAGTGGCTCTCACACATCAGCCCTGAGCCAATGTACCAGTGACAGAGCTAATTAGAGTAACTAAACAGAAAGAAACACGTCCTGGTGTTCGGGAGAGTAGCTGGCTGTAGAGCAGAGACGGCAAGGCGGCTGAAGGAGAGCAAGAGGAAGAAAAGGCAGTGGGTGCCTGACAGGAAGTGAGAGAATGAAAATAGGGAGAGAGCACTCAAGAGGGATAGGGCAGACACGCAGCATGGGCAAAGCTGAGGAAACTGACAGTTTCCAGAAAGGACAAGACCACAGGAATCATGTTGTAAGGGAGCCAGGAGTGGATAATGAGGGGAAAAGGCAGGCGGCAAGGCTTGCGGGAGAGGACAGGCTAGAAGCGATTTAGTGCCCCTGTGGTCTGCAGCTGCGTTTGCCTTCTCAAGGGGTGGTGAGACTGATTTTGCAGCTAAGAAGATGTTTGGACAGCCTGCTTGAGTGAGGAAGTGAAAGCTCCTCGATGTACCTGGGTAGGCTGGTGACATGAGTAACCTGAGTCTGAACTACTCTGCTTGATAAAAGGGGAGGGTGTGAGCCTGGGGCCGTGGGTCAGGGGTCAAGGAAGATGTACATAAGTAGTACCAGTCGAGGCTCTTGATTGTAAACAGAAACTGGATAATTTATGTAGAAAAAGAAACCATTGGAAGGCTTTTTGGTGGCTCACAGAATCCAAAAGTGTAATAGCTACTGATGCTCTATAACAAATTATCCCATAAAACTAGAGGCTAAAAACCATGCACATTTATTATCTCCTAGTTTCTGTGGGTCAGGCATTTGGGAGCAGTTCACCTGGAAGATTCAGGCTTGTTAGTCAAGACATCAAGTGGGGCTTCCATCATCTGAAGTTTGACTGGGGCTGGGGAGCTTGTTTAAGATGGCTTGCTTGTTTGGATGTTGGCAGGAAAGCTCAGTACTTCATTAATTATTGATAGGAGGCTCTTATCCCCTGTACTGATATATGAGTTTTTTCCACGAGACTGTCTGAATGTCCTCATGGCATTGGAGCTGGCCTCCCCGACAGTGAGGGATCCAAACAAGAGTGTCAGGAGGAAGCTGCCATGCCTTTCATGACCTAGTCTTGCAAGTCATACTCTGTCACTTCCACCGTATTCTGTTCATAAGAAGAGAGTCACTAAGTCTAGCCCATCCTCAGGGGCAGGGGGCAGTGAGCCCCAGCTCTTGGAGAGAGGAGTATCAAAACTCTGTGGATGTGTTTTTAGACAATAACCATTATAGGACAGTTAGAGGATCAGACTTGAAAATCAGGCTGGAAGCAAGATACTCAGCCAAGGTCACACCAAAGAACAACTGGTTAAGGGTGTGTGACCTGCTGCCCAAGCATGGGTCCTCCTCTTGTAAACACTCCCTGTGTTTATGTAGCATCTGCTCCAGAGACATAATCACTCTGGCCTAAGCAGCTGACTGGCTGATTTGGAACACCTGCCCATATTCTGCCTGCAACACGACCTTTGGGGCTCCTCTAATATGAGGCAGAATCTTGACTCCCACCAAGACCTACATAGTTGTAGATCTTCCAAACACACACACCTCAGAAGACAATGCCCATCACAGAAGGACTCCTGTCTGATTCTCTAATGGGTATCCAATAATTCAATTCTGACACCAACTCTTGGATTTAACATGAACCCCCGTAGGTTAAAGGCTCACTCCCTTGCTCCACTTTGGATGTCAGCTAGAAATGGAGTCCCTGGGAGACCCACAATTCTGTCTGACTACATATTTGGGGGTTCCCACAATCACCCTTAGGCCTGTTAATTCACTAGAATGACTCACAGGATGCAGGAAACACTGTACTTAAGTTTCAGTTCAGTTCAGTTCAGTTCAGTCACTCAGTCGTGTCCAGCTCTTTGCAAACCCATGAATTGCAGCACACCAGGCCTCCCTGTTCATCACAGACTCCCGGAGTTCACTCAGACTCACGTCCATCAAGTCAGTGATGCCATCCAGCCATCTCATCCTCTGTCATCCCCTTCTCCTCCTGCCCCCAATCCCTCCCAGCATCAGAGTCTTTTCCAATGAGTCAACTCTTCGCATGAGGTGGCCAAAGTACTGGAGTTTCAGCTTTAGCATCAGTCCTTCCAAAGAAATCCCAGGGCTGATCTCCTTCAAAATGTACTGGTTGGATCTCCTTGCAGTCCAAGGGACTCTTGAGAGTCTTCTTCAACACCATAGTTTAAAAGCGTCAATTCTTTGGCACTCAGCTTTCTTTATGGTCCAACTCTCACATCCATACGTGACTACTCAAAAAGCCATAGCTTTGACTAGATAAACCTTTGTTGGCAAAATGTCTCTGCTTTTTAGTATGCTGTCTAGGTTGGTCATAGCTTTTCTTCCAAGGAGCAAATGTCTTAATTTCATGGCTGCAGTCACCATCTGCAGTGATTTTGGAACCCAAGAAAATAAAGTCTGTCACTGTTTTCACTGTTTCCCCATCTATTTCCCATGAAGTGATGGGACCAGATGCCATGATCTTAGTTTTCTGAATGTTGAGTTTTAAGCCAACTTTTTCACTCTCCTCTTCCACTTTCATCAAGAGGCTTTTTAGTCCCTCTTCACTTTCTGCCATAAGGGTGGTGTCATCAGCATATCTGAGGATTCCACTCTGTTACAGCCTAATGGGCAAAGTATTTGTGAGGGCACAGAGCTTCCATGCTCTTCTCCACATGCATCAGCCTCCCAGCACATCAATGTGTTCACCAACTTGGAAATCTTATTGTTCAAGAGTTTTTATATCTCAGTCTCCAGCTCACTCAGAGAAGGCAATGGCAACCCACTCCAGTACTCTTGCCTGGAAAATCCCATGGATGGAGGAGCCTGGTAGGCTGCAGTCCATGGGGTCGCTAGGAGCTGGACACGACTGAGCGACTTCACTTTCACTTTTCACTTTCATGCATTGGAGAAGGAAATGGCAACCCACTCCAGTGTTCTTACCTGGAGAATCCCAGGGACGGGGGAGCCTGGTGGGCTGCCATCTATGGGGTCGCACAGAGTCGAACATGACTGAAGTGACTTAGCAGCAGCAGCAGCAGCAGCTCCAGCTCACTACCTCTCCCTGGAGGTTTGGGTTAGGGGCTATAATTTCCCACTCTGTAATCAGGTGTTTTGTCTTTCTACTGATGAAAGTGAAAGTGTTAGTTGCTCAGTCGTGTCCAACTCTTTGTGACCCCATGGACTGCAGACTGCCAGGCTCCTTTGTCCATGGGATTCTCCAGGCAATAATACTAGAGTAGATTGCCATTCCTTTCTCCAGGGGATCTTCCCGACTCAGGGATTGAACTCATGTCTCTTATGTCTCCTGTATTGTCAGGTGAGCTCTTTACCACTAGTGACACCTGGGAAGCCCTTTTACTGATGGGTTCTGTTCTATTTAGACGCTTTCTAGGGGGCCCACCCTGAGTCACTCATTAGCATAAACTCTTGTGGGGTCCACAGAGGCTCTTATGGATGACAAAAGGCACTTCTGTCACCACTCAGGGAATTCCAAGAGTTTCAGGAGCTCAGTGCCAGAAACCCAAGACAGGTGATGCACAATGTGGGTGTGGGCAGGGGCTCTGAGAAGCCTTAGCCAGCAAGGAGCTCCTTGGGATGGAGTGTGCAGTGAGCTTTTATTATATATTCCATTTAGGTCATCTGCTGTTTGTGGTATTGCCTAGTAGTTGCATGATAATGTAATACTCCTTCGTAATCAATAAATCCTTCAATAAAACTCGGCTGTATCCTTGTGCTTGCCTTGGACAATCAAAGGCAAGGGTGGCTGCAGCATGTTTGTGTCAGCACCAGGTGGAGAGAAATCAAAGTGAATTTACATGCTTCAGTGGAAGCCAGATACCAGAGCTCTCATCCTGGAAACCCATCTGAGATGGTTCTAGGGACTCTCCAGAGGTGTATGGTGGAGGAAGGTGTTGGGTTTCTCATCACATGTGGGCAAGGTGTTGATTCATAAGTGTAACTATCAACAGAAGAGTGAACCCACCAGATAGAGGATGTGAGGACATCCTGGCTTTTGACACTTGGCCTTAGATACAAGCTTGGTCTTTAGTAAGGTGAACGCTGTTGTTAAGGAAGAAAACGGATCATCAAAGGTCAACTCTGGATTTAGTTTTAGCAAGTCTTTTTTTTTTTTTAATGAGCTCAAGCCTGGGGCCCTATAGTTGAAGCCAGTTAGAGAACTAAGTCCTGAGGAAAAAAAGAAGGTGAAAAACATACAGAGACATCAGGGGCATGGTCTAGGAGACCTGACCAGCACAAAGAAGTGCAAAGCACAACATCAGGCTGCTGTGGTTTCACCCTGGGGTTCAGGCCAGGGGGACATGGCTGGGTAGAGTGCTAGGGGCTTAGAGGGAACCCAGTCACACAGGGAAGATGACTGTTCTAAGTGAAGGCCGAGGGGTCGGCTTGGGGGGACCTCAGGTTTAAACATCCTGCTGGCTGGAGTCAGGACAGGGAGGAGGAAGGGGTTGGGGGTGAGACCGTGGGAAGAACTGAGGATCAATGCCAGAGAGGACAAGCAGGAAGTACTCTTACTAGCTTGAGGACTGGTCTTTCAACATGATACTTTTTTAAACGAAATGTCAGAGGGAGGCCCTGCAATGAGCCTATGTTCAATCAATATCCAATAATGAGTCACTAGTTATTATTCAATAGCCAAGGACACTCTTTCCAGGTCTGCCACAGAAACAAGGGGCAGACCCCTAAGCTGTCCCTTCTATACCCCGTTCAGAAGGACATACTCTAACCCAGATCTCTGAAGTTCTTTTAGGTCTTCTCCACATTCTTCATGACACTTGTTTTTTGAGGGTTTGCTTGTAACCCTTATGGCTGAAAGTGAAGAGGAACTAAAAAGCCTCTTGATGAAAGTGAAAGTGGAGAGTGAAAAAGTTGGCTTAAAGCTCAACGTTCAGAAAACTAAGATCATGGCATCTGGTCCCATCACTTCATGGGAAATAGATGGGGAAACAGTGGAAACAGTGTCAGACTTTATTTTGGGGGGCTCCAAAATCACTGTAGATGGTGATTGCAGCCATGAAATTAAAAGATGCTTACTCCTTGGAGGGAAAGTTATGACCAACCTAGATAGCATAGTCAAAAGCAGAGACATTACTTTGCCAACTAAGGTCTGTCTAGTCAAGGTTATGATTTTTCCAGTGGTCATGTATGGATGTGAGAGTTGGACTGTGAAGAAAGCCGAGTGCTGAAGATTTGATGCTTTTGAACTGTGGTGTTGGAGAAGACTCTTGAGAGTCCCTTGGACTGCAAGGAGATCCAACTAGTCCATTCTAAAGGAGATCAGCCCTGGGAATTCTTTGGAAGGACTGATGCTGAAGCTGAAACTCCAATTCTTTGGCTACCTCATGCGAAGAGTTGACTCATTGGAAAAGACTGATTCTGGGAGGGATTGGGGGCAGGAGAAGGGGACAACAGAGGATGAGATGGCTGGATGGCCTCACTGACTTGATGGACGTGAGTTTGAGTGAACTCTGGGAGTTGGTGATGGACAGGGAGGCCTGGCATGCTGCAGTTCATGGGTTTGCAAAGAGTTGGACACGACTGAGCGACTGAACTGAACTGAACTGAATGGATGTGAGGTAGTAGCTCATTGTGGTTTTAGTTTGCATTTCCCTATTGACTGGTAATGTTGAGCATCTTTTCATATGCTTGTTGGCCATTTGTATATCTTCTTTGGAGAACTATTGAAGCTCTTTGCCCATTCTTAAATCAGGTTGGTTTTTGTTGTTACTGTTGAGGTGAAGGAGTTTTTCATACATTCTGGATATCTACCCCTGTCAAAAAATATCCAGACAGCTTTACTGGATATGAATATTTTATTGAGCGAGAAATAAACTGTTAAAGAACAGAGAAACCTCAGAAGCTTGTTTTCACCAGTTGCAGCTCAGTTTGTGAAGCATGAATGAGGAATACCTTGTTTTTACTTGTGACTAGTTCTTAGAAATTCACATTTCTTTTCATTGCATAAGCTTGCTTATTTGTAGGTAATTGGCTAGGAAGCCATAAGATCACATTGACATGAAGAATGCTTAAGCTTTGTTTAAGGTCAGGGTCAGTTTTTTGGGAAAATCAGGACACTTACATGTGACTATGAGCATTAGGTCTCTGGTTATATTCAAACTGTGGCCTCTGTTTTGGTTTACTTTAGTGCCTTTTATTTCAATATATGATTTGCAAATATTCTTTCCCATTCTGTGGGTTTCCTTTTTACTCTGTTAATTGTGACCTTTGATGCATGGATGTTTTTAATTTTGATGTAGTCCAATTTACCTATTTTTACTTTTGTTGTTTGTGCTTTTGGTTTCATATCCAAGAAATCATTGCTAAATCCAAAGTCATGAAGCTTTCCACCTGTATTTTCTTCTAAAGCATTTTATAGTTTTGGCTCTTATGTTCAGGTCTGTGACCCATTTGAGTTAATTCTTGTATATGATTCAAGGTAAGGGTCCAACTTCAATCTTTTGTGTGTAGATGCCCAGTTTTCTCAACACCATTTGTTGAAAAATCTATCCTCCACTTTAAACCATTTTAAAGTCTACAATTCAATGCCATTAAGTGCATTCATATTGTAGAGCAACCACTATCCATCTCCAAAACCTTTTCATCAGTCCACTGAAATTCTGGGCTTCCCTGGTGGCTCAGTGGTAAAGAAATCTGCCTGCCCATGCTGGAGATGTGGGTTTGATCCCTGGGTCAGGAAGATACCCTGGAGAAGGAAAAAGCAACTCACTCCAATATTTTTGCCTGGGAAATCTCATGGACAGAGGAGCCTGCTGGTCTACAGTCCCTGAGGTTGCAGAGAGTTGGACTTGACTTAGTGATTGAGCACGGCACTGAAGTTCAGTAACTATCCAACACTAAGTGCTAGGGCCCCTCTCCTCTCATCTCCTGGAAGCTACTGTTCTACTTCCTGTCTCTGTAATGCATCCCAGTCCGTGTTCTTAAGGACCTCACTCCACACGGGAAATCGTGGGAGCACAGAGAAGGGACACAGGCCCCAGGCTGCTGGGCGTGTTGGTGGGAGAATGATGAGTGTCAGGGGAAGCTCTTGGAGGAGGGGTTACCCAAGATGGGTGGGTATCAGCCAAAATGCGGGGGGGGGGGGGGGGGGGGGGCGGTGCAGGTGGAGTGACATCTCTCAGTGAGCAGAGGCAAATGCTTGTGAGCATGGGAGCATGGGGTGTTCTGCTAGGACTAGCTTCTCACCCAGGTGTAGGGATTACTAATGATCTCCCAGCTATCTCATCTTTAGACTTTCCGCCTCCTTCCACCATCCCTATGCAGTGCTGACTTCTTTTTCCCTCCATCTCATTTCTCCTCTTTTTTTTTTTAACCTATGAACTTCTTATTCAAATATAACTTAAAGGATTGCATAACCTATGAAAGTGTGTGATGAAGTTTTACAAAGTGAACATACTCAGGTACCCTGTACTCAGATGGAGTAACAGAACCCCAGAATCACAAGAGACCCCTTCCAGTGACTACCCGCAACCTTCCCTCAAAGGTAACCACAATTCTGACTTATAACAAAACAGAACTTTTGCCTTTCTTGTAGCTCATATAAGTGGAATTGTACAAAAGAATATACTCTTTTGTGTCTGGCTTCTTTGACTCAGCATTCCTTCTATTTTGTTCTGGCCAATTCTCATCCATACTTAAATGCCAGAAAATGGTCTTTGTGCTAGTCTTCATCTCAGCCCAGATGATGGAGAGGAACTGGCTACACAAATATCAGGTGGCGGCACAATTCACAATAAACCTCAGGAAGAGAAGTTTCTCTGGCTGGCCCCGTGGGGCTGCTGCTGGAGAATGGATGGTTTCCATTGAGGGCTGTAATGGAGGAGGGACAGCACTTGCCCTGCGCTATTCTCCTAATATTTCAAGGAGAGCAAAGCTTAGCATTGTTAAACATTCCCAGAAGGGACATAAATCTCATTTTAGCGTGCTTCGATTGCAGGATGAAATGGCTTGTTTTCTCGGCAGTTTTTATTTTTCCCTCTCAGTCCCCTGCCCTCTGGTTCTCCGGCTCACAGGCGCGTGGCTTCCTTCCTTCCTTCCTCTCCTGGACTCTTTCCCTTTTGGCAGTCACATCGCTACAGAGTTCAGCCCTCCTCTGGACCCAGGAGCTTTTAGCTAGTCTTGGACTCAGGAGATACAAGGGATTCTGAAGATTAGCTGATTCATTCTACCCTTCGTTTTTTGAACTTTTAAAAAATCAAGATATGATTTACATATAGTAAAGTGTACAAGGGCTTTCCTGATAACTCAGCTAGTAAAGAATCTGCCTGTAAGGCTGGAGACACCAGTTAGATTCCTGGGTCAGGAAGTTTCTCTGGAGAACGGCTGGGTTACCCACTCCAATATTCCCTGGTGTCTCAGATGGTAAAGAATCTGCCTGCAATGTGGGAGACCTGGGTTCGATCCCTGGGTTGGGAAGATCCCCTGGAAGAGGACATGGCAACACACTCTGGTATTCTTGCCTGGAGAATCCTCATGGACAGAGGAGCCTGGTGGGCTACAGTCCACAGGGTCGAAAAGAGTCAGCCACTACTAAGCAACTAAGCACAGCACAACGCATGCAAATCTTAGCATATAGCTCAATTAATAAATTAGTCTTTACATATGTAGACTGCCACATAACAGTCATTTAATCAAAATATAGAACATTCCTAGCACCCAGAGGTTTGCTCATATTTTTTCCCAGTTGATCTCTCCTTCTCCCCTCCCTCCCCCGACCCTGGGAACCCTTAGTTTCCTTCTATCACCAGAGATTGTGCTTGCTTGTTCTTGAATTTCAGATAAATGGGATCATACAGTATGTGCTTTTTCATGCCTGGCTACTTTTGCTCAACATCAGGGTTTGGAGATTCATCTATGTTGCTGTGGATATCTGTACTTTGTTCTTTTGTTGTTGTTGCTGTTGCCGAATAGAGTATCATTTACTTACCTACTTTTCTTTTCAAGGACGTTTGGGTAGTTTTCAGTTTGCCCCTATATTAGTTTGTTAGGGTTACTTTGTAACAAAGTAACACAGAGTGGTTTAGATAACAGAAATTTAGTTTCTCACAGTTCTGGAGGCTAGAAGTCCAAGGTCAAAGTATCATCAGGGTGGGTTTCACCTGAGGACCTTTCTCCTTGGCTTGTAGCTGGCCACCTTCCCTTTGTGTCTTCACACAATCTTTCCTCTCCTTTGTCTTTTCATAAGGACACCAGCCATGTTGGATTAGGGCTCACCCCAATGATTTCATTCAACTTAACTACTTCTTAAGGCCTTATCTCCAAATAGAGTCACATTCTAAGGTACTGGGCGTAGGACTTCAATATATGAACTTGGCGGGGTCGGGGAGGGGGGCAGTGGTGGAGAAAGAATAAAATTCAGTCCCCAAAAAGCTGCTATGAATAAAGCTGCTATGAACATCTTGGTATGGTTTTGTACATGCACCACTGTCCAAAGTGGTCAAACCAATTTACGCTCCCATCATCATTTGTAGATCATGAGCTTGAAGATGCAGAGCAGGCAGAGGAAGCCCTGTCCCAGCTTGCTTCAGGAATATCTGAAATTCTCCAACACGTTCCTGCATTCAATCATTCAGTTACTCATCAAAAAGAATTCCAAAAACCACCTGAGGCTCAGGTCCTAGGCTAGGCTCTGAAGTTAAGTGGTTAACAAGAGAGATGTGAAACTTCTATCCCATTTGTAGCAACAGAAAATGAACATACCAGCTAAAGAAGTAATTGCAGAATGTGGCAAGTGCTAGCAAAGAAACAATGGAAGCTGAGTTAGAGAATAAGGGGTTGGGGTGGAGAGGGTAAAATCTCCTTTAAATGGGTTGCTCCAAGGGCCTTTCTCTTACATAGAGGAGAGCCCTGAAAGGATGAGAAGGTGGCAGCTGGACCAAGGGCCAGGGAAAGTGTTAAGGCAGGAAAAGTACTAGCCTTGAAGTAGGAACAGCTCTGATGGCCGGGAATGTGCAGGAAATAACGGTTTGTGTAACTGGAGCCAAGTAGACAACATAGAGGAGAGATAGTAGATGAAGTCCAGAGGGCAGGCCCAGACCATTCACGGCTCACAGCTCATGCGGAAGTGTTTGGATTTCATTTTATGGGCAATGGGAAACCATTGGAGGGTTTCAAGGAAATGGCAAACAAAATCCAACTGACATTAACAACTGTATTGTAGGGGGTATAGGGAGGAAGGAGCAGGCAAATAGAAGGAGCAGCCTTACCCTCGCATGGGGTGAGATGTCAGTAACTTAGACTTGGGAGAGAGATATTGAGTTGGCCAAGAAGTTTGTTTGGATTTTTTCCATAACATCTTTTAGAAAACTTGAACAGACTTTTTGGCCAATCCAATATTTTGGCAGTAGAGCTGACGTGACGTGGTGATGGGTTGAATGGGCCTGTTGAGAAGTGAGGATGGATCAAGGACGACTTCTAGGCATTGAACTTGGGACCTCCAGACTATGAAAAGCTCTTTTAGCTATAACCTATCAATCCTAGATTATACATCCTTGTCCATCTCAAGCCTCAGAATATAGTAGGTGTTTAATAAACATTCTTAAATGAATAACTGATGCCATGCATGAATGTTTTAGCACATGAATCGGTTCGATAAAGGTTTTTTTATTGAGATAAAATTCACAAAACATAAAAAATAACCATTTTAAAGTGTACAATTCAGTGGCTTTTAGTACATTCACAGGGTTGTGCAACCATCGCTTATGTCTTGCTTCAAAACATCTTTATCACCCGCCAAGGAGATCCTGCACCCAGTGAAGAGTCACTCGCCAATCCCTCCTCCTCTCAGCCCCAGGAAACCACTAATCTACTTTCTGTGCCTCTGAATTTGCCTGTTTCTGGATGGTTCATAAAAATGTAATCATACAATATGCATACTTTTGTTTCTTCCTCAGCATAATAGTTTCGAGCTTCATCCACATTGTAGCATGCATCAGTAGCTCATTACTTTTAATGATGGAATAATATCCCGCTGTATGAATATATCCCATTTTGTTTACCCATTTATCTCTCAGTGGACACCTGGGTTGTTTCCACCTTTTGGTTATTGTGAACAAGACTGCAGTGAGCATTTGTGTGACAGTAGTTGTTTGGATGCCTGTTTTCAAGTCTTTGGGGTACATGCCCAGGAATGTGGTTATTGGCTTATATGGTAATCTGTATCCAACTTTCTGAGGAAATGTCAAATTGTTTTCCAACAGGTCAATAAAGGTTTCTTGAATGCAGAAAAGGAACAGTAGGTGGGAGGCAGGGATGAGGGCTTTTCCGGCCTCCACAAGCAGAACTGGACTGTGCCATTTGCAGGCTGTGTAATCTGGGTCAAATGACTGAAGTTCTCTGGGCCACCTCTTCATCCTCAAAGTGGGGAAAATAAAATTTTTCTCTGTGAGCCGAAGGACATGCTTTTTCTAAAGTTCTAGGCACAGAGTAAGCCCCCCAAATTAACTAACTGCCTTCCCTTACTCTAACCTTGACCATACCGCACTAGGCTCTTGATTCTACCTGGCCAGGGGGCCAAGTTCAGCCGTGCTGCAAACTACAACTCCCAGCACGCACTTCTCCCGGGCAGGCTCTCCCAGCGTGGTGCGCATGCTTTGGCAGACGTGGCACCGGGAACTCGGAGGCGGGGAGCAATTGGGAAGTGGCGGCGGCGGTTGCACCCGGCGAAGCTGCGGTCGCTGGAGCCCGAGTGGGGACCGGAGCCGGCTGGGGGCAGCGGCAGCAGGGATGGCGCGGGTCGTGCCGGCGTGGCTGCTCCTGCCGCTGGCGGTCTGGGTGAGGCTGTGGCGCTGGGGTTCGGGCCGGGAAGGCACGTGCGCCCGGCGTGCAGGTCCAAGCTCCCTGCTCCCGGGGCTTGCGGGGAGATGATGCCTCCGGTCGCCTGGGTGGAGGCATGCGTGCTGGACAGGCGGGGACCCGGTGGCTGTGCGGGAGGCGGCGGGGCGGTCGCCGTGCCCTCCCTGCGAAGTGCTTCGGCGCTCAAAGGTCGAAAGGAGCCCGGGGTGGGGGAGCCCGGGGGCGCCGGGAGATCGCTGGCTGGGGGCTTGCGCGGTGGACACGACTTTATGGGGGTGCAGGTCAGGGCGCGGCCATGGGCTAGGGCGGAAAGCCGGCGGCGTGGGGGGGGCACTGCGCCCCAGACTCGGGGCCCTGCACCTGTGTGAGTTTGGGGTGGGAAGGGGATGTTTGGCACCTGCACTGCCGAAAACCTTGTTTTAGGACCACCTAGTTCTTGGTTTTGGCCCTGAGCAGCCGGGAAACTGCCGGCCACCACATGGACTGCCCTCCCGAGCAGCCCCCGCTGGCCAGACTTGGCTGGGCCGGGTGGGGTCGCCGGGGCGGGGAGTTCTGCTCCTTTACCCAGCTGAGGCTGGCTGGAACCTCAGCCACTTTCTGGCTTGTGATGCGGCCTATCATTTTAATGTAGGTGACTTAGTCTCCTCATCCGTGAAATGGGGACGCTTTAGATACCACTCTCCCTCCACCCCCCGCACGGTTGCCAGGATGATCGGATGACAAATTGGAGGAGGAAGCTCTAAATTTCGAAATCCTACAAGAGGGGAGGAGGGACGGGCCCGGGTTATGGGAGTGTGGGATCTCCGGAGCAATTTGATACCCTTGGGGTTGAGGGTGGAGAGTGTACCTCAGGGCATCGCGGAGAGGTCGGAATGGGTGTGTCCACAGCCCCAAGGGCCCGGGGCTGGCCCTGGTGTTCCCATGGGTGTGTGATACGGTCTCCTTCCATACCTCTCTCGTAGTTTCTGGTCTCCCTGATTATAGGACAGCTTTGGCTCCTTCTTTTCCTGAAGCTCCTGAAGAGAGACTCCTGCTGCTGGCACTCTTTCCAACCTGGATTTTCCAGTTTCGTTTTTTTTTTCTTTTGGGTGTGGCAAGGATGCTGGACAACGCGTGAGGAGAAAAAATGGAGTGTGGATTGAGTTGTTTTAAACACTTCCAGCTCTCAATACTGTGCCCTTCTGGGATCACCAGTGAGGAGTGGCCCAGTAGTTTCTGGTTGTCTGAAAGTGGGCAGAAAAGGAAGCTGCCCCTGCCCCTCTAGATCTGTTTCTGCCTCTTGGAAGCGGGGCTGGAGGGGGCAGTGTCACTTGCCCAGGTTTGTTTAGGCTTGTCTGATGCTCTGTTTTCATTCTGTTCCCTCAGCCAGTTGGCCTGGGTGGTCTCTGGGCCAGGCAGGGCTGCTGGACTGTGCAGAGGGGGCCGTCTCCAGTGCCACCCCGGGAAGGTGTTTGAACTCAGTCTGTTTTAGGAGGTCTACTTTCTTCTTCCCCTTTCTTTTCCCTCTTGTGAAAATGAAAGACTTGGGACTCTGACCAGAAAGAAGTTTCATTCAGCAAACATTCATTTATTGGCTGGCACTGGGTTGGATTTGGGATGGAGGGCAAAATACACATTGTTCCTGCCCTCCCGTGTTGCCCTGAGTTGGGCAGGGAAGTCAGTCTTGTGGGCAAATAAAGACAGAGGAGTGAATACCCAACACTCGACGGTCTGGGAGCACCACTGAAGGAGAGCTGTGCATTAATTTAGAGGGAAGGTCAGCCACGACTTTCCTGAGAGGTGCGTTGAGCTGTCAGGAGCGAGTGTGGGAGTCATCTAGGCAGCTGAGGTCTGCTGATGCCCTCCACGGGAGGTGTGGAGGGTAGGTAGGTTTGCTGAGAGCACTAGAACCTGGGGGTCATCAGCAAGGAACTGGCATTTTCTCCTTTCCCCAAGCCCAAGATTGGCTTAGCAGGTGTGAGACTGAGGTGTAGAGTCAGTGACTAGTGGTGAGTGGACACCAGGGTGCCATGCTATGCTAAGTTGGTTCAAGTGTGTCCAAGTCTTTGCGACCCTATGGACTGTAGCCTGCCAGGCTCCTCTGTCCATGGGATTCTCCAGGCAAGATTACTGGAGCGGATTGCTGTGCCTTCCTCCAGGAGATCTTCCCAATCCAGGGATCGAACCCATGTCTCCTGCGGCTCCCGCATTGTAGGCAGATTCTTTACCACTGAGGAAGCCCGGACACCAGGATGGGCCTCTGTAAATATTAACTGTGTCCATGTGATAAGGGTTCCCCAGCTCCTGGGACTTGATTGAGTTTCTTTGTTCACTCAGTATTTACTGAGAGCTGATATGTACAGGGCCCCGGGCTGTGACCCAAGAAACGCAAAGAAGTGTGAAGGAGTCTACAGAGATTCATGGACAGGGGTGTACACACATCCTATTTTTTACAGTAGCAAAAATATGCAAGTGGCTTTCATGCTTAACAATAGCAACATGCTTAAATGACTTGTAGCCCTACCCATACCATGGAAAGTGATGTTTATAAAGGATGTATGTATTTGCTAGAATGCTGGATTTATTTTCAAAATATTTTATAATGCTTATGAGGACTGTCTAAGGACACGAAAAAGTACTTGTATATGATAATTAGGGGAAAAGCGGGATACAAAACGGAATCCCAGGGTGGCTGAAGCTAGCTACAGAGGCGAGGGATTAGCCGAACATCCAAATGTCAACAGTGATTGCTCTGGAAGGTGGAGTTGTGGGTGACTTTTGCTTACTTCTTTGTTTATGCTTTTTTTTATATTTCCCAAGTTTTCTTGAATTTAATGAATGTGCATTAGCTTTTAATCAGAAGTTAGTAAAGGAACTTAAAAAAATGTTTCTTTGAGGACTCCCAGTCTTCCAACACTGTGATGTGGAAAGAGGTGCAGTCAACACTTGGACAAGTTGGTCCTAGCCCTTCCAGGCTGGGTGTCTGTGCATGGGGCCTGCAGCTGTGGGGGCCAGGCTGTCCTGTCCCCACACCCCTGCAGCTGCCTGGCCCTTCATGCTGTCCCATTTAGCTTCCCCCTGCAGTCAGCCCTTCCTCAGGCCGTCCATGCTGACTGTCCTATAGTCTCCATCCAGAACTTGGGAGAACGCACCCTCACCCTGCTCAAGCGTCTCAGTGTCAGGCTGAGGCCCAGAGTGGGCCTGTGATGACCTTTTCACAGGTTCATAGACAAGTGGGAAAAATAACAACGGTGAATTTTTTCTTTTTTTTTTCATGATTCTGAGTATTTCCAGTTTAAAAACTTAATTTCTCTGGCATGGTATCCATATTGAGACGGTGCTGGGGGAGTGGCTTAGAGTGTCCTTTCGGAAAAAAAGATGAAAGCAGTGATACTGTATTGTGATTTTTTTTAAAAAGCCTTCGATTGATAAAAATCTAAATTCAGATATGTATGTTATATACATAATTTAAACATATTTTAAAATATATATTTAAATTATATTTTAAAATATATCCTGCTACTCTGTGAGCTTCAGAAGTCTGAGAACTATTGACCTAATTCAAAATTCTCTGATTTTATAAGAGAAAAATGAGGCTTTGAGAGAGAAGGGACTCACCCACGTGAGGCCGCCTAGTTTGTAAAGACAAGGCGGTGTGAGAGCCAGGCTCCTGAATTACAGATGGACATTCTTCCCACTCCATCTATGTCATCCAGCTCCCACCTGCTTCCTTCCACCCACGCCACTGTCCAGGCTTCTGCCCCTGAGGGTGGCATGAAGCTCAGAACCTGGTGGGACAGGGGGCAGAGGTGCAGGGAGCAGCAGGTGTTTGCCCCGTCTCTCCTGCAGAGCTTTTAGTGTATATGTATTTAGGTTCTACACCATTATATATTTAATAGGCTCTGGTGGGCTGGCCTGGGGGCCTAATTGCCAATTATAATGCTGCTTGGAACCTGGAGTGCACTTTTCCCACAGAAATAAGCACTTTGCAGAGGAAGTGTTAAAACAGAACTGGCACCTGAGTTGGGGGGATGGCCAGGTGCCTTAGGAGCGGCAAACAGGGTGCTGTGGATTCTGTCCAGAGTCAGCCTCTGGGGCACCCAGCGACCAGAGAAGGGCCCTAGCTTATGCCTCACAAGGAGGGCAGACCCTGAGCTCTGTGACAGTGGGGATCCTCTGGGTGCTGGCACCTCGCCCAAACCTGACATGCAGTCATCCCTGGTCCATATTTGCTGAAAGGATTCAGTGTTGCAGGCAGGGAATCCAAGACAGAATTGTAGGCAATGAGGAGCAATGGACGATGCTAGATGGACAGAAGGATTTGAGTCTGGGGCTGGGGAAATAAGACTAGAAAAGTGAATCCAGTAAAAAAGAACCTTCGATGCCTGGCAAAGCTTTCAGGACTCAAATCTGTAGACAATGGAGAGACATGATGAAAGTTGCCGTTTTTAATAACAAGAACAATGAGGCCACAGTGCAGGGCTGGGTTGGAGCGGGAGAGACTAGATTAATTTTCCCAAAACAACACTTTCTTCCTCTTACTTTCTTCTCTGTTATCTACAAGATGAAGTCCAGTGTGATGTTATGGAAAGAATATGAGCTTTTAGCCACACTCAGGAGCTGTGTGACCTTGGGCTCTGCCTATTTTCTTGTTGTCAGCAGTGGTGATAATACCCATTGTGCAGAGTTGAAAGGATCAGAAATAATACAGGGAGCACCCAGCATCGTGCATGGCACATGGGCACGCCCAATAAATAGGAGCCGGCAGGCACCTCAGGTGGTTGGAGAATGGGTGCCTGGAAGCCAGTGAAGGGCCAGAGGGGCTGTGAGTGGAGGCTGTGAGCCATGGGTAGGGGGCTGTACCATGATTCTTGGATTCTTGCATCATGGGTTGCTGGAGCCGAGGTCCTGATGGCTCCTTGCCCCTCTGCACTGGGCCCTTCAGAGACTCTTGATGGGTGGGAGGTGTGGGTGTGTGTACACAGAAGGGCTAAGAGTTTAAGTGCTCTGCTTTTCCCCTTTTTTCTGAAAGTGGATCCTCTCTTGAGACTGGAGATACCAACCACACTGCCTCCCTGGAGGGTTTGCCCCAGCTTTGTGGTTTTGTTCTGTGAGGCTCTTGTGTTTCTCTTGGTGGTTGTAGTAGATTTGGGAGGCTGACAGTGGACCAGAGAGTGACCCCCAGGGTGTAGGAGAGCCTAAGTTCTCCTGCATCACCAGACTTTGGTGGTCTTCTTGCCCTCCTTTCGTTTCCTCCTGGCATCTTGGCAGGAGAGAGAAGGAGCACTGTGCCTTGCCCATCCTGCAGCACTGACCTGAGTCTGTGGCTTCCCATTTGACCTGTCGACAAGAATTATAAAACACCTGGTACACTGTAGAGGGCTTGCAAAGTATTTCGGTGTATCTCACGTCTGTGTAGTTCCGTGTCCCACACGAGCTGGGTAAGATAAGCTGGTTGAGTACTGTTACTTCAAGAGAGGGATGGGTAAGTTGAGAGAGAGTGGGGAGAGAGAGACCATTGATGGGCATGGCCTGGAAGGGGAGGGCGTAGACAGATGAATGGGTCATCTGACTGAGCAGCCTCCTTGGCAGGTGCTGTTTTCTGAAATAGCAGCACCAGTCATTTACCTGGGGTGTCCGTGATCCTTGTTCTTTAGCTCCCTGATGGCCTGAATACAGGAGACAGGGCTGCAGCCAGGCTCTCACTGACCACCCTCCTCGCCCTTCTCATCACCCTCCCTGCAGGGCTCTAGGTAACTGTCCCCGTTACTCCCTCGGTAACGTCCATCAGGGCCTCATTCCATTCACCAGTTTACAATCACTTCTAAATAATGAGCTTTGCAGTTATGTGGTGAGGGGTGGGGATGTGGGGTTGGAATAGCCTTTTTGCATCTTTTTATTCCCTGAGATCATACTGAGCCCCCAGCTTGGATGTGTGCTCTGTGCCCAGATGGCCTGGTCACGAGCCTGTGCCCGGCTTCAGGGTTTCCTGCTCCTCACAGCTGGCCGGGGCAGGAGTAGAGCATCCATCACTGCAAAGAATCCCACCATTCCTCTAACCCCTTGGCATGAGCAGATGTCTTTAATTTGTGAGCAGATCCTTTAATCCTTGCCTTGGAAGGTATTAATGGAGATCGAGGTCGAGGGCTTACGCTGGGGCTTAAACATAAGGGTGATATAGCTTCTGAGCCAAGTCGTGGGCTTGGCTGGAAAGCTCTGCTCTAGGGCCAAGTAGGGCAGTCTCCCGAGGAACAAGCAGGTTTGCTCTCACCAAGGAGTCTGACCTGGCTGGGTCCTGGGCAGGGTGTTGTACATGCTCCTTATTTCAAAGGAACATGGACCACTGTTTGCATGTTGCATATATCATGTTCATTCATTCCACAGATCTTTTTTTGTTTTTAACAGATACCTCATGAGACTCTCATGAACCAGACATACTGTGCCAAGGCATTGGGGACAAACTGATAAAAAGGATGGATACCATCCCTTCCTCCCATTGCCTGGTGAGAGGCCACTAATTTATTATTTAATTCAAGTAGGAAGTGCTAGAAGGAGGGAGATAAAGTGGTTAGAGCGTGTGTAACAAGGGTCCCTACCCTGTTGCAGGGTGTCAGAAAAGGCCTCTCTCAAGACTTATGGACCCTTTCTCAAAAAAATGTTTTTAAATGTATAAAACAGTATGCATAGGATTATAGAAGAAACCCGTGATATTGAAATAGTTATCAAAATATTTTAACAAATTGTGACAAAATAGTACGTATTTTTTTTAATGCATCATGTAGGAAGATCTAGTGACAGAGCTGATAATTTCTGTAAATTGTAAGTAGTGATGAGCGTAGATGTCTGCAGCAATCCTCTTGTGCTGAGAAGATGTGATTTCTATTGGTGACGAAGTCACGGACATTGTCAGTGCTACTGTAATTGGTTACCTACATTCATAATAAAGGGAAGGCTAAATTTCAGTGAAATTAGTGAAAATAAAGATCTCATCCAAATTCACAGACCCCAGTGTAAGAAAAATTATCCTCAAACTTGGAAATTAAATATGATTCCATGACTTTCTACTGTCACGCTGGAGCACTGTCTAGGAAGCCCACCTCAGGGGCATCCAGTGTTTTAGGGATTGTCACTGTGTTTTTTATTCCTTAGGACCCATACTCTGTAAACTTAGAAAGGATGCAGATGATTTCTGTTAGGTAGGGAAGAGAGATTCTTCAGGATATTAACTGGCTTGTTATCTCTTTTAGCAATCATATCATACTTTTTTTTCATCGATCACATTTAAGTTTCTTATAACATCTTTTTTTAAAGAATTTGGCTGTGGGCTTACAGGATCTTAGTTCCCCCAATAGTGAATGTTTAGAGTCCTAACCACTGGACCACCAGGGAATTCTCTATAACTTCTTTAAAAAAATTTTTTTATTAACCTTTTTTTTCTTTCTTACATCCTCTTTTGACCTAGCTTTGTCATTTTAGTGGGCCCCTTATTGAGCTGATAACACTTTGAAATATGTTCAGTCTTTGTGTGAAAATTGGGCTTTTAAATTTGAAAATTATGCTGGATCCCTGTTGAAGAGCCATGGAGTGAGCAGAATGTGAGGTTGTGGCACTCAGAAGGGAGGTCTGGATGGGGATGTTAATGTAGGGGTGCGGCTCAGGTGGGGTACCCCAGGGGACGGCGTAGGGCAGGTAGAGAAGGTGGACTGAGTGAGCCCCCTGAGGAACTTCTGGATTTGCAGGATGGTGGCAGTGGATTTACAAAGAAGACAGTAAGGGTTGTGGGAGAGGTGGAAGGGAGCCCAAGTGTGTTGTGCCGGGGCTGAGCAAAAGGAGAAGTGGAGGTGCCCGCCGGGTCAGCCACATGGAGGTCATTGCCAAACCTCCACCAGGAGCCTCTTTGGTGGTGGGGGCAGATCTGAGGATGCTAAGGACTGCTTAGACGGGGAGGAGGGAGGTGGAAAATTCTGGCTGTGAAGGAGTGGGGAGTGGTATGGGGTCCAGAGAGGAGGTTTTTGAAAAATGGGTTAGTGGCCTTCCAACCCAGCTGTGACTCCGACCACCTTAAAGAGGTATGTGTAAAAATGGATTCTTGGGCTCTCCAGATCCACAAGATGATTTTCTTCAAGGATGAGGCCCAGGAAGCTATCTTTCCAGAAAGCTTTTACTTACTGCTGTTGTACAGCTACAAACCAGAGACGTTTACAAGCTGACATTAATTTTACGTGGTGGACAGTATCTTGCCAGCCAGAGTTGCCTCTTTGGGCCGAGTGGCATGACACAGCTTCTTCCCATGATAAGAGCCACATACACCAGTGACACTGTGAGACTCACTCGGCTGGAGCGTGTGCCGTTTTTGCTTTTTTCTGTGGGCAGTGAGGGAATTGTGCACAACAGGTAGCAGAGAAGAGACGGCTCCCGCTGTCCGTGAAGCTCTTTCCAGTGGGTTGCGCTCAGCAGCTAGATTGGAAGGGGAAGCCGACTTGCTGGCCTCTCGGGTCTTGTTTGGGTGGAGCTCTGGGGAGTGGAGAGAGCTTGAGGCACACCAGTGGGAAGTGTGTGCATTGACAGGCAAAGACAAGAGCTTGTGATCTGTGCCCAGAAGACCTCTGAGTCCCGGTTCTGCTGTTTTAGGCTTCACCTAAGTTGAGCGTCTTTACTTCTTTGAACCTCAGTTTTCACATCTCTAAAGTAGGGATAGTACACCTCCCACACCGATTGTTTACAGCAGGTTTTCAAACATTTTTACTGCAATTCCTGCAAGAACAGTTTTGCATTTTACATTTATAACCAAGTACATATATCTATATATGAACATAACGGATGCAGATTTCCAACTGAACTGGTCTTGCTACCAATGTACACACTGATGGTTCCTTCTTACTGTTATTTAAAAAAATGCTGGTGGTAACCCACTGAAGCGATTTTATAACTCTGCTCTTGGGTTAAGGCCTGAGGGATAGAAAATACTGATTTCAACTCTCAGCTTTAGGGGATTGAATGAGATACTGTATATCAAAGCACAGATGTATCTCATGGGTCATGAGCCCTTGAATTGTTATTTCTTTTCAATTAATGGAGCTTTGAGACAGGGTTGGGTTTCCGGAGTGGGAATTCACCTGCTCTTCTTCGGGCCCTGCTGCCTACTTCTCTGCTTCCTCCTCCAGCTCTTCCTCGTTAGCAGGCCTGGCACACCAGGCTGGCAGCAGCCCAGAGCCCTCTTGGCTCTTGAAGAGGTTTTCCACAACATTAAAAGCTTTAGGGACTTAAGTCCTGGTTAAATGCACTGCAGTTGCAATTTCAGGATTAAAAAAACCTGTTTTTATAAGCTCTTGGATCAGTCGTCCTGCCCCTGAATTGTTCCTTGTTGACAGCCACGTTTGTGCCATGGAAAATGGGTGGGAAAACTGTGGAGCCCACGTCAAAGGTGTGGTTTTTAAAGGAAGCAAAATATAAGACATACCCTGGCTTTGCATTCATGGGAGCAAGTGGTGAGATGTGTGTGGCTCTTGGTCTTCCCACTTCACCTTGGGTCCAAGTCAGAGCTCTTTTACCTACTTGCTGGGTAATGTTGAGCAAGTTTCTAACTCTTCATCTTGGCTTCCGTATCTATAGACTAGGTATATTGAAAGTACCTACTTAGTTCACTTATCAAGAGAATGAGCTGGGACAGTCATGTGAGCAGTTTTGCTGGCTCCTGGGCACACATGAACACTCTAAACTCACAGCTCTTGCAGTGATCATGGCCTCGTCCCCAGACCTTCGGTGTTGGGATTAAAGAGTCCTCTCAGGATTAAAGAGTCCTCTCTTGGGTTGGGTTCCATCCCAGCTGAGTGCTTTCCAGTTTCCCTCTCTTTCTTTAGCACATTTAGCTCCTCAGCTGCAGCTAGTCGGGGTCCACATTCCAAGGGCCAAGCTTCTGTCTCTGCCACACAAACACACACACACACACGCACGTGCCATCCAGGCAGTGTTCATTTTTATTTCAAAGGCTGCTGGGTGGTGGACTTTTGAACACTGGGAAATATCAGTGGTGAAATCTTCAAACTTGGTTTGAGGTCAGGCCTTAGCTCCTTGTGAAGAGGGTATTTAGCCATGGTGATTGGTAACAGATGCTTACAATTTATCCATTTAAGGAGCATAAATTACCTGTATTTAAAAATGAACATTTCCCTCTCGCTCTCTTTTTCTCTCTCGTCAGAGCCATTCTAGGTATGCGTTGCATGCAGAGTTCTCTGCAGATTCTGTAGAATAGTTCTTATTAAAAACTACACAGTGTCAGGTGAACAGAGGAGCCAGCAGTCAGTCCACTCAAAGTGAAGAGGGGAAGATAAGCACTGCTCTCGCTTGGGAAGGTGCCAGGGCACGCTGGGTAGATGGTCGAGGGTATCAGGAGGCCTGTGAAAGAGGAGGGGCAGTATTTGGTTGTATTCTGGGCATCTCTCTCTTTTTCTTCTTTCTCTTATTTTAGGTGTTTTTTCCCTAACTCTAATTTTGAGATAGAGAAGAGCTGCAAGAAGAGTATAAAGGATTTCCACCTTCCTTTCACTCGATTCCACAAATATTAACATTTTATCACATTTATCATACTCTCCCTCTGCATATATAAAGTTTACAGACACGATTCTCCTTTGTCCCATAAACACTTTATTGTTTCTTAAGAGGCAAGGACATTCTCTTATATAACCAGAGAACAACAGTCAAAATCAGGAAGGTAGCTCTTGGCTTAGGACTTGATCCAGAATCACATGTTGGAATTTGAAGTTAATTGTCACTTCTCTTTAATCTCCTTTAATCTGGGCCACTCTCTCAGTCTTTGTCTTCGGGCACCTTGGCATTTTTGAAGAGTGTCCCTCAGTTTTGTTTTGGATGATGTCTCCCTTCCTTCAGTACCTTCTGTCAGGAAACATATGTTCATTTGACCCATTCCTGATGGTGTTAACATTGCTCCCTTAGTTGAGGTTTCTGCCAGATTTCTCTAAAGTTGCATTTTCTTGTAGTGGAGAGATACTTGGAGATTGCTAATTGTTTCCATGATGGTAGCCAAATGATGGTAATTTTAAAAAAGTATTTGTATCAGGCATGCCTATTATGGTTAGAAAAATACACAAAGGAGAAGAATAAAATCTATTCAAGGGCACAGCCTTACTTTGGTGAATTTCTTTTTCTTCCGGTCATTTTCTTAGCATAATTGGCTGTATAGTTGTAATCATACCATGTACATTTTAAATTCTGTTTTAAAAACTTAACATTAAAACAAATATCTTTTCACTGCACAATCTTTGAAAACATCACTTAAATTCCTGTTTCCTCCTGTCAAGTGGTTTGTTCTAAGAAACGGTTCCCCCGATGTTGGATGTTCAAGTTGTTTACAATTTTTGACTCTTATGAGTAGGAATGAGTGAGTCACATATGTGTCAGAATCTCTGTGAATTTCCTTGAGACACATTCTCAAAAGTGGAATTACCACGTGGAGGAGCAGAAATGCTTTTAAGATACTTGATTAATTGTGCCAAATAGCTTTTCAAAAGAATTGTACTGGCTTAAGTCTTTGCCAGCACTGTATGACAGTTGGGTGTCATATTTTAAGAGATTCACTAATGGTGTTTCTCAACTTTTTTTTTTAAACTGTGATCCAAAAATCAGAATTTGTGTTGAGATTAATTTCCTGTATTTTGAATTATGAAAGCATAGATATTTATTTCCAAAAGTAAATTATAGTGTAATATGGCACGTTACTCCCTTCAGGCTCTGCCACCCCACTCCTGGCCTTGGGATAGCTCTGGGAACTGGGAGCATGGGTGTGTCTAGGGCAGACCATTCAGGACACTGAGGGGCTTGGGGGCACGTGAGGATTGGGGAATTTCACCTACAGAATCCTAAGAGTGAATGTGTTTGCTGTCTTCAGAGTGTGGTAGGCTGGCAGAATGGCTTGGGAGGGGAAGGGATTTGAACTTTCTAATGACTGGAGCCATCCAAGATGAAATGGTAGGACATGGACTTCTGTGTATTAACATGTTTAGTTTCCACAGCCTTCCGGACTCCAGCGTGCTGAGCAGCCTCAGGAGATTTTGAGTTCTTGGCTCTGGAGGCTGGAGATGGCATGGAGAAATGTCGAGAGGAGTCTTCTATCTGGAAACCAACCAGCCCAGCTCAACTCTGAGGGATGTCCTGGCCTGTTGGTCTCCTGCAGTGGTCTCTATTAATAGTAAAGGGCTGAGGTTGTGGGGAAACTGAAGAGTTATTGGTTTTTCTTTCATTTGTGGGTAGCCATCACCAGGTGACCAAGATAGTTGGGATGGGAATAGGCATAGTGAAACTCGAGTAATTAGGAGGAACACAGTAAATCAAACCCTTGATGGTCTGTCTCCTTCCTTGTAGCAGTTGATCTAAAGCATAATGCATGACTTGAGGCTTTAGATGCTTTGAAATATCCCAACTGGAGTAGTTGTTAATATTTCTTTCTAGTGAAAGTTTCAGGAGGCACTCAAGATCTATTTGGACGTGTGCCAGAAAACCCAGAATGATAGTGCCTCAAAGAGACTCTTTATTCCACTCACACAGAAGTCTGGAAAGGGGTGTTCAAGGGCCAGCATATTCCTCTGTGGTATCATAGTCCCAGGCGCCTTCTATTTTGATAACTCTATATCTTTAGCAAGGCCTTCCACCTCATTGTCTCAAGGTGGCTGCTTGAGTTCCAGCCATCTTTCCAGATTCTAGGGAGCAGAAAGGAGGAAGGGACTAAGAAAACTCTTAGATTGTCTGTTAGGGACACTTCCTAAAAGTTGCTGCATAACACTTTGGTTTACATTCCTGGGGCTGGAATTTAGCCACAGGGCCATACTTGATGCAGGGAAGACTGAAAGGTTTGACTTTTAATGTGGGTGGCCACATGCCCAAGGCAACTCAGCAGTTTCCTCTTGAGGTGTAATTACCTCACTGTACTTCTCCGGTGGTGGTCACTAGACGAGGTTTGCAGAATATCATAATTGTAAACGGCACCCCACTCCAGCACTCTTGCCTGGAAAATCCCGTGGATGGAGGAGCCTGGTGGGCTCCAGCCCATGCGGTCGCTAAGAGTTGGACATGACTGAGCGACTTCACTTTCACTTTTCACTTTCATGCATTGGAGAAGGAAATGGCAACCCACTCCAGTGTTCTTGCCTGGAGAATCCCAGGGATCGGGGAGCCTGGTGGGCTGCCGTCCATGGGGTCGCACAGAGTCGGACACGACTGAAGTGACTTAGCAGCAGCAGCAGCAGCAGCATAATTGTAAAGGACTTTGGAAATCACTTTCAACCCCTTCATTTTACAGAGAAAGACACAGAGAAGGAGGCATGGCTTGTCCAAAGCCACACAGGCAGTAAATATCAAAACCAGCACAAAACTTGGGTCTCTGACTCTTTCTACCAAACCTCTAGCTCTCAAATACTCAGCCAGCTGGGGTTCTCTGACCTGGGGTTCAGGTCATCTGTTTTTAACCTTATTCTTGGATCCCTTTACCACCAGCTTTCTAAGAGTCTAGACTTAGATTCTGACATTTCAGAACTATTTTGAGTAAGATGTGGGCTACACTAAATTAAACCAGTTTCTTCACAGCTCCAAACATAAGAAGGCTATCTTTTTTCCAGGTGACAGAACAAAAAGAAGGTCAAGTCCCACCTCCACCCTTTTTCCTAAATGTTAAACTTCTGTCCTCAACTCTTCTTCCTTTAGCAAGTTGCTTTTACATAATTGAATACCTCTGGCTTCATGATCTGCATTGAATGGTGAATCTGTAATAACAGACAGCCTCCTGGGCTATAGAGAATGTGAGGGTGCTGGCATGTACCCCAGAGATCTGGAGCTTTTTAAAGCTGAGGGTGTAAGGCCTGATCCTGTTATCTTCCAGAATTGCATGACTCTGTGTCTAGTCTGGTGGGTGAGGTTAAGTGAAGAGAGCGGAAGTTGTGATGCGGTGTGTTAGAGAGAATGAGAGGAGGCAGAAGGGAGCCCAGATTCTGCACACACCTCTGATGAACCGCAGATCTGGGCTGACTGCCCCAGGGTCTTGAGAAGGGTGGCCGACAGCAGGTGTTCTGGGCTTGCAGGAAGTAGAGAGTTGGTGTAAATCCCTGCTGGGACCCTCCTTGCCCATTCTGGAAGATTTTGGCTTTTCCTGGCTGATTTGATTTCCCCCAACTGCGGGAAGGAGGTGCTTCTGGGAAGGGTCCACTTGAGGTGCTGTGAGTCTAGGGAGCTTGTGGGGTAGGGTAAGCCACTACCTCTGGCCAGGACCTGGGAGGCCCGAGCTCTGTGACTTGACCTACTGTGTGACCTTGGTAAGTAAGTCAATCTCTCTGAGCTTCAGTTTCTTCATCTGTAGGATGAGGCTAGTGCCCACTTGTCCCAGAGGGGCAGATGGGCACAAAGCCAGGAAGGACCATCCTCTGTGTGCTGTGTAGCCTGTGGGTCTGGTTCGCTGTGTAGACAGGTGGTTATTCTCGCTGCTGACGCTGGATCTGTGTACGTGCACGTTTCTTCCTGCTTGGATGTGCTGTCCTGCCTGATTGCAGGCAGGGCCCTGAAGAGGAAAAGGTGGTGCTGGGTCTCCGGTTGTCCTTGCTCTGCCTGTGATTTGTCTCACTAATAGTACTAATACAGATAATTACAAGGCTTGTGTGCTGTGTGCCAAGCATAACGTTAGGTTCTCTGTGTAGTTTAACCCCCTTGTTTGATCCTCAGCCAACACTGCAAGGCAGGTGTCAGTGTTATCTTCTCCCCTTTATAGGTAGGGAAGTGACACTCGTAACCCCTCAGATCATCCTCCTGTAAATGACAGTGCCTGGATTTGAGCCCAGGTTTGTCTGACTCCAGACACAGTGCTCTTCCCATGTGTCTTGGGGGTGGTGAGACCACAGAGGGAGGATAGCGAGCTTCTTGGCTGGAAGCCCCTGTGTCCGGCAGGTCCTAAAACGGGCAGACACCTATTCAGAAGGTGAGGGGAGAAGCCAATGTCCTCGACCCCATTGCCTCCCCCTGTAGTAGAGGGTGGGGGTGAGGGCCTCTGTGTCAGGCACCCTGAGTGGCTGCTGGGCTCTGCAAGGTGTCTTATACTCTGATTGGGGGAGGGGCTCGAGTGGAGGGGGCTGCTTCTCTGATGCTGGGGCCTGGTGTTCTGAGAAGGGTCCTGTGACAGGGGTTGGGAGCTCTGGGGACCAGTACTCTGATGGGGGGCCCTGGCTCTCTGATGCAAGTGGGACCTGGTTTTGGGGCCTGTGTTCCCCAGCAGTAGAAGGGCATGTCCTTCCCAGGTGTGTTCTGCCCTGCACCCAGGGGAGGATTTATGGGTCTCAGCCCAGCCAGTGGAGTAGTTCGGCCCTGATGGAAATACTGTGAAGGCTGGGGTTGGCGAGCAGAAAGAAAGCAATTTTTGGGGGAAAGTCAGAAGGAGTTTGCACAGGCAACAGAAGGGGATTTTTTTCTCTTCTTCCTCCAAAGTGAAAGACTTAGGATGTAAAGAGCCTGCCTGCCTGCCAAACCCAGGAACAGCTCCATGGCTGGCTCGGAAGGTGGCTGGCTTCCTCCGCACACATTGCCCTGTCCCCCTCTGAGGGCTTGACAAAACAGAGTTTGTGCATCACTAACACTGTTATTTTCGCCTTAGTTATTGTTATCAAGGTTTGTGGGTTGTGACTTGTGAAGTCTGCAGGAAGGCTCTTGGCAGGGCTATCCAGGGCTCCCTGGAGCTGCATCTTAACGCAGGGAAAGAGTGTGCATGCTGGAAAGGTTGGGATAGACTGAAGCGGAGGAGAAAGGAGAATGCTACGTGGCTGGAGGAGAGTCTCCTTGCATTTAGAGGAGGGAGGAAAGGGCCGTGCTCCCGCCTGTCCCTGTGGTTGCTTGCTAAGGTGAGGGTCTGTCTGAGGCCATATATAGGGGCCTCTTACCCTCCTCTCAGAGATACTAAAGTGAGCATCTGAGCTCTTTGCACACCAAGTCCCCTGATTACCCCTGGATCTACCTATCCTGACTGTTTTCCTCTTGTTCCCTTTATTTCAAATCCTCTCCTGGCAAATCCTGCCTCTCCCGTGCCCACAAACGTCCATGCGGCTCCCCACCTTCGGTGGAGACAGCCCACCCTTCTCCCCACCCTGCGGCCGCCTGTGCTCCTCCGGCGTGTGTGTGCTTCTCTCTGCAGCCTGGCCTCCCACTGCACTTGGCCCGGCCTTTGCCTGTGTGTCTCCTCCCTGGTCTGCCTTGATGTGGTACTTCCTGCCTTCTTCCCGACCTTTCTCCTGGTCCCTCCTCCTCCTCCTTACTTCTCCCTCTGGACCCTGACCTCTGAGACTTCACTGAGTCTCACTCTCCAGTCTGGAGGACACCTCGGTGGGGTATCTTGTCCACGTATCTGTGCCTAAGCTTATTGTCACCTTCCTCAATAGAGATAAAAGCCTCCTCTGCTTCTCCATTCTTGCACTTTTGATTCTCGTTCCATTTGGGTCATTTTGGCTTCTACTCTTTCTCCCTTGCTTACAGATGAATAGTCATTGAGTTCTGTTGTTTTTATCTCGAGCCTCGTGGATTGAACCATTTCTCTTTACTTGGGTGGCCCCCGGGGAGTCCCTTCACCTCCAGCCTTCTGGCGACTGCCCAATCTGAGATCACAGCCAGATGGGGCTTTCGAGCCAGGCTTTCAAGGTCCCACCCCGCCCACCCTGGACTGGCCCCACCGTCCCTCTCCTACCACTCTCCAGCCCAGACCCTGCCTGACTGCCCTGGGTCTGTCTGGTTTCCATGCTCCCTCTGGGTCTCCCAGGAGCTGTCACAGACTCCCCTTGTAACATGCTCCCAGCGGAGGACCTCTGCAAAGGTCAAGAGTGTGGCAGTCGTGTGTGTCATGTTTCTTGTGTTGGACAAACATATCCTAAGGCCTTTCAAGGGGCAGGTGCTCCTAGTTTAGGGAGTGGAGTAGGGATGGGGCAAGGTGAGGAGGAGGTGGACCCTCCATAAAGAGTTCTTAACCAGGCTGGCTGCAGACAGTGCTGTGTTTAAGCCCCAGCCTCAGTGTATTTCTGGTAGACCTGAAGCTGTCTGCTGTGTGAGGGTGAACGCTGGGGCAGAGGCTTTGGTGGTTTGTGTACTCTGAGAGTAGCTGTTGGTTAGAATGTAACCGTTAGATGACCTGAGGGATTCACTGGGCTTTCTAGGAAGGAAGCGGTGGATAAGCCTTGAGACTTGGTGCTCTTGTGGTTTCTGCTGTGGACACTTTGTTGTCGCTTGGTCCAGCTGAATGCTGCTGTGCTGCCTGGGCAGGTGGGCACAGGGTCCGCCATCCCTTCCCCTTTCCTGACCCCCCAGTCCAGAAACGCAGGTGCCTCTCAGGAGCGCTGATCTGCGGGTCAGAGTCCTGAGGCACTGGGCAAGGGCAGTTGTTTCTATTGACTACCCAGGTTATTTGAGGATTAAAAACAGCAGCATCAACATGTTTTCCCAACAGATTCTTTTCTTTTTTCCCTTTAACCACGTGCATTTTGTTATGGACCTTTCTGGAATAACATGTAATAATAAGGTGGAATGGACTTTTTGGTGCACTCTCAAAGCTGCTGTATGGAGGCGGGGGGGGGGTGGGGGTGGTCCTCAGACATTGCACACATCCTGCCAGGGCAGAATAAAGGAAAAATCATTCCTGGACAACTCCTTCTGATGGTTTTACTCTGTGGAGAAGGTTAAATTGCATCCAGTGGCAGATTATATTTAGGAACACTAGAGTATGGCACATTTCTGCCTTCCACGCTTCTGAGATGGAAATTTATATTATATATTACAGTAACTGATACTGTTAGAGTGCTGTATGATTTATAAGGCATGTTCGATAAGTTACCCCCTTTCATCCTCACAGCTGTCCCACGAGGGGAGGTATCATTATCTTTGCATCAGATGCGAAGCACTAAGTCTGTAGAAGGTTGAGTGATGTTGCCTGGGCATCTTAGCTATTGAGTAGAGCTCAGACTCAATGCAAGACTTCTGGCTACAAAGCGGCAGTGGCCTAAGAGAACCTGGGGTCATATAGAGAGACAGGGGTTCAGATGCTGGCCCTGTTTCGTATTAGCTATGCAACTTTGGTCAAACTAACTGATCTGTAAGATCAAGTGCATTGGATAATCTGTAGTTGCCTCTTCTTACCACATTCCTCCATAACCCTCTTGCAGGGAGTAGGTTAGCAACATTCTGGAAGAGGGAGGGGAAGGTGCTGAGGGGGTAGAGGCCTAGAGAAGATGGGTGATCTCAAGGTTCAGTTTGTCTATACCCTGCCTGGTGTCTCCTGGCGGAGCGTTTCTTATTCTGTCTCTCCAGGTGTTAACCGCGGTATTCTTTGCTGGCTGTGCAGGGGCCTGTTGGCTGGCTGTGTGGGTGAGGGGCTCTGCTGTGTCACAGTTCAGTTCAGACATTTAGCAGCCTCCCCTTCCCTGCTCCTGCTTCCAGCCCACCTCTCATGCTGCAGCAGTGCCTGGCACTTCCAGGGCCCAGGGTGTTCAGGGTTTTCTGTGGGAGCATTGGCTTGTTTCTTGTTGGCTGGTCTCCTTAGACATTGGCTAAGTGGGGGAAGTAGAGAACCCCTCACCCACCCATTCATTCCCATCCTGAATGGGATCGCATAAAGAGGTGATCATACTTCTCTGTGGATTTGGGGCTTTGGTGCTTCTAGGCGGAATGGAGTTTTCACATTGCTCCACTGTGTGACATTTGAGGGCAGGGTAGGGTCCAGACCTTGACCTCCCAGAGAGGTCTTGATTGAAAGGGTGGCAGGAACGTCCATGCAGCATGCTTATGCACTCATGCAGTCCATATGGCCTCATACAAAAAGTGCATGAAGAGGAAGGGTGAGCTGGTGACTGGGAGTGGGCTGGAAGAGTCCCTGTGGGACGGGTGCTACTTGGAGAGTATGTGCATGAGTGCTAAGTTGTTTTAGTTGTGTCCCATGCTTTGTGACCCTATGGACTGTGGTGCTCCAGGCTCCTCTTTCCATGGGATTCTCCAGGCAAGAATACTGGAGTGGCTTGCCATGCCCTCCTCCAGGGGATCTTCCTGACCCAGGGGTGGAACCCAGGTCTCCTGCATTGGCAGGCGGCTTCTTTACCACTAGTGCTGCCTGGGGTTTGGAGAGGGGGTGAGGCAAAAGGCAGGTGTCGGGTTGAGAGGACGGGTGTACCTTATCCCTCCCCAGTCAGCTGTGCCTAGGGGCAACACATCTGGGGGTGCTTCTTGTCCTCGGGCCGGCTGGCACTCGGGACTCATGGTCCTTGGCTCCTTGGTCCCTAGGTGGTCCTGCCGACGTGGCTGTCCTCCGCAAAGTTCTCCTCACTCATCGAGAGAATCTCTGACCCCAAGGACTTGAAAAAACTTCTCAGGACCCGGAATAATGTACTGGTGCTTTACTCCAGATCTGGTGAGTGCCTCTCCTGGCCTTGGGGCCGTGGTCAGGGACGCAGTGGGATAGGAAGGAGAGGGGGCAGGGGTGGGAGGCAGAGACCCCAGGACTAAAAACTGCTCACCGAGGGTCCTGACAAAGAGGCATTAGTGCTGCTGCTTTGGATCCCTAAGAGGTTATTTCAGTTCCCTTTTACCAGGGTTCTTAGGAAAAGCCCCCTGGAGTCCCTCAGAGCCTCAGGAGGGAGACAAAATGTGTGTGAAGGAGGCCAGAGAACAGTGACCACCCAGGATGGACTCTCTGGCTGCTGGACAGCAGGCCAGCCCCACCAGGGCCACACTTCACCGGAGCTGTGGATTAATTGACTGACTGGGCCAGCCTGTCTCCAGCTGAATTGCCCCAGGCATGGGGGCACACACCCAGGCTGGCAGTCCTGGCCTTGCCTGGCCCCAGTCTGTCTCGCTCTGGGGTCAGAACAGGAGACTGAGTTTGGAGTGGGCTCCGTGCTCAGTGTGGGGTGGAAATAGCGGTTTGCTTCTTCTGACCTTGAGGCTGGAGAGGGCATCACAGACGGAGAGGTTTGCTCAGCTCTTGGCTGCAACTTCGAACATATGACTTGATGCTGTTCCAGCAGAGTTAAGTGTTCTTGCTGCCCTCAAGGATGCCAAGTTTCCTGTGCCTCAGAGAAGCAGTAGCCAGTAGTCGGGGCCAGTTCCGGCACAGCTCTTTCAGCAGCTCGTCCTCGACACCCAGCCCGGGGCAGGGGCAGGGAGGTGGTGATGCTGATGGATCTTCTGGATGCGTGTCCCTCCTGAGGCCTGTGTCCTCCACACACCCGGCATGTGCTGGCCCTTCTAAGGGCCTGGCACACACTTCCAGGGGTTGTTTTTCTGTTGGGAATAGGGGGAAACTGAGGCAGGGGACAGTAAGAGTCGCTCCTGAGGCCTGGGCTCCAGGGCCTTGAACAAGCGTGTCTCAACATCCTCGGGTGCCCCTGGAGCTGGGGGGTTGTCAGCCCACCCAGGAACATGCTCACTTTCTTCCCCGGGCACACCCCTTCACATAAGCTCACCTTCTTAGAAGGGCTCTGCAAGGAACTTCCGAGGCACACTCTTATTTGCTGCCTTGCCGTGAGGGAGGCGGAGAAGGCAATGGCACCCCACTCCAGTACTCTTGCCTGGAAGATCCCAGGGACGGAGGAGCCTAGTGGGCTGCAGTCCATGGGGTCGCTGAGGGTAGGACACAACTGAGCAACTTTACTTTCACTTTTCACTTTAACGCATTGGAGAAGGAAATGGCAACCCACTCCAGTGTTCTTGCCTGGAGAATCCCAGGGACGGGGCAGCCTGGTGGGCTGCCATCTGTGGGATCGCACAGAGTCGGACACGACTGAAGTGACTTAGCAGCAGCAGCATGAGGAGGCAGTGCAGGTTGTCAGGTGATGTCCAGTTTAAGAGTGAGGAAATTGGAGCTGCCTGGCCTGAGGTCCACCAGGTGGTGGACGCTAGGGCGGGTCCCTCTGTCCCCTTTTTTTTGCCTGGCCTCCTCTGTTGGAGGCAGGAAGAATGTGCAAAGTCTACAGTGACGGGAGGCTCAGCCACTAGCAAAGGATGCGGAGAGTAGAGAGTGGGAAGATGAGGTATCTAGCCCAGGGCTTGAGGGGCTGGGAGCACTCTTGTTTTCTCTTCTGCCCTGGCCCAACCTCTGTCCCTGCCTCTTGGCAGTGGAGCTCTCAGCAGCCCTGTGCACCTGGCTCCTCCCTGGTCTGGATCTCTGGGCTTGGACCCCAGTGGTCATTTTACCTTCCTGCCTCCAGCCCAGGCCTATCCTGACACTGGGGGCCTCCCATGGCTTCAGGAGCACTGGGTTCTCTCCCCTCCTCGTCCCAGCCAGTGCCTCCCTTTCCATGGCTGAAAGGCAGGCTTAGGGACGAGGCTTTATGTGCTCTACTCAAGTTTCCCTCCCCCGCCTCCTGATCCCAGTCTGAAGGGTGAGGACGACCTTTCCCACCTCGGCTGCACCCCCGCCCACCTCCCCCCACCCCCACCCTGCCATTGGCCTGGGGGTTTCAGGGAGGGCCTCTGTGGGTGGCTCTGTGCAGGGCTCTTGAAGGATGTTTTCTGTTCACTGCATAAAAGGCTCAGCAGGCTTTGTGTTCACAAACAGCTTCCATTATCCACACTAGAAAAGGAGATCTGAGGAGGCAAATAATTCAGATATCATTTCTGCTTGGCTTTGGAACAGATCATGCAGTTTCTGGCGGGTGAGGGCGGCAGCCTGCTGTCCCCACTGTGTCTGCATGGGGGCCCTTTCCAGGGAGATAGCTGACAGGGACAATGGGGGAGCGTGACAGCCCGGCCACAGCCACCAGGCAGTGGAGCGCCGCAGGCTGGTGGCATGGCGATCCTGGACACAGGGGCTCCATGTCTAAGAGCCTGCCCCCCTACCATAGTTTCCGGGGGCTCTGCCCCAACACCTCTTCCTTTCTCGCGCTCATTCCGCCTGGCCCTGCGGCGTAGTCCGTGGTCCGCAGCTGACCACCCCGGGGTACTGCCAGGCTGGGGAAGCAGGCTGTGAGAGTTAGTTGGGTACATTTAGTGTGGGTCCATCAGAGACCAGAGTCACAAGTAAACCTCATTTAATCACTGTGTTGTGCAGAGCCCCTAGGTGAGTGTGTGGTGCACAGGTGAAGGAAAGGGTCTGGTCCCTGCCCTTGTCAGTTCCCAGGTTGGGCACCAGGACAGGCAAGCGTGGAACCAGCAGACTCGTTGCCTGCTTAGTTATAGAACTGTAATTGTTTGGTTATAGAATTTTCAAAATATGTCCCAGAAAGGTAATGAGTCAGAGATTCTACAGCGAGTTGAGGATCTATCTGGGAGACTTGGCAGAGTGAGGTGTGAGGCGTGGCTTGAAGGAGGGGTAACGGGTTCTGTGTCTGTGAGGGTGGCGGGAGTGGGGCTTTCTGAGAAGAGCTGGATGGTCCTCAGTTAGAACCATTGCCCATAGGGATGTATTCTAGCTGGTGCTAAGAACCTCGCCTCTAGGACTGGCCTCCGTCCTTCCTTGCCCGAGGCAAGATGGCAGGGGTGGGGGCAGTGGGTTGGGTACAGGTGTTTATTTATTTATTTATTTTACAGAAGCTGCAGCTGAAAGTCACCTCAAGTTATTGTCTACTGTAGCCCAGGCAGTGAAAGGACAAGGCACCATCTGCTGGGTGGACTGTGGGTATGATCCTGGGGACCTGGGACATGGTGCCTGGAGGGCGAGGGGTGGGCTCTGGTGGGTGGGGTGGGAATTGTTCCTGATTGATATTCTGGGAGAGGAGGTATGATGGAGAGACAACTGCTGAAGCACGCCCTCCCCCGAAACCCCCCAGTGATGCTGCAGGACCACTATGGGCTGGAGAAGGGTAGGTGTGGCTCCCCCTCCTGTCTTTCCCCACCCCTCTTCTTCCCTTTTACATAGTACTTTACTTCTCACTCTGTTGTCATGCACTTGATTTTTGTCTTCTCAGAGGGTGGCAGAAGGAGCCTTGATGCCCGAAGAGGCAAGATGGTTTTCAGGACCACTTGGTGGGCTTGCTTATGGGGGGAGTCTGCGTTGAGAACTGTGTGCCTTACCCACAGCCCAGGCCCTTCACGGGGGTCTCCAGGGCCCACAGGGCACAACTGGGGAGTCAGCTGCAGACCTGTCTGTTGCCCTGGCTTCCGAGGAGGCTCCGTCACACGGGTCAGTCCTGGAGAGGTGTCTGAGTCCTTCCAGCTCTTTCCTCTGGCCTGTGTCCCTATCCCAACCTGTCCCGATGACAAGGCTGTGAGCTTCTCCTCCTGCTGCCCCTGCCTCCTCCCAGAGACTCTGTGTCAGTGTCACGGGGGCAGAATCACACGCCAGCCCACAGGAGGCACCTTCTGAGTGTGGCAAAGGGGGCACTTTAAACTGCTCAGATCCTTCTCCGTTTGGGAGTTTTAAGTCTGTGATGTTCTCGGCTTCCTTTCCTTCTCCTCATTAGGGATAATTGCCACATCTCTCCACATTCAGCACTTTTGCTGCTGGGATTTATATACACACACCTCTTGTCACATAATTAGTTCCCAATTGGGCATAGATTGGCAAAAACAGAGCAAAGACACATAGACAGTGAAACATACGGAAAAGGTCGGGAAGAATAGGTTTGTTCTTTGCACTTTTGTTGAGCACTGTCTGTCTGCAAGGCACTGCACTGGGTGGACACCAGCATTTACATGTCCTTCTGATCGAGGACAGGAGGTGTTCCCAGGGCCGCTGGGTCCTCACCTGGACTTGGGGTTTATTGGGAACGTGAGTTTGGGAAGAGCAAGGGAGAGGATCACAGGTAGTACTACAGTTTTGTTAGTATGGGGACAAGGTGGGATTCTCCTGGGAAAGTGGCAGTTCTTCTCCTGCTTGGCCCATAAGGGTCTATGTAACCTTTAATATCTCTGTCCTTGCCTGAGTCACAAACCCTTTCCCACTCTGTGGGTTCCGTGAGCTGTTAGGGGCTCCACTCCAGTGCAGTCTTCTCCCTCTTCAACCTAAGTTCTCAGTGGCTGTTTTGCAAATAAACTTCTGGGACACAACTGTTTTATAAGTTGGTAGCCTTAAGCGGGTCCTGCCTGTCATTGGAGAGAATTGATAGAGAGTCATATTTTGACAAAGCACTGAATGAGACCAGAAGTCTTCGTCAAGCAGTGTTTGCTGTAATGTGTGTGTGTGTGTGTGTGTGTGTGTGTGTGTGCGTGCACGCGCGCGCGCCTGTCTGGCCTCCCAATTGATTCAAACACCAGTTTAATGGACCAGACGCCTCACTAAACAGTTGACGAGATTTCAGTTGTTGGTTACTTCTAGTTCAAAGTGGGTCTGGAAGTGTTCTTGTCTCCCAGGTGTGTGTCTCTGTCTCCTGTATTTTACCAGGACTGCTCTGTGTGACTGGCAAAGTGATAGAGCCCATTAGAGGGGATAGGGTGCTCTGGAATGTCCATACCAAGCCAGTGGAGCCTCATCACAGGGAGTTCTTCCCAGGCTTGTAGGTGGCGGAAGTGGGCAGAAGAGCTTGGTTTAGGTGGATGGACCCCATCCACCTGGGTCCATTCATGTGAGCGCTTACTCTGTGCGTTGAGGCACAGACCTGGCTAGTAGTGTCTTTGAGGATTGCAGTGTGCAAGGAGGCAGCAGACATCTAGCCAGGTGCTTACAGTCACTTCATTCATTCTGCCTAGAAAGGTTGAAGAAAACTTCACAGAGGAGGTTGAGTTCAGACTTGGGGCACACCTTCAGAGGACAAGGTCCTTCACATGCCCTGGCCTTCCCTGCAGGCAGCTCCCTGTGGTGTGGCCCCGCGGGTTGTCTGGCTGATGGGTCTGGAGGTGACAGTCCTGCCTTGCTCCCTGGACAGGCAGGACTGTGTGGGGCTGGGCTTAGTGTGTAAAGACAGACTAAGAAGAGAACTGGGGGCTCATTTGGAGACATAATGTCTGGAATCAATAAAAAGTGCCACTGGGAGAGAGAATCTTGTGACTTGATGCTCTAAGATGAAGATCTAGGGGGCCACTTTCGACTTTAAAGAGGTAACCTGAAGACAAAGGGTTGACTGCTCACATAATTGCTACTCAACTCATGCCTCTAAGAGGAGGCATAAGCTGAAATATTAAGTAGCTTTTAAAAGTTTAGATAAGTAGGTGGATTATGGAGCTATAATGGGTGATGTTGGAAGCCAGAATATCAGAAGTAGGATACAACTAAATCTTCCCCAGAACAACCACAGGGATAGAACTGGGAGCTCTGGTCTGTGCAGGCCACCCTGGGTGGCAGGGCACGGATCACCATCACAGAGGGAGATCCCCATGGATGTGAGCTGGAGAACCCCTTCTGCTCAGCTGCTCCTGCTCAGGGATTTCCGAACGTGCCCCATAAATCATTAGGGGAACCCAGTGTGTTCTTTCCAAGCCCTGTGATGACAGCTCTCAACCGTTGCCCTAGCAGCACTCAGCTGTGTTCGTGAGTCTGAATGAGATGCCCCTGGGGTGGGCAGATGGAAGGGCAGAAATGCTCTGGCGAGTGCTCTCCACTGCTCTGCAGGCGTGTGAGCCGGGGACCACAGGTGAACAGCTGGAGCACGGCTGCCCGTGCGTGGGCCCTGCTGCGTGTGGTTCCCCACCTCTGCGTCCCACCTTGCCAGCGAAGGGATGGAGGCAGAATGGGGATGCTGGGACTTGGGGTGGGATGATGGCCCCTCTGCTTTCCTCCTTTAGAAGGCAGGTGAGGGGGCCAGGGGGCATCCAGGGAAGAGAAGACAGTGCTCCAGGGTGGGGAGTCTGTAGAGTGTGTGCAGTAATGACACAGCCCCTGGCTGAAGGGTCAGCTCAGCTGCTTACTAGCCCAGTGACCCTGACCAGGTCGCTTACCCTGAATCTGTTTACTCATCTGTAAAATGGGACAGTAATACATACTCTGCTTTCTTTCTGGGTCCATGGTGAGGATCAGGTAAATGAAAGTTCTTTGTAGAATAGAATTTAAATCTGAGATCCCATTCTACTCTCCTTATTTTTCATCTGGGCCAGGTTGGTAGGGCATCAAGAAGCTGGAGGGGGGAAGATGATGTATTTGTCTTCAAGAGCTTTTCCTTGGGTGAGGACCCGTTGGTCATCGTGAGGATGCCTCTGAAGAGAGATGAGTCAGCCGCAGTGCACGGGCTGTTCTGTTTGGACCCTTAAGAACTGTGGGGTGCTGTGAGACTTGTAGGACTGCAGGTTTGAGCCCTGGCTTTGAGCCTAGGCTCTGACAGCGAATAGCTGTGTGACCTTTGGCAAGTCACTGCCCGTCTCTGGGCTTCAGTCTGCTCTTGTGTGAAACGTGGAGTTGAATCTTCCAAGCTGCTCTCATCCCTACATAGCCTGGTTGAGAACATTCTGGAAGCTACCAGGCTCTTATGTGCATACACATAGGTGCCTGTATGTATGCACATGAAGGCCCGTGTATTCATGTAAGTGTGTGGGAGGCTTCTGGTCTTCATGTCTCTCCCCATCCTAGGTGTCTGCCTCTGACATCCCTCCTGTCCTTCCCTCTCAGCCTCTCTCCCCTCTCCTCCTTTGATGGTTTCTCTTGCCTCTTCCTGTCTCTGGTCCCTGCCCGTTCTTTTGGTCTTTTTCCTCCTCTCTTCTCTATGTGGATATTTCTTCTCTTTTCCTTGCTTTTCAGGCTCTTTCCTCCCTACCCCTGCCTGCACACCCACAGCCACACACACCCTTCTCTGCCGGTTTTCTCCCAGGTCCCGGGCCCATAACTTGTTGCTCTGAGGTGTCTGTAGGCTTTCTGGCCTCCGTCCAGGGACCTGTCAGCTCTCCCTTCCCCTCACTCTACCTCCTGGCTCAGATCTCGGCAGCCACACTCGGGTTGGCTGGTGGTACTTGTTCAGCTCTTAAGTGGGTTGTGTGTGAGGGAGTTGGTATTCCCTGCGTGCTCTGCAGCCTGGCATCGGGCTCAGCCTTGGCTCGGAGTGCTGCTGTCTGGGCAGCGAAGCTGGAGCCAGCAGGCAGGACCTGTGCCCGGCGTGCTAATTCCAGGGGCTGATTCTCACTGGGCCGAGGCAGCCTTATGGGGTGCTTGCTGCTTTCTTCTCCCGAGGGTTAAGGTCATTATGTTACAGCATTTCCCTTCTTCCCTGCTCTCATTCTCCTATCTGCTGTCTTTCCCCAGGAGCAGCACTGGCTTCCCAGATCCGGGATGGGGGGCCTGCCAGGGCAGGCATGACATATTTTGAAGCCCATGTTTTCTTCCAGAAATTATTTGCTCCTTTACATGTAACCATGTTGAATTACCATGGGATATAAAGTGGGCTTCCAGAAGAGGTTGTCGTGCTTTTGTTGTAGCTTCAGACATCTCCTGGCATGCTGCCATGCTCTCATGAGGGTGCTATATCCCCTCCAGAACTGCTGGGCTGGGGAAGCAGGTGGAGGATGGGATGACACACTCCTCTTTCTTGCATCCTGTCTCTCTTATGAGCTCTGCTGGGTGATTCATACTCAATCAGGTGCCTTCTTGAGGTCATACCCAGGAGGACAGGCAGACCTGGGAGGATCCTGCTGTGGGAGTCCTGTTGTCAGCAGGGCTAATGACCAGGCCCCCAGGTCCTGGCAAACTGGAGGCCCAGCTCTTCCAGGGCTGTTTTCTGCCTCCCAGCTTTGTCCGCCAACCCCTTCCTTCCATGTTGTCCTCCACAAGTCACTCTGATGCTGTTTCTTGCTCACTCGCTCATCTCTCATTTTCTTCATGTCTCTGAAGGGAGGAACATGTCCCACCTTTCCTCTCCTTCCCACCCTCAGGGTCACAGGTACATCTGCTCAGAATCCTGCCGTGTCAGACCCAGTGGATGGGGTCTCTTCTTTGGTAGGGAAATGGACCCCAGGAAGGCTGAGTGGGCCAAGGGCGCACAGTGTCCAAGACAGGCTGGGGGCCCTTATAATCTGTTTTCTGCCTGCTGCAGGAGGCTGCCCAGGGTTTGAGTGGATGTAAGGTTGTTGCCTGGCCAAGCGAGGATCTGGTCGTGAGTTAGGAGAGAGATGATGGAGGTTCAGATCTTTTTTTGAATCTCCACCATCTGTCCTGGCTTCTGGCTCCTGGTTTGTCCGTCAGGATACAAGCAGCCTGCCTTGGTGTTTAAGTAATACTTGATCCCGTAGAGGGATGGAAAGCTCTGTCCAGCTTGTGCGACAACTCTGCATTTTGCAGCTGGGGAACCAGGGTCCTACTGGAGGTCACAGGCTGGCTAGTGGCAGAGCCAGACCTAGATGCCCAGTCGCTGCAGCTGCGGCCACTGCGGGAGGGTTTCCTACTTAGGCTGCGACTTCTGTAAGTCTGGTACCCACTTTCCGAGCCTCCAGCACCTTACTTCTCTCTCTTCCTGCTCTCACCCTCTCACCTTGTATCTCTGGTGGGTCTCTTGAATGATCCTCATTGCACGTGCAGATTAGTAAGCACAGCACTGTGTACCTGCAGCCACTCTCTGCACTGCTGGCCAGGGACCCACAACAAAGTCGAACAAAAACACTGGGCTGTCTGTCTGGGCTGGGGATGGGGAGGGAAGTGTGAAAAGGCCTCAGTGATCTTCCTCCACATTCTCTGCAGAGCAGAGTCCAGGGAGGCGGGAGAAGAGGGGATGTGGCAGGTCAGGGGGTGAGTAACCAGTAACCAGGCAGAAGACGGTGAGGCGCCAGCAGAGAAGGCTGGTTCCTGCAGGACAGTCTGGGGAGTGACAGGTGAAGACCTTTGTAAGGCCAGCCACTTTCTGTGGTTGTCCCCTCCCTCTCATCCCAGCAAAGCAGCTCATTCCCTGCTGTCTGCCTTTGTCTCCTTCCCCGCCAGAGCATTAGTCATTGGCTAGGGAAGGGCGGCGCACAATTAACTGCGAAATCTATCAACCCAGATCCTTTAAAGTCCCTGAGCTTGGGTAATTTCCCCCCTTCTTGAACTCTTACGACTTTTAGTGTACTGCACAGTTAGTGCATATGCTCACACACACACACACACATACACACTCTGAGAGTCAGAATCGTAGGAAGTGGGGGTGCCGATATGAGAGCGCACTGTCAGGAACTGTCACCTGGCAGGATTCCTGGAGCTCAGTAGGCAGAGCCCAGAGAGCCAGCCATGAGCGCCTCAGCATCACTCACTCACTCACTCAGGCTATTTATAGAGCGCCTGCTATGTGCCGGCAGCCGCTGTAACCCTGGGGAACCAGCCATGAACAAAACAAAGCCATCGGCTTGGTGGAGCAAACCTTTCTGATGGGGGTGACAGTCAGTGGACGTATTGGGGGAAGGGCAGAGAGCCAGTGGGGAAGGGCGGCGGCAGTGCCAGATGAGGGGGGCTGAGGCACTGGGATCTGAGAACAGAGGTGCTCAGAGAGGTTGGGAAGCCGGCTCCCCACCCACTGCCCTGGGTGCCTGCGCATGCGCGCGCGCGAGTGTGCGTGCGTGCGTGCGTGTGCGTGTGCATGTGCGGTTGGGGGGGCGGGGCGGGGGAACAGGGGCGGCGGTGGTGTGTGGAGCAGAGGAGAGGAGAGGGTTGCAGAGTCAGCCGGAGGGATCCTGTGGCCAAGATGGAGTTGTGGTTGCTGGACAGTCATCGGGTCATAGGCTGGCTGTGGGCGGGGCTGGGCATGCCTGTGAGGAACTCCCATGCCCACCCCCCAGCTCCACCCAGCTGCTTTGGGATACTCCTAAGCCTGGCCTGGGTTCCCCGGGACAGCAAGGCTTTTTTCCAAGGAGTAGGCTTTTTCCGCACAGCTGGCCGGGGTTGGGGTAGCAAAGACTAGGCCCCGTCTCTCCTTTCTCTGCTTCATAAAATCATAGGAAGAGGCTGCCAGCCAGGCTCCATGAGGAGAGTGCTGGTATGAGGCTGCCTTGCAGTCTGGGTGCCCCTGCTGGATGCCAACGTAGGGCAAGGGTGCCGCGGGCACCTGGACCTGGTTTCTGCCATAGCTGCTATTTGTTGTTATGTTTGAGTGGACAGTCGGTGGTCCCAGAAATCGTTGCATGAAGCAGAACAAAGCCAGACAGGGAAAGTGCCAAGGGAATGGTTGTAAACATCCCAGTTGAGCCCTCTCGTCTTCCTTGGGGCACAGAAAGGGCGCCTCAGACTCAGTTGTCAAACAGACCCTGCTGCCTGTCCATGTAGCTTCACCACAGAGCACGTGTGGGACGGGCAGACTAGACGGTAATCACCACCGTCAGTGGGTGCGTGGCTTCGTGGCTGCACCTTACAGGGCCCCTGGATGCACTCTCTCGGCCCTTCTGGGTCCCCTCCACACCCCAGCTTATCTGTCCTCTCTGGACTCCCTATCTTAAAAGGTCCTCACCTCCCTGGGGGAGCAGCCATGGCCGCGTCATTAGCCTTCCTTCCTGAGATCAGTGTGCGTTTCTTGAGTTCTCTGTGTGCTGGAGCGGGGTTGTGGCTGGAAGCTGCAGGGGCTACAGTGATGGCCGCTACAAGTAGGACTGCATAGGGACGGATGGTCTGGAGGTTTAGAGGGGTCCCTGAGAGTGCCTGACACACCCTGTCCAACAAGTAGGACTGCATAGGGACGGATGGTCTGGAGGTTTAGGGGGGTCCCTGAGAGTGCCTGACACACCCTGTCCAACCCATGCACCTGGCCAGTAAGACATGCTTCTTGAATTGCAAATTGCATATTCACACTTGAAATGAGGTTCCATAGTGTTGCCTGTCCATTGTGAGTGTGGCTTTTAGAATTGAGCTGAATGGTGTAATTAGTCCATCTGCTCCAGGGCTGGTGCACAGCTGTGTGAAGCTGATGCCTGTCAAAGGTGAACAGGTGGGAGCTGACAGGACTTCCCTCAGGTGGTGGTCATACCAGGTAGAACAAAGTTTCTCATGCAGTGTAGTCAGCTGGGATTGGTGCAGGGTGGGGGTGCTGAGAGACCCTCACTGAGTCCACTGAGATGTGGGGAGAGGGTCCTGGCATAAGGAGCAGGGCTGTATGAGTGGGGTAGCTGGTTGCCTCTGGTTGGAGGTTGGGAAGACTTGGCTGAGTGTGGTGAGGTCATAGGGAGGCTGCGAGAACAGGTGAGGTCTATGAGGGGGCTGGTGCAGGGCACAGGGGAAACCAAGCCTCATGGGGGTGGGAGAGGGGTTGGAGAGATGAGGGAGAGCCAGGCAGGGTGGCAGCAGGCATCAGATCACCTGTGATCAACCTTAAAACACGGTTGCATGAGGACCCGCTGGGTGTTTTGATTGAGTAGGTCTGGGAGGGGGCTGAGAATTTGCACTTCTGACAGGCTCCTGGGCTGTGCTGATACTGCTGGTCCAGGGACCACATTTTGAGATCAGAGGTCTAACAGAACGGGAAGCAAGATTAGAGGGGTCATGCATAAGCACTTGGGGAATAGTGGATGGCACCCGGCCGACGCTTCTCGTTAGAAGAGCTGCAGGAGTGTGATCTGCAGATGCCAGCACCTCACTGAACCTTTCACCGTTCTCTCTCTGGCTTTTATCAATACCTGATCAGATTTTGTAACTCCTTCCACATCATAGAACATTTCTCTCCTACCCTGGTCTGGTGGTGGCACATGCCGCATGTCAGAGGTTAAAAGACGAAAAACTCGCTGGGGCTACAGGTGGAGCTTCTGAGTCATGGTCTGCGAGAGGGTCAGGGAATCAGTATGGTTGAAAACTTCCCCCAGGTGATTCTAATGAGCAGCCAGGATTGGGAACCACTCCCCTGAGCTGGTTTTTCTTACAGTGTACCACCTGCCCACTAAGCTTTTAGGGAACTTACTTTGTCCAGATCTGCCAGATGGCCCCTTACAGGTAGTGATATGTCTTCCCCATCTGCTTGCCTCTGTCTTTCCAGATCAGTCCCGATCCTGCTGGTTTCCCTCCTTCCTCCAGTTCTCTGAGAACTCATTTGTAGTGAGGGCCTCACTTGCTGTTGAGAATCCCAAGTTATCTCCTTTACTCTTAGGCCACCAGCAGATTTTCCTCGGTCAAAAACCTTCACGAGGACTTTAGGTAACAAGTGTCTTTTCCCCAACATTTGTGTCTTTCAGTGACGCAGAAAGTAGAAAATTGTGCAAGAAGATGAAAGTTGACCTGAGTGCGAAGGACAAAAAGGTTGAATTATTCCATTACCAGTAAGTACACATAGACTTTTCCAATTTCCAAACAAATGCTGAAAGCTTTCATTGGTATTCTCCGCAAACTGCAGTTTTTTAGTGAGATTAATTTTATTTCAGAATGATTTTTTTGTGTGTTTACAATTATTTCTTAAAAACAAACTTGAGCTGTGTTCAGCAGCTGAATCTTACTAAGATTCTGCAGGAAACCAAAAGGTTAAGTGTCTTCACGTGAGTGCGTGACAAGTCGTTTCAGTCGTATCTGACTTTTTGTGATGCTATGGACCGTAGCCCACCAAGCTCCTCTGTCCATGGGATTCTCCAAGCAAGAATACTGGAGTGGGTTGCCATGTCCTTCTCCGGGGAATCTTCCCTGCCCAGGGATCGAACCCAAGTCTCTCTGTCTCCTGCAGGCAGCTTCTTTACCACTAGCACCACCTGGGAAGCCCATGTCTTCATAACCAATCCTAAAGTTAACACCTTTTTCTCCTGTTTTCATAGGGATGGTGCATTTCATACTGAATATAACCGAGCTATGACGTTTAAGGTAAATTTCCCTGCCTTGTTCTTAGCAGAGGAGGAAGGGCAGAGTGCACAAATGCCCTTCCGAATGATCTGAGGGAGTCTCATCTGTAGAGCATAGGTCAGCAGAATGCCTGGAGAAGTTTGTAGCTGTGAAACCAGTGGGGATGACCTGCCGCTTTGTAGACAGTTTGTGACTCTTTCAGTGAGAGAGACATCTGACATCACTCTGTCCAGTGAGACGTCTGACATCATCCCTCCTCTGCAGAGGCCAGAGTCTCCCTTCAACTGTGGTCCAGAGCCCTCCTTCACCTCTGCAGTCATGTCCCTGGGGGCTGCCCATAGGCCTGAGGGGGCCAGCGGTGCCCAGGTTAGCACAGCCTGCAGTTCCTGGGCAGGGCAGCAGCTTGGTCCAGATGAGATGCCCACGTCACTGAGCCATTCTTGGCTACAAATCCGATTCAAAAAGAGATAGAAAAGCATCAGTGAAAATAAGAATGGAGATTCTCTGCCCTGCAGGTGCTGTCCTGTCTCCCCTGGCAGCTCTCCGGGGCCCAAGTCCTTCCACTGCCCTTGGTTCTCCTCCTCCGTGTTCCCTTCCTCAGATCATTCTTCTCCTGCTCTGGTCCAGGCGGCCTCCCCTGCCCTGGCTAGGGCCATGTGTTCCTTCTGTCGCAGCATATGTTGAACCCACCCTCTCTGATTCTCCTGCTTAGACTGCATTAGAGCCTGGGCTCCTCTCTCTTTGTCTCTCTCTTTCCATCTGTTTCCTTCCATTCTTTTCTGTCTGTCCATCTGTTTGTGTGGCTGTCCATGCACTTCTCCCTCTGCCTCTCTCCCCCTACCTCCCTGGTCATTTCTTGTTTAACCATTAACTCTTATTTTTTTTAAAGTTGCCGCAGCTTTTACCTAATACAGACTCAGCCTGATTACTCATCATCTTAACACCCACTTAGACACTTAGAGATAATTCTACCAACTAGAGTTGCTTAACCCCTCTTATTCTGTGTTAAGATGTCAGCTGAACACGTGCTCCTCAGATGTGGAAGCTGGGTGGTGTGGGGGCATTGCTGATAGAGGTGGTGGGGCTTTTTGTTTTGTGTCTGGAGGTTGTGTTCAGTGTATATTTAGCTGGCCCTCTGAGGAGTCTGTCCTGGGCTTGAGGAGCAGGGAATAGCAGCTTCTCAGAACTGCAGTGGCAGGAGAGACACCCAGGTAGGTGGTCTGGACCTGCCTGGGTCGGGGAGGCCGAGTCCTGGCTTCTGTCCACCTTCTCACAAAGACCAAGTGTATGGGATCTGCTCGCTCCCGTCCTGCTGTGATCTTGGCATCAAGGAGCTGGAGAAGTGGCTGAGCATGGTACAGGGTCAAGGTCTTAGGTAGGGAGAGGGCAACCTTTGTCCCAGGGTCCCCGAAGCCCATGGGGCCATCAAGGACTGGGGAGGAGTCCCTGGCGTTCTCTAGAGTAGGTGTGTGTGATGGTGGAGCTCCCCATGGCTGCCCGAAAGCTCCAGCTTCTCAAAGGGGAGCAGCTGTGAGCGAAGCCCTCCTTGGTCTGGGGTCCGTTTTCCCTTCAGGGTTTCCCCTGAGCTTCTATCTCTGGAAAGATGGAGGAGTCCCCCGGCAGGGTGGGTGCACAGTCTGGCTGTTGTTGCTGTCCCCTTGTACGGTTCAGAAGGGGCCTTGACGCCGAGGCAGGGGTGGGGTGCTAGTACTTTAACTCAGCTGGTGCTGGCACAGGCCAGGAGTGCCACTCCCCGCCCCAGGGCAGTAGTTCCAACCTACTTTGAGTTCCTATCCTACTGAGAATCTCCTGGAAGCTGTGGGCTTTATCACTAGACACTGTGTGCATACATACACTGGAGGGAGCGTTTTCCCATGAGTCTCGGGCTACACAGACTGTTGAGGTCCACGGTGCACCCTAAGTTGATAGCATCTGCACCAAGCTTTCTGGAACAGCAGACGGGTGGGCTCCCATAAGCATCTTAATCACATGGCTCGTGGGCGTGCCCTGTGGCTGTGGGTGAGTGTGGCTTCAGGGCAGCCCTGCTGGCCTCACTTTGGCTGTTATCATCCCAGTGAAGCTTTGACAAGGTGCTGAGAGAAGGCTGATCCGCCTCTGCCTGGTAGGAACAGCCATCTTCTCTTGCCAGCAGGCGTTTCATAGCTCTGTTTGGACAGACAGGGACCACTATCTGAATGAACTTCTGCGAAGTCCTGGCTGTCTCCCACTCTCCCATAGAGCTGTTTCCAAAAAGGAATTTCTAAGAAATAGCAAGCCTCCCAGGTCCTCTGTGTGTGACCGGTGGGGGGCTGGATTCACTGCCTCACTCAGGGGTTTTTCTGTCCTCACCACAGACCTCCCTCCCTCCCCAGCACACACGTGGCACACCCAGCTCATCATCTGCCCACAGGAGCATGCTCAAAGCAGGCAGATGTCACGGAATCTTGGATCCAGTTGCAGAACACTGAGGGCTCGTCTGATGACAAGGAGGCCACCTCTCCAGGGTTGGAGGGATAGAGGCTCAGCTGGTTTCTGGTACCCGGTCCTGGCTCTCACAGGCTTTGAGCGGCATTTCTCAGATGACTGTTTGAAAGCCAAGGGAATGCAGCTTCTGTCGTGTGGCTGGTCAGGAGGGGAGCGGAGGGATTTGTCCCCCCAAGCCCCCCACCCCCCCACATTCCTGCTCCATGTGTGTCCTGCCCAAGGGGAGCAGAGAGCTGAGTCAGTTGTCCACAAGACAAAGGCTAGTTAAGTCCTTTATCCTGAAGGTCTTGGTCCGTCTAGAAAAGTGTCTCTAAGGAGAGAAGTCCAGCAACCAGGGGGCCACAGTTATGAGCACCCTGCCTTGGGGGGCTTCCCACCTGCATCCCAGAGAGGATGATGAGGATTTAATGCACTCCCAAACCAGTTTAGATCATGAAATACCAAGCAGGTTACAAGCAGGCGTGATTAACTTGCTTATGCCATTGACAGTTTTAATGGCTGTGTGAATGTGTAAGTATCTTACATTGCCCGAGACTGGAGACCTTTATTCAAACTGATCAGGGAGACTTTCTGGAAGAGAATTTATTACAAGCATGTGCCTCTGTTTTGAATAAGCCAGCTAGTTGTCTCGAACTTCCTCTCTCTTGTCCCTGAAGAAGCATCGTAGGTGTCAGTGGACCAGAGTGAGTGTCATGTGGGGTGCGTTTTTAGGGCGCTTAGCAGTGCTGCCAGTGGGTGATGGCATGGCACACCCCAGTCATTTGCCCACAGGCTGCGTGCTTCCACTTTCAGGCACTATAGTCTCCAGGTAGGGGATGGGGCAGGTTCCTGATCCCCTCACTTCCTCTTTTCCTGGCTAAAATGAGTTTTCCCTTCTCTCTCCTTTTCCTCAGTCAATAGTGGCCTTTCTGAAGGATCCGAAAGGGCCCCCACTGTGGGAGGAAGATCCTGGAGCCAAAGATGTTGTCCACATTGACAATGAAAAGGTAATTTTTCCATGTCAATTCTGATGGGCTTTGGAAGCTTCCCCCCAACCAGGGTCCTCCAGCAGAGATGACTGAGGAACTGAGAAGTAGGGATACTGTGGAACCTCCAAGGGGCCAGGCCTTGACATTTGGTTTCCCTTCCGAGCTCCGAGATGGAAACAACAGGAGATTAGCTGCCTGGGACTTCTTCTGTTCTCCACTGCCTTATATAATGTATTTTAACATGTGTACCTTTTCTTTATAGGGACATTTAAATGTTTCTTTCTCATTATGTAATGTGGTTGTTGCCTTTGTGTTTTTTGGCATTATTTCTAAGGTGGATTTTGTGTTTGCTTTTTTTCTTGTTGTTGTTTAAAAATATTTGAGAGGTTTGGGTTGGATTTTCAGAGACTTGAGTCAGGTCTTTACAATTCTGGGTCACTGTGTTAATTTTGAACAAGTTCAGTTTCTGGGTTTGGCTGGGGTGGAAGGGTGGTTCTGAAGTCTAGTCTGCATACAACCCTGAACCTCTTCCCTTCGAAGCCTGCCCCACAAGACCTAAAGGTGCCTTTTTGTCCATGGGTACCTATGTTTTTATCATGTGCACATGTGACCTAAAGGTGCCTCTTTGTCCATGGGTGCCTGTGTGTTTATCATACACACACATGACCTAAAGGTGCCTCTTTGTCCACGGGTACCTATGTTTTTATTATGTGCACACGTGACCTAAAGGTGCCTCTTTGTCCATGGGTGCCTGTGTTTTTATCATGTGCACCCATGACCTAAAGGTGCCTTTTTGTCCATGGGTACCTATGTTTTTGGACTTCCCTGGTGGCTCAGATGGTAAAGCGTCTGTCTACAATGTGGGAGACCTGGGTTCGATCCCTGGGTTGGGAAGATCCTCTGGAGAAGGAAATGGCAATCCACTCCAGGACTATTGCCTGGAAAATCCCATGGACAGAGGAGCCTGGTAGGCTACAGTCCATGGGCTCGCAAAGAGTCGGACACGACTGAGCGATTTCACTCACTCACTCACTCACCTATGTTTTTATTATGTGCATACATGACCTAAAGGTGCCTCTTTGTCCCTGAGTGCCTGTGTTTTTATCATGCACACACATGACCTAAAGGTGCCTTTTTGTCCATGGATACCTATGTTTTTATCATGTGCACACGTGACCTAAAGTTGCCTCTGTCCACAGGTACCTATGTTTTTATCATGTGCACATGTGACCTAAAGGTGCTTCTGTCCATGGGTACCTATGTTTTTATCATGTGCACATGTGACCTAAAGGTGCCTCTTTGTCCATGGCTGCCCTGTGTTTTTATCATGTGCACACATGACCTAAAGGTGCCTCTGTCCACGGGTGCCTATGTTTTTATCATGTGCGCATGTATGCCTTACTTGGTTGACTGCGCCTTCCCACTGGGATGGGCAAGAACTTCTTTGTCACATTTCAAATGGCCTGTGCAGCAAGCAGTGCTTTTTTGTAGATGGAGGGAGAATGTTCGTTTTATCTTGAGAAGATAAAACGTACCTTTTATCTTCCTCTGACTCCCTTCCCTTTTCATTTAAAATCATTGACTCTTGATGCTTGTTATTAGCTCAGAAGGAAATGATGCCATTTATACTTTCTGGAGGAGGGATCATGTGTGATCATCATGAGATAACCAAGTGGGCCTTTCAGATGAAGGGTGTTTTGAATTAAGGTGCTGGGCGTCAACATTTTTGGGATAGAAAGTGCCAGTGTCATCAGCTGGAAGAAGAAGGAGGAGGGGAGGAGGGCCCAGTGTCCGGAGGTGGTGGCTCCTGTGCCCATAGCCATGAAAAGACAGACAGCCTAAACCGATGGTTTCTCCTGGGAGGATTTTATGATAATATGTGTTTTTAAAGCCTCTCAGACAAGCGATTGCCTGCTGCCTCCTTCCCCCAAAATGTTCATGTCCTGAAACTCCTAAAATTGCTCTTCTGTAACTAGAAATATTAAGCAGAGATATCTTTTCCACGCCTGTAGGTAGTCCTATTATTATACTGTGTACTATTTTCTCTCATGTAGAAATATTAACTGCTTTTGTGCTATAAAATCTACACATAAAATAACTGAAGTTCCAAACTCAAGTTTGAATTGCTGACTTCTGTTTGTAAACTTAAAGAGTTCCACACTTATTTGAAGGTAATTAAGCATCTTTGAATGTAATATGATCTTTGTTACTGTTCAGGGTATGAAACCAAATTGCTGCAGGCTCAGAAAAACCTTTTCTTCTCAGATCTTTTTAACAGTTTTAGCTCTGGGGATTCCAGATCATTTTCAAAGCATCCTCCACTCCTAGTCAGGGTCAAAGATCTTGGTTACTGATTCTCTGCAAATGGGTGCCTCTACCCTCTAGCTATATAAATAAGAGTTAACATTATCAGAATTGATTATGTAATGTTTTAAATTCTCATAAAATATTTTAATCTTTTTTCTCTTACTGAAAAATTATAACTAATATACGTTCATTGTTGAAAATTTAAAAAAAACAGCTTAAGCATAAAGGAAAAAAAAATCACCCCATCCCTGCCTACTGAGAGGTACTCACTGCCAGTATTTTCTGTAGCCTTCAGGCTTTTAGTGTAATACACACATAAACATTACATTTTACATGCTGCTTTGTCACTTGCTTTCCCCCCTTACTTAATGTGACATGCGCATCTTATTGTGACATTAGATAATCCTCTATATTGTTTCTAATGCTGCGGTAGTATTCCATTGTGTAGGATGTACCATCATCTATTTACCTAATGCCTTGTTGCTGCCAGGAAGCCTGCATTTTGAAATTTCCTCTTATTTTCTTCATTATTCAAGAGAGAAAAACCTCTAATTTTCTTCCATGGAAACTGGTTAGAGGAGCTTATTTTAATCAAAATGTGCTCTGTCATGGTGCTACTCCACAGTCCTTGATAGATTTGCTTTTTCCCGAGCATCATTGACTGGTTGGAAGAAAAGTCTCCTGCCCTGCTTTGCGCTGAAGTCTCTCCATTAGCATTGTTGTGACCATTTGTCTTTCTACATTTATTATATTCATTTAACAAATGATTATATATTGCCTGATAACCAGCCAGGCACCGTTCTAGCGGTTTTACAAATACAAATGATCCACTTAGCTTGTAGCCTCCAGGGGATGGGTGCATCTCATCCGGATGCTCCTGTGTGCGCCATGGTCTTCTGGGCCCTGGATGGTTGGTGGCATGACAGGGCTGGGCTGGGGAAGGTTCATGGGGCTGGGTGAGCCTGGGTTGTGTGACGAGCAGATCCCCGCCTGGCCAAGTTGAGCCTCCATGAAAACAAGCACCCACCATAGCAGAGCCATAGATCATAGAACAAGAGACAGCCTCGTGGGGCCCAGTTGGCTCCTTGCAGTGTTTTCATTGTTGAGTGGGAGCTGAAAGTAAGGCTGGTAACCTGGTCCCAACTACCTTGTCCCGCCAGGTGGCCTTGGGAAAGCCATTTGTCCCCTCGGGCCCCCAGTTTCTCTGTCTGTAACCTGTGAGGTAGCTAGAATAGATGGTCTCTGAGGGCGTTTCAGCCCCTGACTTGCTAGGATCTGTACTGCACTCCATCCCCTGAGTCAGACCATGGGATTTCAGAAGTGCTTGCCGCACTCCACCCACAAGGGTCCCCAGGGTTGTTGCCTCTGTCCTGTGTTGTCTCTGACTTGTGATGTTCTGTGTGCCTCAGGACTTCCGTCGGCTCCTGAAGAAGGAAGAGAAGCCGATCCTGATGATGTTTTATGCTCCATGTGAGTGCCTTTCTCCTCTGCATTCAAGTTGGATGGTCAGACTCTGGGCGGGGCTGCTGTGGCTGTGAGGGGGACGGAACACTAGCCCCCGGCCTCCCTTTGGAACACCTAGGCCTGCCTAGTTGCTGTGCTCACCCCGTCTCTCTGCCTGCACCTCTCTTCTTTGTCTGTGCCTTTTCGTCTGGCCCTGCCCCTCCATCCACACGTTTTTCTCTCACCGCCGTTGGCATCCTTCTGTCCCCTTCCCCCGGCATCTGCTCCAGGTACCTCCGCCTTCCCTGCCCTCTGCCTCCTGTGGCCTGAAGCCCTTGGCTGGCAGCTGTGCAGCATGCTCTCTGTGGTTACTGCTGCTGACCATCCAGAGCCTGGCCGGCCTCGGGGCAGCCACACATCCAGCTGGGAGGGCTGAGTGATCAGGACCAGGGAGAAAGGGGCCCACTATTGGGGTTCAGTCTCTGTATGAGGCTAGAGGTCATGAGAACAGCAGAAGGATCACTGAGCTGGTGAGCAGAAGACCTGGGTTCTAATTCCAACTGTGTCATCAATGCCCTAGGTGACCTTGGTCAAGTCCTCACCGCTCTGTGCCTCAGTTTCCATTTCTGAGAGGGCAGAAAGGGGCTGGATCCGAGCTGTGGCTTTCACACTTTTGGACTGTATTTGTAGTATTAAGCATATTTTATAGTGCAGACCTGTACACCGTAAGTATATAAACTATATATAAGCTGCAAAATTTCACTAAACCAGACTGACCCTTCCTTACTGCTTGCCATCCACTCTACCAGATGTGGAAGCCCTGATATTTTCTTTTTAATTGTTTTTTCCTACTGCTTCATAACCCTCTAATAAAGGGTCAGAAAATCACGGCCTGTGGACTGGCTGCCTTTTCTGTAGATTAATTTTTGTTGGAACTCAGCCACATCGCTTCATGTGGCTCTTCACAGCATGTTGTCTGTGGCTGCCTTCTAGCTGCAGCTGTGGAATGGAGCAGTTGTCCTCCAAGCCACAGATACTCCCCAATCTGGGCCACCTCTGAAGTCTGACTTGTCCCTACCCATGGATTGAAAAGCAAAGACCTAAAGGCCCGAGCAAGAGAGGTGTGTGTGATGGGAGGTGGGTGTGTCCAGACATGTCTGTAGCTTGAGTGGGTGGCATAGGGTTCTGTTTACTTTTTTTAAGTACAACAGGAAGTGGGATATATATATATTGTGTGTGTGTGTGTGTGTATATATATTTGAAATTTGTTTATTTTAATTGGAGGATAATTACAATACTGTGGTGGTTTTTGCCATACATCAGTATGGCACAGCCCTAGGTATACATGTGTCCCCTCCATCCTGAACCCCCTCCCACCTCCCTCCCTACCCTATCTCCTGGATTGCTCGGCCCCCCACCTCACCCCAGGACTGTGCCTGCCGGTGGGAAGAGGCCCTGGAGTCGCACTTCCTATTGGATCTGGCTCTGCCCGGGTGGCCCGCACTGTAATCCCTGAGCTTTCTCTCTATTAACGCTCTCTGCTCGGTGTCACCCCTTTTTGTTTTTCCTTGTGTGCATGTGCTCCTTCTGCTGCTGCCAAGTCGCTTCAGTCGTGTCCGACTCTGTGCGACCCCACAGGCGGCAGCCCACCAGGCTCCCCCGTCTCTGGGATTCTCCAGGCAAGAACATTGGAGTGCATTGCCATTTCCTTCTCCAATGCACAAAAGTGAAAAGTGAAAGCGAAGTCGCTCAGTCGTGTCCGACTTTTAGCGACCTCATGGACTGCAGCGCACCAGGCTCCTCTGTCCATGGGATTCTCCAGGCAAGAACACTGGAGTGGGGTGCCATTACCTACTCCAGGGGATCTTCCTGACCCAGGTATCAAACCCAGGTCTCTTAGGTCTCCTGCATTGACAGGCAGGTTCTTTACCACTAGCACCACCTGGGAAGCCCTTTGTTTCTCCATGAAAGTGAAAGTCGCTCAGTTGTGTCTGACTCTTTGCAACCCCATGGTCTGTCCATGGAATTCTCCAGGCTAGAATACTGGAGTGGATAGCCTTTCCCTTCTCCAGGGGATCTTAGGTCTCCTGCATTGTGGGCGGATTCTTTACCAGCTGAGCCACAGGGGAAGCCCAAGAATACTGGAGTGGGTAGCCTATCCCTTCTCCAGAGGATCTTCCTGAACCAGGAATCGAACCGGGGTCTCCTGCATTGCAGGCAGATTCTTTACCAACTAAGCTATGAGGCCTGCCCAACTGTGAATTACTTCAGGAATTATCCTGCTCGCACAGTTCCTGAGGATGGGCCTCTTTTGGTTCATCTTAGAACGCTTCCAGTCTCAACACATTGGCTAAATGAGACTAAAACAGTGACGTCAGTATGCAGTCCATGTCATGAGGCAGGTTCACGGTACAACTGGGCAGGCTTTAGTGTAGTGATCTAGGAGTCCCAGAGAGAGGTCCCCTGGCAATGTGCCCCTAAGTGCATGTGCCATCCTCTCCCCCTGACAGCACCTCCCCAGGCTGTCTGGTGGGGCAACCATCCTCATCACAGGAGGCAGGACTATGAGCAGAATTATCTTCCTAGAGTAGAAAGCTAGGACAGAAGAAGCTAGGTTTCTTGTAGGTGTTACGGAATGATTAGTAGTGAGGAGGGAGTGAGGAAACTTGGAGCTGTTTACACTTGTGAGGGCCAGATTGGATGGCTTTCTGGGTCCCAGGTACCCCCAGATTCTGTGGGTGCTGTTGTGCTCTTATACTGATCCTGTCAAGCCCTTGTGGCCTTATAATTCAGCTTATTCCTGAGAGTCACCAGATCCCTCACTGGGAAGTCCTTCAGGACTCTGTTCCTTTGATCACAACTAGGGTGATTAGTCCATCCTAAAGGAGATCAGTCCTGGGTCTTCATTGGAAGGACTGATGCTAAAGCTGAAACTCCAGTACTTTGGCCACCTTATGCGAGGAGTTGACTCATTGGAAAAGACTCTGATGCTGGGAGGGATTGGGGGCAGGAGGAGAAGGGGACGACCCAGGATGAGATGGCTGGATGGCATCACCGACTCAATGGACATGAGTCTGAGTGAACTGTGTGAGTTGGTGATGGACAGGGAGGCCTGGCGTGCTGCGATTCATGGGGTCTCAGAGTCGGATACAACTGAGCGACTAAACTGAACTGAAGGGTGAATGAACCCAGATCCAGTGGGAACTTTTAGTTGTGACAAGAAATTTGTGTCCCCAGGACCTGCTGAAGTTATTCAGTAAATGCTTGTTGACTGAACTGATGGGAAAATGAATGGGCTGGTGCTCTAAGCTTTGGGGTTTGAGAGTGGTCATTAGTCTTCTCTCTTTCCCTGCCTCCCAGTCATGTCAGCTGAAAGGTAAACTCAAATAAGGACCACCATACCTGCTCTATTTCTGGTAAAGTTCAAGTGGCAGCTGACCTGGCCCAGAGCTTCCTGTTACTCTTCCATTATCTCTCCCCTGCCAATAACCTCTTCACCTGGTACTGCTGATTTCCACCCTGGGGACAGCTGGCCGACTTACCATTCGTTTAGAGGTCACGGGGGATAATGTGATTTGAGGTCACAGACAGGCAGAGCTGGGGGAGAGAGGCCACAGCTCTGAGGACAGGCAGTAAGTTCTAGACTGCAGAGTGTGCCCTAGTGGGTGTCTGATTGCCCCCCCTTCCGATCTCATCAAGTCACTGGCTAAAGAGAGGGTGAAGGGCTCAAGTGTGCCCCCATCATCCTTCCTGGGAAGTCGACTGACATCCCTGTTCCCGGTGGAAGTGTCTCCCCACCACGAACTGAGAGGCGGGCTCTTGGGCCCTGTGTTGGCAGAGCCTCCCCTCCTGGTGCTGGTCCTTGCCCCTGACCCCCCAACCCCGCCCCCAGGTGTTGGCTCTGCCCTCTGCCTTACAGATGGGGAAGCTGAGGCTCAGACTGCTCTCACCGCTAGCCCCAGGTCACCCAGCAGCAGTCCAGGGGAGACGCAGACCTGGGTCTCAGCCTCCCTGGAGCCGAGCCCCTTCCTCTGCTGCATGGCCTCCCATCCCTACCACGCGCATCCACCTCGTGGAGCTTGGACATCCCAGGGAGCTGGCACTGCCTCCTCGGTTTCCGTTCTCCGTGAATCCCCACAGTGGGAACAAAGCCCCCTGACAGGTGTCATATGCCTCCCTTCCCAGTGCTGGTGGGGACCACGCTGTGGTGGCAGCTGCTGGGGAAAGGGGCCGCTTGTCCTCTGCGGGCAGACACTGATGGACCGTGCTGTAGGCTGAGCTCGTTGCAGCTCCCATGTCCCCCTGAGTCTGAGCCTGAACTAATGGCATAAACTTGAGCCCAGATGTGTTGGCATGTCTGCGCGTCTGTCTGTCTGCTGGGCAGGAACGTCACAGAGGGGCTGTGGGCATTTTGAGAGTTTCACGTCAGAATATCCTGCACTGCATCTTATCTGGTAGATGCGGTACTGGGGAGATTGGAGTGGTCCCCGGGGAGTTCTGAGCTGTTCACGGTCTCCAGTGTTTGTATCTGGCCCAGTGGGTGTGTGCTCCTCTCTGAGCCATGTTGCTCTGCCCACGGCCTGCTGAGGCCTTAGCTAAACGTAGATCAGAGCTTGTCAGCCTGCTGCTGCGTGGCCCTGTCCCCACTGTGCTGTGTCGAGCTGACGTCCAGACTGACGTGGGCTTCCAGGTAGCTTTGGTGTCTGTGGCCTTCAGAAGCATCTCAGAGCCTGTTTTGCAGCAGAGCAGCTGTCAGGAAGAGTAACGGCCTTGTGTGTCAGAATTCCTCCTGACGGAGGAAACTGGGGCTCATGTTCTGTGGGGTCAGTGCCTGTATGTGGCACTGTGTGTAAATCAGAGTCTCTCTGAGGTAGTACTGGGTGTTGGGGGCCCTGAGTCCCCCAGGTTTGGGGGCTTCACCACCCAGGAGAGGAGTGTGACCGTAATGGACCAGAGGGGATAGAGCCCGAGACGTCAGAGAGAATGAACGCCAGTATCAGTGCTGGAAGGGGCCTGAGGCCGTCTGCTCCAAGCTCCCTCGTTTGCCGGGAGGGGCAGTAGAGAGAGGAGGTGGCCTGTCAGGGTCATCGGGCAGGTCGACGGAAGAGGAGATCGGAGCGTTGGATCCTGGCCGGCGCTCGGCTGCCTCCTGTCGTGGCGTGATTACCTGTTAATGAAGGAAAAGAGGCAAGAAGTCCCCAAAGCCACTGTGTGTGTGGTTGCACGTTTTCCCTCCTAATAGCATTTGCTCCAGGTTCATCTGCAGCCCCCGGCTGGGTAGCGAGGGGAGGCTTTCAGCTGTGCCTGAAGCAGGCGCTCCCCTGGCTCTCTGGATTCCTGTTGACCTCTTCACCTGCTCTCCGTTACTTAGTGCTTTGCTCTCTCCCAGGTGCGTCAGCTTTGACAGTCCCGCACCTGTTGAGGGCCTGCCCGGCTGGGTGTTGGTCCGCTCTGGGGACTGGGGCCTTTGCCTCTGAGCCTGTGTGTTCCCAGAGCCTGGGCGGTCCTGGCTTCTGGAAGTGGGGTAAATGCTTCTTGGTAGAGGTGGGCCTGAAGGGAGAGAGGGCTGAGCATGGGGCCCATTGTAACCGTTTCATTTCTCTCCTGCTGGTGACCAGGGTGCAGCGTGTGCAAGAGGATAATGCCACACTTCCAGAAGGCTGCGACCCAGCTGCGGGGCCAGTTCGTAAGTGAGGTGCCAGGGGCCAGGCAGGGCTGGCTGCTGGCTCTCGACTTCTCTCTCTCACCTGGGGAGACGGCAAGGGGAGGGGAGAGGGCACGTTTTAAAATCATGAGAAGGACTTATTATTGCTGCCCCTGGCGTGTGGTTCAGAGACCTATCCTCAGTGGATGTTGAAGACTCCCCAGATTTCTGGGACCAGGAGAATTTGGGGCCTGTCGAAGGCCAGTGATGAAATAGCCAGGACAGTGGCAGAAAGCCCTGCGGTGTGCAGAGGCCAGGGGCTGACTGTAGACCATCAGGGTCTACAATGCTGGGGGCTGGGCTCCAGGGCAGGCTGAGGCTCCGGATGCTGGGCAGCCTAGTGGCAAAGAAAGAGGCACAGTGACCCCGGTGGTGGGCCCAGAGCACACGCAGGCCCACGAGGCAGCCTCCTGCCCAGGCATGTAGGGCTCTATGGTTCCGGAGGGAACAGGAAGGCCATCGTCTGTGGGGCAGGAGGGATGTCGGGACTGCAGTGGAGCAAGGTGGTGGGGAGCTGGAGACCCAAACACACCAGCTCTCTGAAGGAGTGTGCAGGGGGAGTGGACAGGAGACAAGGTCGTCTCAGGGTCACCCACCTTTGGGAGACAGAAAAGGGAAGGTGAGCCACAGAGGAAACGGGCCTTCAGGGAAGTAGGAGTGACCAGGATGGTCAGTGAGGAAGGAGGGCAGGCCAGGGCGGCCAGACCTCACCCAGGGCTGAGCATCAGTCACTGACCCTGCTTGTCTCTGTGTTTCTCCTGCTGCCTTGCCAGGCTTACCTTCTCTGTGCCATAGGTCTGTCCATTTTCACACTTACCCCCAGCCACAGATGTTCTGAGGTTTTTGTTTGGTTAGTTTTGGGTGTTTTGCTTGTTTTTATTTTGCTTTTTGGTGGCAACAGAAAAATAACTGCTGGCTCCTCTGGGAGCATGGAAAAGTCCATATGCCTTTCCTGAAAGGTAGTCGGGAGGTGCCATCTCAGTGGGGCAGGCCAGAGTCCTGCTACAGGAGTTCTGAGATCTTAAAACTCATCCTGATCTTTATGGATCAAATTGGTGATTTTCAGAGTCAATTTAAAAAGTTTAAATGGTGGCCTCTGCTAGCCAGCCCCGGGATTGGGTTGCAAAGAGCCATGTGCTTTCTTTTCTGACCTCATTTCTGGGGTGACACCAGGGTCCTGCTTGTTCCTCACTAACGAATTTTTAGCAAGCTGCCTGGAGACGTTTGGCCCTGCGGCACACATACATCACTCTGGGGAAGTTTCACTGCACATTTTGGGGCCTCAATAGATACCATATTTTAAGATGATTTTACCTGAAGGAAAGACTTAATTACCCACAAGTTCTCACCCGCATAGTCTTCCCTTGTGGCTCAAATGATAAAGAATCTGCCTGCAATGCCAGAGACCTCAGTTCAATCCCTGATGAGGAAGATCCCCTGGAGAAGGGCATAGCAACCCACTCCAGTATTCTTGCCTGGAGACTCATGGATGGAGGAGCCTGGTGGGCTACAGTCTATGGAGTTGCAAAGAGTCATACACAACTAAGTGACTTTCACTTTCTTACCCACATACACTTAGACAAGTGCTCAGCTCACCCTCCAAACTCTGGTCCAGCCCCAGTCAGATCACAAATTAGCTAGCCAGTCCCATCAAAGCAGGTAAGGAATTGGTGCCAATTCTAGCACCTTCTGGAAGATTCTAGCCAATGCTGCATCTCCCTGCCAAAAGCATTTTTCCTGGCCCCTCCCGTGGTCCCCAAGAGCCTGTCCTTGCGTTGCATGGTCTTGTCTGCTCATCTTTGCTTATGTTCTGAGTCACTTTATCCGCAGTTGATACTAATTATGAGGAGGTTTTCTAACTGAGAGATGAGTTTCTTAAGCATCTCTTCAGTACAGAGTATGGGCCAAGCTCAGAGTAGAAGCACAACATGTCCTAATGAATGAAAGAATGGGCATATGGCTTACCGCTCCTGAGTACATTTTGTTTTAAGCTGTATGTTTACATTAAAAGTGATGTTCTCCTTTTTAAAAGAAGTCAGAGCATTAGTTCCTAGGGACAGAGGCAAAGGAGGAAGGATGTTTGTGGAACAAGGGTCTTCTTTTCTGGCCCTGAGTTCATACTAGGTTCACACTAGTCTCTACAATGTTTGCCCTGCAGATTACTTGTTAAGGGTACCTGCTTCCAAAAAAGGAAAGAAAGAACAAAACAAAACAAAATAAAACAGTGCTCGCTGCTCCTGTTTGGGCCCAGGTCAGAGGGTCTGGCCGACTGACCCCAGCTTTGACCAGGTGTTAGTTGCCTCTGTGTTATGTGAACTCATCCATTTCTTTGCTTCTGTATTTTCTTACTTGGGGCTTGTTTTGTTCTTTCCCCTTGGTTTCTTAGGAAAGTATCTTTTGAAAAGTTTTCACCTTTCCTAGCTCCATTAGGGGAAGGGTCCTCACCACTATGAACATCACCTACTTCAGGAAGTCCTTCGAGGCCAGGGCTCATGGTTGCAGCCATAGCCTCCCAAGAACAGGGCAGCCAGAGGGGTGGGTTCCTTTTTGTCCTCAAACCTGGGGCAGAGATGGACTGCTTGTTCCCTGAAATCGAAAGCTCACCTCCTCCACCCTGCTGAAATCCACTGGTTAGCACCTTCTATCTTCTCTTCATCTCTGTCATCTTTGAGCCCTCCTTGGCTGGCCCTATCTGTGGCAGGGGTTAGAAACCTTCCTCCTCAACAGATTTCTTGGGAGGCATCCAGTCTGATGATGTCATTAAGGTGGAAGGCAGGCTGGGTCAGGGATGCACAGCCTTTGCCATTTTCCAAACTCAGATCCTCCTCTTCTTTTTTGCTGTCACTGAGTCATCGCATTTGTCCCATCTAGTCCCGCTGATTGACACCCTTAGCAGCCAGCACAGCTGCCAGAACAAGCCCATGCCTGCCCACCTCCTCTTCCCAGCCTTGCCAGTTATCGACGTCCACGCCAAGTCTTTTGTTAACCTTGGCCATGATGGGCCATCTGGGTGTAAATGGTGAAATGGGTTGGTCTTGGCAACAGGTTTGTGCAGAGCAGACTTTGCTGATGGCTGTTACTAACTGGCTGGGAGATCTTGGGCAAGTAGCCCTGGAGGCTTCATTTCCCCATTCTTAAAATGGGGATGATAACACCAGCCCTGCCTGCCTCACCGGGCTGTTGGAAGAGTGAACGGGCTGGTGCACGGGGACAGCTCTGTAGCCTGCAGACACTTCACAGGTACAGGGATGGGCACCCCCCAGCCCGCTGCTCTGTGCTCGCTGTTCCTTCCACTCACTGCATGGAGTGCTCCGAGGGTTCTGCTTTCCACTCTCTTTTCTTTCTTAGTAATGCACTGGCATGAGGGCCTGACACTGTGCTCTCCTTGTCTTCTGCGGACTGTCCCTCAGTGGTTTTTATCTGTGTCGATAGCTCATAAGAGGTAGCTCCATGGAGACGGAGTCTCTAAGCTCGAGTACCATGTGTCGGACTGCTTGCTTGACATCTTGGTCTGGATTTCTCTCCCTGGGTCCCAGATGCAGGGAGTCTAAAATATTTACTAAAATTCAGTGTCTTTCCATCTGGCAGGTGGCCAGCTTTCCTCCATGCCTCCTCCTGAGCACTGCAGGCTTCTCTGCCAGGCTGTCACCATCCATCTCCCCCTCAATACATCCTCCATCCGAGAAGACACCTGCCCACCAGCCTGGGTCAGACCCCACTGAACCCACCCCGCGTGGCTGCTGTGACTGCTCTCTTATCTCCCTGACCCCACAGCTTTCCCCTTACAACCCCCAGGCACCTCCTGAATGAAGTCTTGGTTTCTTAGACACTAAAGGCTGGTCCACAGCCTCAGTGAACCTGCCTGCCTTCTCTCACTGCCTTCTCTTGTGTCCTGCAGTTAAACCAACGTGGTCCCCAGTTCTTGAGCCGCATCTTGGTTTGTTTTACCTCTGTTTTCTCTTTCTGGAATGTCTGTGGAAATCTTACCCTTCTTGACTACTTGCTCACATGCTCCTGCTTTATGGAGTTTCTGATTCTTCTGTGATTGTCCCCACAACCATGGGACGTGGGCTGGACAGGAGGAAGGCCATGTTGGTGCCAGCTGACCGACCCCCAGCACACATGTTTCCGTGTCAGGCAGCCCTCACTTCTCTGCAGGCTGAGGTCAGTTTTGCCTCATTTGGAATCACAAACTCCAAAAAGTGCTTGTCAGTAGTTGTTCAAAAAATAATTACCTCGTTAACTAATGAATGCCCCCAAAGTAGTCAGAACTGCTGCAAAAACCCAGAGAATTAAGACTTCATTACAAGCAAAGGTGGTTGACAAAGGCCACCTTCTGGGTGGGATTTGCTTTGCCTTAAGAGATGGATCGGAGAAGGCAATGGCACCCCACTCCAGTACACTTGCCTGGAAAATCCCATGGACTGAGGAGCCTGGTGGGCTGCAGTCCATGGGGTCGCTAAAAGTCAGACACAACTGAGCGACTTCACTTTCACTTTTCACTTTCATGCATTGGAGAAGGAAATGGCGACCCACTCCAGTGTTCTTGCCTGGAGAATCCCAGGGACGGGGGAGCCTGGTGGGCTGCCGTCTATGGGGTCACACAGAGTCAGACATGTCTGAAGCGACTTAGCAGCAAGAGATGAATGCATCTTCTGTGGTGGCCAAGAGATGGGGTGTGGGCAACCTGAGCACAGGGCTAGAAGACTCAGGAGTCGGTGCCAAGAAGGCACAGTGTGGGCTCTGGGAACGTAAGCGGATTTGCAGGGCTTCTAGTGGTATTCATGTTTGTGGTGACAGCTAACAGATTCTGAGTGTTGTAGATACTTTGCTCGCACTGTCTCATTTAGTCTTCACAGAAGCCAGAAGCCGGGGCTGCAGATGAGGAAAGTGAGGTGCAGACACAACTGTGACTTGTTCAAGGAGAACATCTGCCGAGAGGGGAGTTAGGCTTTAGATCCAGCATCCTGACCCCCGAGCCCACACTGTGGTACATTTCTATCTTCAAGGTGCCCGAGACGGCCAAGAGTCCAGCTGCCTCCCTGAGCAGAGATCTCAGACCGTGTCATTCCTGGGAGGATAAAAAATCTAGAGCCTAGCAGATGTACAATTAAGGGTTTTGTAGGAAAGAAGAATTAAAAAATGAGATAGGGACCATATGATCTTTGAGTGTGGGGTTAGACGTTGGCCTCCATTCAATGGAACTGAAGGGTTTTGTGCAGGGAAGTGATGTAATGAAAGAGGAGGATGTGGAAGATTAATCTTGTGGTGAATGTGCACCAACAATGAGGAGATCAATTAGACATAAAAAAAGAACTTTAAAGTAGACAGTTATTACTGGAACTGGCTGCTGAATCAGTCTGGGGAAATGAGCAGAAGGGCTCTTAGAGGGTTCCAGAGCTTCTAGTAAATCTATCTCAGGTTTATTTTCCCTGTATTCCTTGTAGCACCCCAAAATGGGATGGGAGGAAAAAAATCAGATTAGCAAGCATTTATTGTGTGTCTCGGAGAAGGCAGTGGCACCCGACCCCAGTACTCTTGCCTGGGAAATCCATGGATGGAGGAGCCTGGTGGGCTGCAGTCCATGGGGTCGCTAAGAGTCGGACACGACTGTGCGACTTCACTTTCACTTTTCTCTTTCATGCATTGGAGAGGGAAATGGCAACCCACTCCAGTATTCTTGCCTGGAGAATCCCAGGGACGGCAGAGCCTGGTGGACTGCCGTCTGTGGGGTCGCACAGAGTCAGACACGACTGAAGCGACTTAGCAGCAGCAGCAGCATTGTTGTCTGCTTTATGCCAGAAACTGTGCTGGATATTTAAAATGGTTGGTATGTTTAGATGCCTTGCGGGATGGAGCTGCCAGAGGCCCAGGTGATTCCCACCACTGAGAATTTGGTAGGAAATAATGAATTTGAGCAGCAGTTTTGTGCTAAGTTGCTCAGTTGTGTTCAATTCTTTGTGGCCCCATGTGACCCGCCAGGCTCCTCTGTTTGTGGGATTCTCCAGGCAAGAATAGTGGAGTGGGTAGCCACTTCCTTCTCCAGGGGTCTTCCTGATCCAGGGATTGAACCCAGGTCTCTGGTGTTGCAGGCGATTCTTTACTATCTGAGCCACCAGGGAAGCCCTCTGACTTGGGTCATCTCCTTCAGTTCTCTTAAGAACCCTATGATCTTCTCCTGAACCACATCTTCCAAACAAGGAACCTCAGGGAGGGTGGCTTGCCCAAGGTCACACTACTGCCAAGTGGAAGCAGTCTTCTGAGTCAAGTTCACTGTCCACTGAGACTGCTCTTCCTCGTTTTCTCTCCATATGCCTCCTTATGTATTGTTCAGCAAAATTCTACTTCCTGGTTTCTCCTCTCTGCTTCTCTAACCACTCCTGGCTCTTTTGAACTACTTCTTCCCTCCCCTCTATGCTACCTGGCTTTGTGGGGGTCTTCCTGCATCTGGTCGTGCTTTGTTCTCTTGTGATGACAGAGCCAAAGTCCTCTTTCTGGGCACCTGATCCTGCCCTACAGGAAAAAGTTGCTGCTTTGGGAAAGGAGCTCCTGGGGACTCATTCTGGGTTGCTCTTAGCATACAGTCTTGTCGGTAACACAGCTCCTGAAGTTCCTTTTCCATTCAGGGGTGTTGGCATATGTGGACCCCAGGACCCAGAGTGTGTTCAGACTTCAGAAATGATGGTCAGGTCAGGCCATAGGTGATGGTCACCCACAGGTCACCTAACAGGGTCTGGAGGGAGCAGAGTCAGGCAGGTGGGTCGTCCTGAGAACTACGCACCCTCTTTGGCCACATGAGCTGTGTAATCTGAGAATGTGGTGTGTGAAGCCGGGGTGGACAGACTGAGGTGTCCCTGTGGAGTGACTGAGTGAAGAGTCCACCCTTAGTTGACATGGGCAGAGAAGAGGCATAGTATGAACTTCGGAGGCAGTGGCCCTACTCTCGGACCTGGTTGACCTTGGTAACGAGGCCAGGTTTCCTCTTCAGTCCTCAGAACTATGTTTTGCTCTGGGATGATCCTCCCTGCAGGGCAGGCAGGTGGGAATGCCTGTCTGGGGGGCAACCCTCGGCCCAGATGCCTGTCTTTCCAGAGCGCTCGGGCATTGTTCCCAGCTGGCTTGGCGTGCCTTGCTCCGCTCTGCACTGCACGCAGCAGTCTCTGAGGCTCAGTCCCCATCATCTGTTTCTGGTGGGACAGCTGAACGAGCCGTGTGTGGCTGAAGTGAAGGGCATCTGCGGGCAGCGAGTGGACAGGTCTCTTCTCCCTCTGCTCCCAGGTGCTGGCCGGGATGAACGTCTACCCCTCGGAATTTGAAAACATCAAGGAGGAGTACAGCGTGCGTGGCTACCCCACCATCTGCTATTTCGAGTAAGTCCCCTGCCTCCCTGTGGACGCTGCTCCCCCCACGGTGTCTGCCCCCTGGCTGAGCCCATGGTTTCTCCCCACATTTCACAGGAAAGGACGGTTTCTGTTCCAGTATGACAGCTACGGGTCCACAGCTGAGGACATTGTGGAGTGGCTGAAGAAGTAAGTTGGCATTTGCCTTGGTGGGGTTACCCAGAGGGAGGGGCATCTGCCGGGCCCCAGTATTTCCCTGGTCACAGGGCTCTGCCTGGCGGTTGGAGAATGAATGAGGAAGGAAAGGACCATTTCTTGCTGCCCACACAGCTGATTGTGGGCGGCATCTAGGTGAGGGATCTTTGAGTGCAGGATGTGAAAGTTGGGAGAATTTCATGTGACTTGCTGTGATGACTGCATTTCAGATAGGTTTTTTCCCCCCCTTACTGTCTACCTGATGGATAGAAGCATTTCTCACTCAGGATGGCAGGTTTGAGAGAGGTTCCGCTGCAGGTCTCTCTGAAAATAGAGTTGTCAGTCGAATGCTTATTTTAAACATAACACTTTGTATTAGATGCTGTGAAGCTAAGAAGTGTCCTAATGCCTTAGATTTGCAGACTGCTTTGCGGTTCACCATGCATCCCTGCAGAGCTGCTTCATAGCACCCTGTGATCCTGTTTGTAATGTGATTAGATCCTTACAACCCAAACTATCCCCGCCCCGCACCCCCACCATGCTAGGCGTGTGACTTTTGTGTGATGCTTGGACCCTGACCAGTGTGTTGGATGGGGAGTCTGTCTCCCCCACCCCCCTTCTTCATGGCTGGAGTTCTGACCACCCTGATCTGCCCCAAGCGCTCACCTGCTCTGGGCTCTGCCAGTCATTGCCCATGTGCAGCTATTTGTGCACAGTCCTTGGAATAATAGTATTTTGGGGGCTCCACTTTGTGCCTGACTTTGTTCTAAGCACTTTCTGTGGATTTTATGGAATCCTCAGAACAGATACTATTATCCTTATTTCATGATTTCATGAATGAGGTAACTAAGCAGAGTGATGGAGTGGCTCGTCCAAGCTCCTGCAGCTGACAGGGGCAGGGCCAGGCTTGGCCCCGGGCAGCAGCTCCCCTGAGTTCTGGCTGGAGCCCTCCCCTTTTTACCCAGATGCCAGCATGGTGGATATTTATTGGCATTATTACTGCATGGGCACAGGGTTAAAGAATTAGTTATCCAAAGACATGGAGCTTGAAAATGTGTGTTTTCAGAATGAGAAAGGAGGATAAATTTTGTACAAAAAAAAAAAAACAAAAACGCCAGAATCCACAGGAAACAAACGGTTTGATTCTGAAGGCTGAAACTCTCAATCTTCTGTTCCATGGGTTCCCAGGGGCCCGGGAGATAAAATACCACAGCCAAACCATGTTTGCCTGTTGTCTTTTATTTCTTAGAAGCGTTTCCACATCTCTGTCTCCATCTCTTACTTCAATTCCAGCCCATGCCCAGGAAGGCAGCTCCCCATTATTCTGTACTCATTGTCTTAACCTGGGCTTTCACACCCCTGTTTTCCTTTTCATTTGATAATAAGCATGTCCTCTCCTCCAGCCAGACATATCTCACTCTGCTTTGGGAGAAGGTTTCAACAAATGGCAATCTCATTTGTCACCAGAGCATAAAATCTGTCTGCTTCCCTCCCCCTTCTCTAACCTTTTCTTGTTTCAAAATGCACTCACTTTTCTGGTTTCAAAATGCATAAGGTTTATTATTTATTTTTTCAGAAAGTGTTCAGAACTGCTTGCTCTCCTAGACCAGGGGAGCATGTCAGTGGGGGCTCTGAGACAGGTTATTTTCTCCCCGTGGGAACCCACCACTCTGTCCCCACCCCACACACAGCCCCAGCCTGGTTCCTCCACCTTGTCCTGGGCTGGCACCTCCCCACTTCCCACCTCTCCTCTCCTTGCCCCTCATGGAAAGGAGACCTTGTTAGCAGCTTTTGGTTCACCCTGGGTGTGCAGTCTCCACGCTGAGGTTGATGGGGTAACTCTGGGGAAGAGAAGGCAGCCTCTGGGTACCTCTGGGCAGCAGCTCCTCCAAACGCAGGACCATAGCCCACTCTCCCAGCATGGTGGGGGCAGAGAGGCGCTTCCTGAAGGATCCCTCATGGACTGCCTCATCTCATGCCCCAACAAGATCTAGGAGTGCCATTGTGCTTCCAGGTAGCTAATTGTTTTTTTCAAAGTCTTTTCTGATTTTAAGGTTATTCAGTGAGGTATATTATTACTGGAAAACTCAAATATTTAAAGGGGAAAGTGGCCCCCTTACCCTACTACCCAAGAATAATGTATTGTGGCATTTGACATTTTCTTACAGATTCCCCGCAACAGATAGCCCGCTCTGTGTGTGTTTTTCCCTGATATCAGGTGTTTTAAGTCTTTACCAGGTTTCCCCCACATCCTGGTTTGTGGGTTGAAGTGATCCCACCTTTCCTGCTGCCCTGCACTTCTTCCCTGGGCCTCTCCGTTGGCTGCTCATGGCTTATGGCAGCTAAATGCAGAACAATGAGGAGGATGGTCCAGCCTTCCTAGTTCTCCAGATGACTCTCAGAAGCCCAGGAGAGAAGGGCCAAATCCTGCCCTGTGACATGTGACTCTGGCGAGTGGGCAGAGCAGGGCATCCCTGTGTCGGAGCGGCCGGGGGCTCTGGGGTGGTTGCAGTGATCCTGGTGGTTGTGCCCTCTGTGCTCCCAGCAGCTGCATTTCTCATTCCGCTCTCTGCAGATTGCATGCCGCTGAGTTGGGCTTGGCAGGTAGAGTGTTCACAAGTGGCAATCAGTATTGACCTGGCTACCCAGTTCTGCCTGTGTATTTTTATATGAAGCAGAAGTGGATTGGAAATAAACACAAAGTGTTCTTGACTTGTCATGCTTTAAGTTGCCTCTTCTCGTCTCTGGCATGTGCACCTCCCTCAGGCAAGGACCTGCTTTGTGTGCATTTCGCGGTCCTGGAGAGTCCGGGAATTAGGGTCACAGGATGGTAAGGGAATGTGAATGTCAGTGAACCTGCCCCCAGCAGTTCCCTTTCAGTGTTGCTTTATCTCTAGGACAGGTGGAGTTACTGATCATGCTTGAGCACCTTAGAGAACAGGGCCTTGGTGTTACCGAGTCCAAGCTCGCTCTGCTTCCCTCACGACAGGCCAGTGATTCCGAGAGATGAGGTGTCGAGGCGAAGAAAAAACTTTAATCTGGGAGCCAACTGACCGAGAAGGTGGCAGACTAGCGCTTCAAAATAACCATCTTGTCAGGGCCTGGCTGCCAGGTTCTTTTATGGATCAGAGATGAGGGGGAGGAGAGGAAATAAAGTAATAAGACTGTTCAATCCTTGCAAATGTCCCTTAGAGTGGCAAGCCTCAGGCAGGGAGGGGACTGTGTTAGTTTCACTTCCTTACAGTCCTTCACAGGAGGCAGGCCGTTATAACAAAAAAGGGTTAAAGTCACTGAAGCAGATCCTGTGTGAATTTAAAATTAACCCTTTGCAGTTACATCGACTCATTTTGAGGGCCCACTCATGTTTGAGTGATTCTTATGATCTAGGTTATGAGTGATGTCTAGGGATACCTGGGTAGTACTTTATACATTTACAAAGTATCTCAAGGCCATTGTCTGTCTAGATATACCTGCAGGGCAGATGAAGAAGGGCCTGCACGTATGTTGATAGATGTTTTAAGTCGGACTGGTTGCCTCAGCCCCTAGAGCTGAAAGGTGGAGGAAACGACTCAGAGCCAGGTATTCTGACTCCTAGTCTGGCTCTTTCTCTCTTATCTGCATAGATAGGAGGTTCTTAGTTCTGTTGAGCTGAAGTTTCTTTCTCTAGAGCTTCCATCTGGTGTTGGTTCTCCTTTATGGGGCTGTAGAAAATCAATCTTACTTCCTCTTCCCGCTAATGTGTGAAATGTTTGAAGAAAACTATTATGTTCCCCTTGTCTCTTCTTTCTCCTGGTTAGACACCTCCAGTTCCTTGAACCATTCTGCTCTCATTCCCGCATTGATTCAAAGAGTGTTTATTGGGTACCTGCTTTGTGGGAGGCACAGGAAGTAGAGAGATGATCTAGAGGGAGCCCCTGTCTTTAAGGGGAGACACAGTAAAGGGCACGATTCAGTCATTGTGCCCTCTTACCGCTGTGCCTAGGTCTGCAGGCCCCTCCAGAAAGCAAACTTCCTACTGTCCACTGGGTGGGAGAGGGGCTGCTGGAGATCCCAAGATCTCCCATTTCCAGCGCTGCGCCCCAGCCCCACTTCAAGAGGAGCCTCTGGTTCTCTGGAGCCTTTGCATATTGGGGTAGTTCTTGGGTCCCTGCCCTCTCTGAGCACCCAGCACCTCTGGTTTCTGTCTTCTAAGAAAAGCAAAAATCTTTTTGCCAAGTCAGTTTTCTAGTTTCTAAATTTGCAATGACCTCTTTTTCTGTCTTTGCTTTTGCTCCTGTGAGTTCATTACCTTTTTCTTTTTTAGCTCTTGTGATGTTATTTTAGTGGCTTTGGAGTGCGTCCTCCTCTAGGTTTAACTAGAAATACAGTCACCTTCATTTACTTGCGCTGCCACTAAGGCATGGCTCCTCCATTCTATGTGTGTACTCTTGCCGGATTTTTAAAAATTATTTTAATTTTAGAATAGATTCCATTCACATAATTTAAATAAGTTTTTAAAAGATACTTAAAAATTATGCATTAACATCTTCCTTTTACCTGTTTCCTCCATCCTATTTTCCCTCCCACCCCCTAGAGGTAGAAACTTTAATTAGTTTCCTTATGCAGACACATGCAAATATGAATAAGTATTTTTTTATCTCTCTCTATTTTATGCAAAAGTTAGCATATTATGGCCTGTTGGGTCTGACCCTGCTGTCTACATCAGAGTGTAGGGAGCTTCCTTGTCCGCCTGCACCATACTCAGCCCTCTGGGGTCCTGATGGACTGCAATTTACCTAAGCAATTCGTATGCCAGTGGGTACTGGGTTCTTCCAGTCTTTGCTATAACAAATCATCTCTAATAAATACCTTGGAATATGTATAATATGACCATGTCCAGGTATATTGAAAAGATAAATTCCCTGAAGTGGAATTGGTGATGCTTTCAGGAATTGGTATCTTGAGTCTGTGTATGGGAGCCTAGGTTTCCTGGTGTTGGGAATGCTGAATGGCTGGTGGTGACTCATTCTAAAGCTTGACTTTGCCATCAGCCCCATCTAATGTCAGATGTACATGGGCTCAGAGTGGTTTGACCCTGTCCCGGCTACTTCCCATTGCTAAGACCACCAGTGGGGCTTAGTCAAGAGCACCAGAGAGGGTTTCTGAAGGTGCTGTCAGACCCAGGCTCTGCCATGGGGTGGGGGTGGCAGGTTCCACCACGTCAGCCACATGAGAGGACAGCCAGCTTCCATTGTTTGGGCCACATTGCTCTTATGACTTGTCAGTCCTGACCGCTGGAAATTTGCACTTTTTCTTTTTTACTGTAGGCTCTCAAAGGCAGGAAGCAATGGTTGTCTTTTCACATTTGTCATCCTAAAGGGTATTTTTTCAAAGTAATGATTAAGGTGGCTCTGGCAAAGGTGTTCATAAAGCATCAGGGAGTTTGTGTCACTGGCAGGCTTACCCTTGGCTTTGACGCAAGAGAGGGCAGCTGTGAGCCTCCCCCACTGTAACAGCTGGTGATGTAAAAGTCAGCACACAATTGTCCCAGGTGGGGCAGGCTCCAGGGAGGTGGGCCACAGCCCGAGGTTTTGCAGCTCATGGTGGGAACAGGGATTTGACCTGACCTCTGAGACTGGCCTTTTCTGCTTGAGCATTCCGCCTCTGGAGAACTAGGGAACTTTGTTCCTGGTCTTGAGGAAGGGTTCCTACGGTAGTGTGTGTTCTCATGGTTAGGGAGCCCCCAGCCTTGTTCCCCTGGGCCCCACTCTTTCTCATTACGACCCTCCTCCCACACTGGTTAGTGAGCACCTCTCAGCCCCCACTCCACCCCCAGTGCTTCTCAAGACACCTGGCCTCTCTCTCTCCTCCTCACCCACCACCCCTCCCCTCTTATTCCCTCTGCTTCTCACCCCTCACCCTGTGGGCAGCACTCAGCACAACAGTTAGCTTTGTCAGAGGTCACTCTTTGTTGCCATAGTTTATATTCTTGCCAGTTGGCTAAAGTTTTAGATGCTAATGAATCCCCCCACCCCACCCTGATCACAGGGAGGAAGGGAGGTTTCCTGACCTGCCTAGAGAGCCACAGCTGGGAGCCACTGTTTGCCAGAGGATATCAGCTGAGCACCTCTGGGCTCTTGAGGGGATGCTGGAGGTGGGCAGGGCCGAGGAGTCCCCCACCCCCTGCTCCCCCCGGGGGGTCGCGGGGAGCCCTGAAGCAGGCTGTGTGAGCCAGTGGGGGTGAGGGCTTCACTGGCCCCGGAGTGTGCTCTGAGCTCTGCCTGTTTTTGGTCTTCCAGTCCGCAGCCGCCACAGCCCCAGGTCCCCGAGACTCCCTGGGCAGATGAGGGCGGCTCCGTTTATCACCTGAGCGATGAAGACTTTGACCAGTTTGTGAAGGAACACTCCTCTGTGCTCGTCATGTTCCACGCCCCATGTGAGTGGAACCTTGCTCCTCCCCGCCACAGCCTCTCTCCCTCAGCTCAGAGTGGACACCTCTCTGAGCCTTTAGCTGTTTACCTAGAGCAGCAGTCATCCCTTAGCTTGCAGGTGGGGACACTGAGGCCCTGAGAGAGCCTGTATCTTGTCCAGTAGTTGAAAGGGCACAGTGAAGCCAGGGCTGGAGCCTCAGTCCCCACAGCACCTAGAACCCCTTCTTTCTGTTTCACCTGGTATCTGTCATGGCCTGCAGTGGCCGTCGTGGATCAAGGGAAGAAAAACGTGAATCCTGTAAAGTGTTTGCAATATTGACTGACAGCCCTGTAGCTCAGGATTTTTCTAGGCCAGTGTCCTTCCCATTCCCATGAAGGATAGAAATGGATTGTAATTCCTTTCTAAGAGGGAGAAGGCTGCTCCTGGAAAGGTGAACAAGGGATGACAATCCCTGGCCAGAGTTCCTGGGAGCAGCTTCTGGGAAAGGCGGGCCCATCCTAATGGGTGATGAAGCTGGGTCCCCAGCACCCTGGGACAGGGTACAGGTGTGGGGTGCTCTTCTCTTATAGCTTCTTGCCAGCTCTTTGGCCCAGTGATGGTGGGTAAGGGATTGTGAAAGAGAAGAAGAAGCAAAAATAACTTCTTCACAGATCAGTGTCATAATTGCCAGTCCACAGAGGCATCTTTAGTGAGAGATTACTTTATTAATTCTCTTAGTCATAGAGATCTTTCTGCTGTTGATTGTGATTTGCTCTGTGGTGACAAAGTGGCTGCCCACAGGGCCATCTCCTTCTGTCTCACCCACAGTGCTGCAAAGCAAATATGATTAACTCCACTTTACAGACCAGTAGACAGTTGTGTGGAGAAATGGCACTCACTGCTCTTTGAGTCCTATACCGCTGAGCCCTGGCCTTGCCACACTCAGCTTCCCTGCAGTATCACAGGGGTTTGGTTAATTAGCAATTGTTCATAAGTAGACCACTCCTGGGGATTTCCCCAAGTCCGTTTTATAAGTGCCAAATTCTGAAGAGAATCCAAAGGAAAATTATTGGCCTTTCTCCTGAAAAATGACCCCCAAAAAACCCTTAAAAAACCCAAATTTCAAAGGGCTTCTGATTAAGGGCAGTGACAGAGAGGGCCCTAGGAGCATGTCACCCCAGCCCTGCCAAGGCTCAGTCCCTGTGGCTGGAGGAACCCTGATGAATGAACATCCGCCAGGTAGCACGGCAGCCCTCTCCCTGCTGAGATACACTCTCCTAGCCAGTCTCAGATTTGCTATTGAAAGCAAGTCTTACGGGAAGTCAGGCTGCATCCAGAGCTGAACTCACCCTGCCCCAGTTCCTGCCCCAGTGGTAGAGGCAGAGCCCGGGCTCACTGTTTTCAGTTCCTTCCTGGGAACTTCACCCTGCGTGTTGGTGCTTCTACTCTGTGCCAGAGAGAGCCCTCTGGCTCCTGGAATATTACAGAGTGGTTTGAACAGTGCCTTATGCATCACAGCATGAAGAGTATGTGTCCCCTTTGATGAATCTTAACAACATGAACCTGATAGATTGGAATTGTTTAATAACTAACTGTTTATTAGTTGTTGTTTAGTCCGTAAGTCATGTCCAACTCTTTGCAACCCCCTGGATTGCAGCCCACCAGGTTTCCTCTATCCATGGAATTTTTCAGGCATGAATACTGGAGTGGGTTGCCATTTCCTCCTCCGGGGCATCTTCCCAACCCGGGGATCGAACCCACATCTCCTGCACTGGCAGGCAGATTCTTTACTGCTGGGCCACTAGGGAAACCCAATTGTTTATTAAGCCCTTTAAAAAAAAAAAAAAAAAAAAAGAACCCTGGTTGCAAACTGGGAAAATTTTTGTCTGTATTCTTTCTTGCACTCTTAGGTTGCAAGGAATTCATTGTAGTAGCAGATGCTGGCAGGGTCTGGGCCCCGGAGCCTGGTTGTCGAGTTCTTTCCTGCCCTCTCCCCTTGCAATGCACCCACCTGGCTCCCTGAACCAGAGTGATCATCACTTCCCCATCTAAGTCATCTGTGGGCATAGAGTAAGGGCTTAATGAATGAGAAAACGAACAAATGAGGTTGTTGAGAGCTAAATTAGAAAATGAGAACTAGAAACCAGATGGCAGCCTTTTGTTTCCCCATTAGTCATTGTGAATGAGTATTATGAATACCAGCCCTGTTGAGGCTGTTCCAGCTTCAGACTTAACAAATGAATAGAGCTGAGATTTCGCTTATTCAGTTCAGTCGCTCAGTCGTGTCCGACTCTTTGCAACCCCATGGACTGCAGCACCTCAGGTCTCCCTGTCCATCACTAATTCCTGGAGTTTATTCAAACCCATGTCCATTGAGTCAGTGATGCCATCCAACCATGTCATCCTCTGTTGTCCCCTTCTTCTTCTGCCTTCAATCTTTCCTGGCATCAGATCTTTTCAAATGAGTCAGCTCTTCACATCAGATGGCCAAAGAATTGGAGTTTCGCTTGTTAGGTGTCTGCAGATCACAGACCCTACATTCTCTAACAAGGTGTTTGCCTGTCCCCTGCGCACGTGCACACGTGTGTGTGTGTGTGTGTGTGTGTGTGTGTTTCTGCTGGACTATCAAAGTGACAGGGCCAGGGCAGAAGCCCGAGGTGAAGCTCCCTGAGGAACTGCCCGTTTAAATTACATCTGATGCGTGTGGCTCCACATTAAATAATCTCTCTACAGAGTTCTCCTTCTCTATCTAGGTGCCTGGGCTTTAGAAGGGATGGAATGCACGTGGTTTTGAGAGGAATCTGAGCCCAGGAGTTTAACAGACAGCAGGGTCCCCTAGCTGCCTAGCTGTGTGTATCTTCTGCTGGAGTGCTCCCGAGAACCCACCCTGATCAGGAGACCACTTCTGTGATATTCGAGGGACCTAGAGAAAAGGACAAATGTCAGGAGGCCAGAGATTGCACTGCTGCCTCAGAGTTCCCAAGCAAATACTAAATAAAACATGAGTTCTGGAAATCACAGTGTTATAGGTGCCAATCCCAGACCATATAGGGAGTGGCTAAGAAACAGACCATTTTGGAGACCTAGGAACACTAGTTGGGATCTATCAACATAGAAGACCATGGATTCTACTCAGGATTGTCATATAAGCTTGGTTTGTTTCTTGGTATAGGATTGCCAGGTTGATGGATTAGTATGTCTTTCTTTTATCAAAGGTGAGTTGCTATTTTCCCAAGTGCAACTGGGAGAACTGGGCAGGGTGGGGCCACCCCGAGGGGAACACCTCCCCTTGGTGCTATGTGACTGTGAGTCTGGCCTGGTTCTGTCTAGAGGGTGCTACTTGTTTTTTAATCAGCAGTTTTGTTGAAATTATAAAAAAAAAAAAAGGCAGACTTTCAAATCTACGAGGGTTAGAATTAGAGTAAGGAAAGCTAGTTAAAATACTGAGCAACTGCATGAAGATTTTAAAAGATCCCCACAGACTGAAATACTGGAAGTCAAATTGTAAAGCTGAATTTATCTTTATGATTTTCTGCTAATTAAAAAGGGAGTGCATATATGCTTTATAAAGGGATAACAGAGGAAAGTACAGAGAAGATTAACCTTGATCCTGGTACAGATTCCCAAGAAGAGCCGTGGTCCCTCTTTGTCGTGTTATTTCTGTACAGAGGAAGTGCTCAATGTTAGTTTCCGTCAGAGTCCCACTTGCCTGGAACCTTCATCAAGTCCCTGTAGAACTGCACTCCTGGGTTCTTGGCAGGAGAGGCGCCTGGGATTATCAAACACCTCCATGGACCCCCTGCTTCTTTACCCTCTTTTCCAGCTTTCCTGCCATGCAATTCCCATCCCAGCCTTTTCCTCCATCTCCCTCCCAGCTGGAGTCCTGGAGAAATCCCACACAGATCTTTCTGCAGCTTCTACTCCCGATGCCTGAGTTGTCGTTGAACAAATAAACTCAGCCTGGCCACAACGAGGGAACAGTCACAACAAGGGGACAGGGGGTACTGAGATTCACAAGCAGGTGTGCCCCCAGAGCTCACTGTCCAGGTCCTGGGCCACCTCCAAGGAACAGTGTGTTGCGAGCAGTGGGTTCCTAGAGGGGTCGTGCCCCATGCCGGGCAAGGACAGAGCCCAGTCCCTTCTGCGGTCCATATGGCCCTTGACACAGGGCTCTGAGTGGTTGGGGGGAGGTCACAGCCCCAGGCCCAGTGCCCTGGTCTGCAGAGCAGTAAATAGTATCTGAAGAGGGCGAGGTAGCAGGACCCCCGCAGCCAGCGCTCCGTGGTGCCTTGTGTTTCTTCCTGCTGCATTCTGAATGAGAAAAGTCACTGCCCGTTGTCACTCATCTCTCTCCAACGTTTGCTTTGCCGCTGTGATGTCTACCAGCTCCCTCTCTGTGTGCCTGCAGGACATGCTGCTGTAATACCCCCCACCCCCCACAGTGACTGTCACTCACATGGGGAGATAGAAGGAACAAAGTGGGGCTCCAAGGAGGGGGCCTGAGGAGCAGCCTGTCTCTCCCATGGGTGTCCTGCGGCCTAAGGAGAAGCTGCTGGGGAATCAGAGCACCCTTGCCGCTCCTTCCCCAGGGCAGTGGCAGCCTGCCCACAGCTCTGCCCCATTTCTTGGCAGCAGGCCGCCGAGGATGAGAGGTTTTCTTTGCCATTACTCCCAATAGCAGGTGTGTGCCAGAGATTGTGGGCCCGGCCTGCCTTCAGGAGCTGGGCTGCCTGTCTGGATTCAGCATCAGACCCCTGTCAGACTCCAGAATTTCTGCTTCTTTCTTCATTTATGTCTACTCCAAGTAATATGTGATCCCTGGGACAGTACAGAGAAATATAAACAAGGAAAAAAACTACGTATAATCCCATTATTCAGAAGCAGCCACTTTGTTCTTTTTTGTCATCATTCTTTCTAGTTGCTTTTTCTTTTTTCTTTTTCCCTTGTTTTCAACTTAAAAAAAAATTAACATACAGTTAAATTGACTTTTTTTCCTAATATATGTAGATTTGTGTAACCATCTTGCTATAAAACTCCTTTGTGCGATCACTCTTATTTTTTAAGGGCACAAATAATTTAAGAACAATGTTAACATTCTTGTTATTGGGGGCACAGAGTTCAAGGGATACATAGAATATAGTGTAAGCAGTGACAGTCCCCTCCCCACCGGGCCCCCCTTCTCAGGGTTGACCAGTGCTGACTGTTGGCTGTCCTTTTTCCTCCTGTGCTTCTCCCTGAACAGCAGGGATTGTTTCTTACCCATTTTCCTGTGATTTGCATTTTTTTCACTTATCAGTATATAGGTCTTGAATATATTTTTGTGTAAATGTAAGATGTTAGCATATAAATCTACCACAATCTTTTAAACTAATAAATAGTATTTTATAATTTACATATGCTATGGACTTTAAACCATCCCATCATAGACATCTATCTCCAGGATTTGTCCAGACAATGCAGTAAACCTTTATCAACAAATGTATTAGGGAACACGTCTAAATGTGGAGATGTGTTAGACTCCGGGAAGGGAGGGTACTAGGCCCTGTGGTAAGTGTGCTTGAGCCCTGATGGATGCCACCTACTTCTCTCCAGGAAGGGCTCACCACACCCGGTGAGCAGTGCGTGACAGAGCCTGCATCCCCGCCAGCCCTGAATACTGTCAGCCATTTACATTCCTGCTAGATGGGGCAAGGGGACAACCTGTCCGCAGCTCCCAGGCCTCCAGGGAAGTGAGCATCCCTTCATGCGGCAATCAGCCTTTCGTATTTCTTCTGTGAACCAACTGTTCATTCCCTTTGCCCGCTGTTCTGTGGGTTGTCTTTTTCTTCTTGACCTAGAGCTCCATACTTAGGGTTATTCATTTTTATCTGTTTTCTGTGTTCCAGATGTTCCCTGTTGGTCTGTTGCTTACTTTTGTCTATGCTGCCTTTTCATTGTACAACAGCATTACATTTTTATAGTCACATACAAGCTAGAATGTTTATTGAGCACTTGGTGTGGATCAAGCATTGCTCTAAGCACTTGCCATATATGAACTCATTTAATCTTCACAACAAGTCCTGTAAAGTGGGTATCATGATTACCTCCATTTTACAGCTTAGGAAAGGGAGGCACCAAAAGGTTGAGAAGTTTGCCAGAGGTCACATTAGCCAAAAAGGTAGGGCCAGGGAAAAACCCAGGTCCTAGGGGCCACAGCCTGCAAGGACCAAGCCCTCTGAGAACCTGCCTTTTCCCTCTTGACCTCTGGGATATCCATCCCCGGGATATAAAAATAGTGTCCTAAGACTTCTGGGTGGTGCTGATGGTAAAGAATCCAGCTGCCAGTGCAGGAGACAAAAGATGCGGGTTCGATCCCTGTGTTGGGAAGATCCCCTGGAGGAGGGCATGGCAACCCACTCCAGTATTCCCTGGAGAATCCCATGGACAGAGGAGCCTGGCAGGCTACAGTCCATAGTGTCTCAAAGATTCAGACAAGACTGAAGCAACTTAGCATGCATCTATTTTGTGATATTTTTTTTTTTCTCATTTTGTTTTTTTAATTCATCTGGATTTTTCATTTGTTTTGCCGGGGGGAGGAAGGGATTTCATTTTAAGTTCTTTTTTCCATGCTTTTTCATTTATATTTTTCTTAACATAAGATAATACTAGATAATGTTATTAAAAATGCTTATTTGTTCATGCTTTTGTGGTCACATAATATTCCATTATATAATAGCACCATAAATTACCTAACCAGCCCCATAATATTGGAGGTTTGAGTTGTTTACTGTATTTCCCCTTATAAATCATGCTGCAGAGGGCAATTTTCATGTATAAATATTTGTCCACATGTCAGATTATTTCCTTAGGATAGAAGCCTGGAAGAAAAAATTTTAGAGCTTGTTATTTACATTTTGTAATAATGTAAAGAAAGGGCAAAAAAACCCCCCATGCTTTCTCTTTAAACGAGAAAGATGAGCCATTCATCAGGATGTGTCTGCCCCAGAGTGTCTGCGTGTCTACAGTTAGCTTTGGTGCAGGTACAGCTGGAAGCCTGGAAAGAGCCCTGAGGTCTCTCTGGGGTGGGCGGGGGGTGGGGGGGTGGTGCGGGGCTGTAACAATGTTAAAGCATTAGTGTTTCTGCTAGCATCTTTAGGAGCCCCACCTCCCTGGCTTGTCCAAGCCAAGGTCCAGGCAAGGCAGCAGGAATGTGGGTAGGAAAATCCAGGTTCCTATCGAGTGCCAGGTACTAGGGAGCTTTCTAGAATAATCTGGTCCCCTGGAAGATTCTGGTTACAAGAGCCAGGAAAGTCTCCATTGCTGGTCTGTAATAAAATCCTAGATGTAACTGAAGTTAATGAAATCCAGAGGAATGTGAAGGCCTAAGGTTGACAGGAGGCCAGCATTCCTACAGCCAGAAAAGAGTGTGGTCGCGGAGCTGTTGGGCAGCCTCTTTGCCAGGTTGTGAAAATCAGTGTAAGTGTACTTACACAGCTGATAAAAACCCAACAAGGAAGTTTGGCAGTAAAACTTAATAGCCCATCAAATCGCAGTCAGGACAGTAAAATGCAGCGGGCCGGAGTTCTCACTGTCCTATCCACATAGCCGTCCTGGAGGCTGGGGTCCAGGCAGTCACCACTCACACCCTCAGCTCCCCAGGGCAGGCGCTGCCAGCGAGGGAGACCTTTGCTCAACCAGACAGCTCTCCTCCCAGGGACCTGGCTGGTTTCCTCAACCCAAACTGTTTACAGAAGGTTATTGCTTAGCCTTTGTATCTTGTTCAGGAAGCAGAGGGAATAGCGGCTAGTAGTGAAAACCAGTAATGCTATCAGGAGAACTCTTGGAAATGAATGGGAAACTTCAGGACAACATCTAGAGAGATTGAAGATTTCCAAAGATGTTTTCCAGACCTAGTAAGGAGCACGGAAGTGTATAAATTTGGGGGGCGGGGGGTGAGGCTGTGCACATTGTAAATGACATAGCTGCTGGTTTTACTAAATAGAGGTTTAGTCAACCTAGTAACTGGTGTGGCTTTTGCCCCCAAAAGAAAGCGGATGCTCTCCTGACCATCCCCTCCTCAGCCAGGCATGAATGATTCAGTTCAACCTTGTATGCACTGCTCTAAACCTGAACAACACAGCCATTCATTCACAAAGTGTGTGTGGGATGCCATCTTCAGTACCAGAGATGTGGTGGGGAGTGAGACTAAGTGAGATCAGTCTGTACAGAGCTTCATCCCAGTTGGGGGATTGGAGGATTCAAGTAAGCAGATTACTCCAGCTATTTGGAGAACAGTCGAGAAAATAAACAGGCTGTTGGAAGTGAATGTGATGGGTTGAGGCTCCCTGGGGTTAAGTGGTCAGGGAATTTCTCTGTAGAAGTGAAATGTGAGCTAAAGCCTGCATGATGTGAAGCGGTCAGCCATACGAAGACCTGGGGGAAGATCGTGTTCCAGGCAATAGCTCGTTAAGAGCTGTGAGGGTAGAAATGAGCTTGCTGAGATAGGAAAACAGAAAGAGGTCACATGGTTGCAGTGTAGAGGACAGAGGGACACTCCCTGAGTTGAGGTTGGAGGCAGGAAGGTCTGATTATGTGGAGTTTGTGGCTGTGGGAGGGAGTTTGGATTTCAATCTACTTGTGATGGAAGCCATTGGAAAGTTTTGACCAAGGGAATTTGATAAGATTTATGATTTGAAAAGATGCCCTGGTCACCCCCTAAATATCAGGAGACAGCAATCTAACGGTCACAGGGCATTGCAAAATGAACTACCACAGGAGTATATGAATAAGCCGTCTTTTAAGAGTAGAAGAGAAATAGGTGGTCTAGTGGAGCTGGAGTGAACTGGAGGGTCAAAGGCTGGGCCAGAGCTGGGGTGGACTCTTGGTCTGCAGAGGCCTTGTCCATCAGGGCTGAGGCTCTGATGGAGTGAGCTGGGGGCTGTGGACAGAACTTCGGGAAAAAGACTGGCTTGCGTGGTCGCAGTGTGCTCCAGCCAGAAGCCTTCTAATCCTACTTTGTAATCCCATCTTGTTTGTCTGTGGCCCCGGGAACCCACCCCCAGTTTATCGCTTCATCTCCCAGAGCTGTCATTTCTGATGATAGGATCTCTATCCTGTGTCTCGTGAGGCTGCGGAGACAGTGTGTGGAGGGCCAGTGCAGACAGAGTGAGCCCTTTTATTACTTGGTAGAGTCCTACAGACGGGGCTGGAGGTTCAGGAGAGCCGTGTGTGCACGCCACAGAGTCTGTCACCTCCGCGTGTCCTCCAGCCACCACCCCCCGCCTCCCCCCCATGTCTAGAGCAGGCCTCACGGGTCGATCACAGCTCCTCTTCCCTGTGAGCTAGTTTTCCATCTCAGGAGTCCACCTCCAGCCTGCCGCTGATAGAGGCTGGCAGGCGATGTGGAGTCCGTGTGCTTCCCCAGGGAGCAGTAGCATCAAAGGACTGAGTCTGTCAAAAGTATGAGGGTGAACTCGCTGATCTTCAGGGGTCCTGCCTCATTGACTGGTACATTTTGGAAAGAAAAAATGGTTTTCTGGGAGTGACTTTGTCTTTTTTGTCTTCTCTGCTCTCACTCTCACATAGTTCCACTGCCCACCTTGAGCATGGGCCCTGCTAGCACTTGCCTGACATCACATTCTTATCCTGGTGGAGGAGGGGGTGGTCAGGGGAGCATCCCCTTCCTGCCCCTCCTGCCTGCCGTGGAGGCCTCTTGGAGCCGGAAGCCCCAGTCTCCTGAGGCTTGCCCAGGCCTCGTTCCTTCTGCTTTTCTGGGTAAAGGCAGAGAGAATTCTTGGGTGTCAGACCCCACAGCAGGGGGAGAGCCTGTGAGCTTCTTTTTCTCGATGTCTCTTCATGCAAGGTGAGCCCCCTCCACCCCAGGGGAAGTCAGCTTGGGAGTTGCAGGTAGTGGTGGGGAGGGGGTGGTCACCTCGGGGCAGGGTGCAGGGAATTCTCAGCCTGGAGGCAGGCCTGTGGATTTCTCTAAGAGTTGTAGACCCTCCTGACTGTAAACCCCAGAGAGAGATTTATTCCTTTTATTTTAGTCAGATCAAAAAAAATTTTTTTTTAAGTCAATATAATTCATGTTAAGTCAGTAGAATCCTCCTTAGAATATCTGATTTACACTAGACATGGGGATCCACATGGAAGGGAACCTCAGTCTAACACCTATGTAGACAGCTCCTTTGTTCTACCCCTACCACTACGGGAAAATGACTGCCTCAGAGTCAGCCCTTCCCTGTCTTGGCCTCTTGTAAGACCAGGGGTCTGTGAACCAGTCAGGACATTCAGAGCCCTCTGAAGTTATTCATAAATATAGACTATATGTGCATCAATATGGGAGAGGTGAAAGAGAAGTTTTCATTAAATTCTCAAGAATGTTAGTGACCCCAAAAAGCCCAGAGTCCACCCAGACCAGAGGAGGATGCTCTCTGTTTGGCTGTTGGCGGCTGCTGCCTGCAGGGAGAGGCCCATGGGGGGAGTCCCAAGCTGGACTGTGGGCTGCATGCTTTAAACAGAAATAATGCTGTGCTCTACATGCTTCAGGAACATCCTGTTAAATGGGCTTTTGTGGTCCTTCTTGAGGCTCTACATAGAATCTGTGTAGAAGATTGTTTCTGTGGGGAAATCACATTTTCAGTTCCAAACAAAGTTTACCAAAACAAAACAAAACATACTTTTGTTGCTCAATTGTTTATAAAGTACACATGGGTTCTGATCATACTAAATGTTCAGCTCTGGAGAATAATGTTCTTATATTTTAATATTGTGATGACTTTGATACCTCTATGGTTCACTGGGGTCCCAAGTGGACTCTAGTCAGACCATGAACCCACAGGTGTCCCTCTTCCTCGGGCTCGTTTGAGAAGCACCAACATGTTAGTGCAGCTGAGAATTGTGGCCACTCCCCGGGCTGGATCCCATCAGTGAATTTCGTCCATCGAGTCATCTCATGGCTTCCCCAGAGCGCACTCTCCAGAGGAGGGTTTGACAACACTGGCCAGCATTTTCTGTTATATGTGTGTGTATGTATTTGTATTTGGGGGGTTGCAGCTAGGGTAGACACTGTGGGGCCCCTGTATTTTCTGTTACATGTGTGTGTGTGTGCATTTGTATTTGGGGGGTTGCAGCTAGGGTAGACACTGTAGGGCCCCTGTATTTTCTGTTATATATATATATATGTGTGTGTGTGTATTTGTATTTGGGGGGTTGCAGCTAGGGTAGACACTGTAGGGCCCCTGTATTTTCTGTTATATATATATATGTGTGTGTGTGTATTTGTATTTGGGGGGTTGCAGCTAGGGTAGACACTGTAGGGCCCCTGTACTTTCTGTTATATATATGTGTGTGTGTGTGTATTTGTATTTGGGGAGTTGCAGTTAGGGTAGACACTGTGGGGCCGCTGTATTTTCTGTTATGTGTGTGTGTGTGTGTGTGTATTTGTATTTGGGGGGTTGCAGCTAGGGTAGACACTGTAGGGCCCCTGTATTTTCTGTTACATGTGTGTGTGTGTGCATTTGTATTGGGGGGGTTGCAGCTAGGGTAGACACTGTAGGGCCCCTGTATTTTCTGTTATATATATATATGTGTGTGTGTGTGTGTGTGTGTGTGTGTGTGTGTGTGTGTGTGCATTTGTATTTGGGGAGTTGCAGCTAGGGTAGACACTGTAGGGCCCCTGCATTTTCTGATATATATATGTGTGTGTGTATTTGTATTTGGGGGGTTGCAGCTAGGGTAGACACTGTGGGGCCCCTGTATTTTCTGTTATATATGTGTGTGTGTGCATTTGTATTTGGGGGGTTGCAGCTAGGGTAGACACTGTGGGGCCCCTGTATTTTCTGTTATATATATATGCGTGTGTATTTGTATTTGGGGGGTTGCAGCTAGGGTAGACACTGGGGCCCCCGTATTTTCCATTATATATATGTGTGTGTGTGTGTGTGCATTTGTATTTGGGGAGTTGCAGCTAGGGTAGACACTGTAGGGCCCCTGCATTTTCTGCTATATATATGTGTGTGTGTGTATTTGTATTTGGGGGGTTGCAGCTAGGGTAGACACTGTGGGGCCCCTGTATTTTCCATTATATATATATGTGTGTGTGTGCATTTGTATTTGGGGAGTTGCAGCTAGGGTAGACACTGTGGGGCCTCCGTCACTGGGAGGAACAAAGTGTGCATAGACTGAGGAAGCTGAAACAGAAATCGAACCTGTGTCTCAAGGTCACGTGGAGCTGAGCTCTGCAGGAATGACCTTGAAGGAAAGAGGAACTTTTGTCCTAGCCAGAGTGCTCAGATGGAGGCAGGAAAGAAAGCTGTGTACGTGGCCCAGTGGCTTCTGGGGAGGAGGGGTGGGTGTGAGAGGGCTCCTCTGACAATACTGGTGTGTGTCTTCTTCCTTTCTTTTTTTGTCCCAGTTCTTTCTCTCTGTTTAAATTAAAGTGTAGTTGATTTACAGTGTTATATTAGTTTCAGGTATGCAACATAGTGATTCAACGTTTTTATAGACTGTACTCCATTTAAAGCTTTTACAAAGCAATAGCCATACTTCCTGTGCTCTGTCCTGTTGCTTATTTTATACATGGTAGTTTGTAACTTTGCATCCCATAGCCTTATCTTGCCCCTTTTCCCTTTCCTCTCCCCACTGGTAACCTCTGGTTTGTGCCATCTGTGCGTCTGCTTCTGTTCTGTTATAAACATTTGCTTCTTTTATTGTTCAGATTCCGCATATAACTGATTAACATAGAGTATTTGTCTTTCTCTGTCTGACTTCACTAAGCATAGTACCCTCTATGTCTATACACATTGTTACAAATGGCAGAATTTTATTACTTTTATGGTGGGATAATAGACCGTTGTATACATGTACTGCCTCTTCTTTATCCGTTTATCTGTTCAAGGACACTTCAGTTCAGTTCAATCGCTCAGTCGTGTCTGACTCTTTGCGACCCCATGAATCGCAGCACGCTAGGCCTCCCTGTCCATCACCAACTCCCAGAGTTCACTCAAACTCACGTCCATCGAGTCAGTGATGCCATCCAGCCATCTCATCCTCTGTCGTCCCCTTCTCCTCCTGCCCCCAATCCCTCCCAGCATCAGAGTCTTTTCCAATGAGTCAACTCTTCGCATGAGGTGGCCAAGTTGCCTCCATATCCTGGCAGTTGTAAATAACGCTGCTATGGGCATTGGGGTGCATATATCCTTTCAAATTAGTGGGGGTTTTTTGTTTTTCTTTCAAAATATATACCCAGAAGTGGACTTTCTGGGCCATTTGACGGTTCTATTTTTAGTTTTTTTGAGGAACCTCCATACTGTTTTCCATAGTGAATGCACCAATTTATATTCTCAATGGTGTCCCAAGGTTCCCTTTTCTCTACTTCTTGCCAACTTTCATTGTTGACGAGAGCCATTCTGAAAGCTGTGAGGTGGTATCTCATTGTGGTTTTGATTTGCATTTCTCTAATGATTAGCAATGTCTTTGGGAAAATGTCTGTTCAAGTCTTTTGCCCATTTTTAACAGATTGTTTTTGATTTTGAGTGATATGAGCTGTTTATGTTTTGTATATTTACCCCTTATCAGTCATATCATTTATAAATATTTTCTTCCATTCAGTAGGTTGTCTTTTGTCAGTGGTTTACTTTGCTACACAAAGCTTTTATGTTTAATTAGGTCCCGTTTGATTATTTTTGCTTTTGTTTCTTTTGCCTTAAGAGACAAATCCAAACAAATTTTACTACAATTTGTCAGTGTTCCATTTGTATTCTAGAAGTTTTATATTTAGGTCTTGACTCTGGGTTTTTTTTTCATATATGGTGTAATAAAATGTTTTAACTTCATTCTTTAACATTCAGCTGTTCAGTTTTCCCTGTACCGCTTATTGAAGAGACTGTCATTTTTTCTTTGTATAAACTTGCCTCCTTTGTCATAGATGAGATTAAGTGACCCTAAGTGGGTTTGTTTCTGGGATCTCTGTTCGGCTCCACTGATCTCGGTTTTTGTCTCACTACCATGGTGTTCTGACTGAGTTTTGTAGCATTGTCTGAAGTCAGGGAATGTGATATCTCCAGCTGCTTTGTTCTTTTTTCTCGAGATGACCTTGGCAATTCAGGGTCTCTTGTGGCTCCATATAAATTTTAGGGTTATTTATTCTAACTCTGTGAAAAATGTCATAGGCATTTTGATAGGGATTATATTAAACTGTAGACTGCTTTGGGTAGTATGGACATTATAATAATGAAGTAATTAATTCTTCTAATCCACAAACCCAGGTCATCTTTCCACCTCTGTGTACCACCTTCAATTTGTCATCACTGTTTTATAGTTTCAGAATATAGGTCTTTCATCTCCTTAAGATTATTCCTAGATACTTTGTTCTTTTCAGTACAGTTTTTAAACAGGATTGTTTTCTTGCTTTTTCTTTCTGATAGTTTGTTATTCGTATAAAGACAACGACATATTTCTGTGTATTAAGTTTATATCTACAACTTTACTGAACTCATTTATTAGTTCTAACAGGTTTTTGGTAGAGACATTAGGGTTTTCTAAATGTAGTTTCATGTCATATGTAAATAGTGATGATTTTATTTCCTTTCCAGTTTGAATGCTTTTTATTTCTTTTACTGTGTGATTGCTATGGCTAGGACTGTGTTGAATAAAAGTGGTGCGAGACATCTTTGTCTTGTTCCTGGTTTTAGAGGAAAGGCTTTCAGCATTTCACCACTGAGTATGATGTTAGCCGTGAGTTTGTCATGAATGGTGTTTATTTTGTTGAGCTGTGTTGCCTCTGTGCCAGCTTTGATGAGAGTTTTTATCAAGAATGTACACTGAATTTTGTCAAAAGCTTTTTCTGCATCTATTGACATGATCTCTTTGTTAATATGTTGTATCACATTGATTTATTTGCAGATATTAAACCATCCTTTCATCCCTGTAATAATCCCACTTGATCATGCTGTATCATTCTTTATGTATGTTGTTGAATTTGGTTTGCTAATATTTTGTGGAGAGTATATTGCATCCATATTCATCAGAAAATCAGTTTGTAGTTTGTTTGTAGTGCTTTTACCTGGTCCCAGTATCAGGGTGATGGTGGCTTTGTAGAATGAATTTGGGAGTGTTCCATTCTCTTCCATTTTGAGGAGCTAGTTTGAGAATAGATATTAGCTCTTCTCTACATGTTTGGTAGAATTACCCTGTGGAGCCGTCTGGTCCTGGACTTCTGTTTGCTGAAAGCTTTTTTTTGTTTGTTTGTTTTATAAATTCAGCTTCACTAGTAGTGATCAATGTGTTCAGATTGCCTATTTCTTCCTGATTCAGTCTCCAAAGATTATGTTTGTAGAAATTTGTTCATTTTTTTTCTAGGTTTTGGTGTATAACCATAGTAGATTTTTTCATATCTCTGATAATTGGTTGTTATTTCTCTTTCATTTATTTGAGTCCTCTTTTTTTTCTTAGTGAGCCTGGCTAAGGTTTATTAATTTTGTTTATCTTTTTAAAAAAGCCAACTCTTGGTTTCATTGATCTTTTGTATTGTTTTCTTGGTCTTTGTCTTATTTATTTCCTCTCTGATCTTTGTTATTTCCTTCATTCAACTGACCTTTAAGTTTGCTTGTTCTTCTTTTTCTAATTCCTTTAGATGATAGATTAGGTTGTTTATTTGAGATGTTTCTTGAAGTTCCCCTTTATCATTATAAACTTATGTCTTAGAACTGCTTTTCTGCATCTCAAGCAGTAGCACATACCACAAGAAGGCCAGGTCACATCCCTGTATCCAATTAGCCTTGTCTGTGTGTACCCACCCCAGCCAGCTTTCCCTTGAAAGTGGTCTCCAGCCTGAACCAGTCTGGTCCTACTGGCCTCGTAGCCCCTTTTGCCGAGATGCTAGAAAATTCTCTTTCTGCCAAAATGAAAGCAATTTAAAAGTGTCCTGTTATCAACTACAGAAAGTAGTTGATGCTTCATTTTAATGTATCAAATGTTATTATTTGTAACATTATTGCATTCAAGTGGTTGTAAGGAGAAGAGGGCAAAGCAAAGCAATCTATCCCAAGAAAAATGGTTTGTTTGGAAATGACAAGTGCTTGTCAGATTATACCACCTCCCTTGTGGGGACAGTCAGAACTTGATTTTTTCCCCATTCTCTTGCTTTTGTGAATTCTTATTCTCAGTTCAGGGCCCAGCTCACTTCTGCCTGCGTGGTGCTAGGAAGCACACGCTGCTGGTGGCTGTGGCCTCCAGCTAGACTGCTTGGGCTTTCAGCCCAGCTCTGTGACCTGTGGCTGTGTATGTAACCTTGAGCAGTCATCCACCCTCTCAGTGCCTCAGTTTTCTCATCTGTAAAATGGAGATAACGTAGTTCAGACCTTGTAGGGCTGTCATACAGATAGTCACCTAGAGCAGTGCCTGGCACATGGGACCTATATACATATCACCAGTATTGTTGATGTAGTTGATTCATTTCTGCCTCTGTGCCCCTCCCACCCCCAATGGATCAGGTGAAAGCTTTCTTTTCTCTGAGCTGGTACTGTTATTCTTTTCTCCTGGGTACCCCTGATATTTAGTACTAGGGCCCAGCCGTTTTCCGGAGGCAGGGGACATCCTTGGAGCCTCCATGCCATGGGGATGGTTTCTCTTGATTTCTTCCCACAGGGTGTGGACACTGTAAGAAAATGAAGCCAGAGTTTGAGAATGCAGCAGAAGTCCTCCACGGAGAAGGAGATGTAAGCTTTCTTTCCTTAACCTCCCCCGTTGCTCTCTACTAAATTCGTATCATTCAGTAATACGAACCGTTAGGACAGCTTTCCCCTGCAAGCTCTGTAGCAGCTCGCCAGCTCCATAGAGCCCTGCAGGACGTCTCTGTCCCCGAGTAGATGTGTCTTAGTCAAGCAGGTGGGGCTCCTACCAGGGGTGGAGCATGCTCAGACTATGGGGTCTGGTTCAGAGGAATATACTAGAGGTACCCATCCAGGTGGCCTCTGCCAAGGCCCTGGGCTCTGGGATGAAGCCCCATGGCTCTTTTTCTGTGGGACCTTGCCTACTGGGAACAGCCGCAGTCTACTCCACCTGGTTGATGGGGGTGATAAAAAGGCTTCATCTCAGGCCGCAGATGAGACGGGTGGACATGTGTGGAGTTCCCGCCCCGTGAGGTTCTGACAGGCCCGGGGTGGGCTGGGGCCGGCGTCCGGGCTCCTCTTCTGCCAGCACCGCGTCTGAGGGTGTCACGCATGGTTGGCCTCTCCCCTGTCCCAGAGCTCTGGTGTCCTTGCAGCTGTCGATGCCACCGTCAACAAGGCCCTGGCAGAACGATTCCACATCTCCGAGTTTCCTACGCTCAAATATTTTAAGAATGGAGAGAAGCATGCCGTGCCTGCGCTCAGAACAAAGAAGAGCTTCATTGAGTGGATGCGAAAGTGAGTCTGATGGTCTCGATAGCACATGCTGGTCCCTGGCTGGCAGTCACTGGACAGGGCCTTGAGGAGATGAAGTAAACTTAGGAGCCGCTGACCTTGGCTCAGGGCCTGGGAGCCAAGACAGACAGGGCTTCCCAATCCTTAGGGCACCTTGGGTGTGCTGACCCCATGTCTGCATCCAGCAGGTCACAGTAACCTTTCTAGGTGTGGTGGCATCAGCTGCAGGAAGCCATGTGTTTCTCTGTTAGGACAGCCTTCCCCAGTGTGCTAGCCCCAGGTTTCATCATATACACTTTATTGCATTCCTTGTGAGTGGACAAAGGAAACGCAGCTCTTCACATCCAGAGCTGGACTCCAGGGGCCCAATTCTGGGCCTTCAGTAGTGTCCATGGGGTGGCCCGTGGTGGTTTTGGGTTGAAAAGAAAGGGTTGAAGAGCTCCCTCTGTCTGGGTATTAGTTTGTGAGGGCTGCCACTGCCAGGACCACAGGCTGGGTGGCTTACTGGCAGGAGTTAATTTTTTTCTTTTTTTTTTTTTTTTACAATTCTAGAGAGCAGATAAGATGTCGGCGGGGGGTGGGGGGGGGTGCTTTCCCTGAGGCCTCTCTGTGGCCATCTCCCTGTGTTCTCACATGGTCTTCCACCAGCTGTGCCCTAATCTCCTCATCTTTAAAGGACATCCGTGAGATCAGATGAGAGTCTACCTGAATGACCTCATTTTAACTTACCTCTCTAAAGACCCTCTCTCCACATACAGTCCCGTTCTAGGGTATTTGGGATTAGGACTTCAGCATAAGAATTTGGGGTAGGGGACACAGTTTACTCCGTGGCAGCCTGCAAGTCCAAAAAAACATCTTGAGGAGCCTTGCAATTATTCATTCGAGGACTTTGGAACCTGCAGTTAGTAGCCTCTCCCCTCGCCACCACACAAGTGCTTTCTCCTGTCCTCACCCTTCCCCCGAGACACACACCCATACATAACTTGAATATTTGAGAATACCGCCCCATTTCTGCACTGACAGAAAGGTAAAGTCAAAGAAGACACTCTCCAGCCTTTGCAGAGGCCCCTGGTGTGTGGCATAATCATGCCTGAGTGAGAACCAAGACTTGAGAGTCACCCAGTGACGCGAGAACTGTGAGAAATGGCAGCATCCAGGGGCAGTTACTTTGTCAGAACACTGGTCCTCAAACTTGGATGTGTGTAAACATTACCTGGTGTTGGGATGCTTATTGAAGTGCAGATTCTGAACCCTTGATTCGGAAAATGTGAATGAAAGAAATCAGTGATGGGGTTTTGAGAAACACCAGCTTATGGAACAGGAGCAAAGTTACCACTCAGTTCAGGAGAGGCTCCTGGCAAGAGGTGAGTGGACAGGTCAGGTCCTGGTCTCAGCCCCTCTAGTCTCCTGCTGATCGCTAGGGGTAGATGCTCAGAGTAGCCAGGCCTTGTCTTAGGACTAGAGGGAGCAGGGGTTCATCTCCAAGAGGAACGAGATGCTCTCTCTGCCGGTCCTCTGGTGCAGGAGGCAGGTTGCTCTTCACACCTACCTCTCTGGCCTCGCTCTGCTGCCAGGGCTGGTTCCCTGGGAAGGTCTGAGCAGGGCAGGGGCTCAGGTGAGGTCCCTGGTGCTTGCACTGTGGTTAGAGGGCTGCGGGAACCAGAGGATTGATTATTGCCAATCCTTGGTCCAGAGGACTGGACACAGATAGTGAGCATGGAGGGTCTCTGTCCTTCCTGTCCTAGTCACCACCTGAAAAAGCACTAGGGTAAGAGCATGGGCTTCAGAGTCTGAGAACCCTGTACTCAGATCATGACCCTGGGCCATTTACTTGACCCTGCTAAGCCCCAGCTTCCCATCTGTAAAGTGGAGACAATACTTTTCCCATAGACTTGTTCAGAGAATTAAATTGGATTATTGTGCATGGTGTGTGGAAATACGCAGAGGAAGCTGTGTTTGTTATTGATGCCAGTTCTCATGTGGTGCAGTAACTGATGGTGCTACCACCTAAGTGCTGGAACCTCCCAGCCTTGGCAGCATGCTTGTATAACTGTTGCCCCATTTTATACTCAGATCCTACCGAAGCCTATCCCTATTTCCTTGGTTCAGAGAGGTGAAGTGCCTTTCCTCGGGACAAATTGTGGTCCTTTGGAAGCTCAAAAGGAATCCACCAGGCAGAGCATCATTTAACAGCAGATGCTTTGAGATGATGAGGAGCTGAGGCCACCAGCAGGAGGGCGAGCAGATGGTGTCGGGTTAGATTGATGGTGCCTGCAGGCTTGTGCACGAGTGACCCAATCAGGTGACTGAGATGTGCCCACCAGCAGACCAGCCCAGGGAAGCAGGATCCTGGGACAGAGCAGAGGGTTGGTGGGTGGTGTCAGCTGAGGAACCCAGGGTGTATGAGGGGATCTGGAGGGCAAAGAACAGGGCAAGACAGGAAGGCTGAGAGGGGCCAGTCTTGGTCACAAGAGCAGGGGTGCCATTAACCAAATGAAGAAGGTGGGGAACAAAACTGTTTTGGGAGGTGTGGAAGAAGGGGAACAATTCTAAATCTTGTTGGGATTGGGTTGACAGTTGGACCTCCAGGTGGAGATACTGGGAGAACACCTGGAAATGGGCTTGGATGAGAGGTCAGGGCTCGAGTCATCCTCAGCTTAGGGGGTTATGGAAGCCACGCAGATGGATGAAACCTTTTGAGAATTGCAGGAGCATGGAGATGGAACCAGAAGAAGAGAACGGGCTTTGGGGAAGGTGGGTGGGGTCTCTGCAGGTGCCTGGAAGGAGGGCTTCTGAAAGGTGAGTGTGAACTTGGGGCAGCTGGCACTGCGCTATGCTGCCCTCTCTGGGTACGAGGCCTGAGGTCCAGCGGGCAGGAGCTATGTGGCACCGGGAGAAGAAGGGAGTGCAGGCAGGGAGTGGACGTGGCAGCATGGGTTCTGGACCACTCCCCAGAGCCACTTCTCAGAGAAGGGAGAGAGAAGCACGATTGTAGGAAGGGGGTCAAGGGCAACAAGGGCTTTAAAAGACCCTGGAGATCTATAGTTCTGTGAGGCAGAGTGGAGGGAACCAGTGGACAGAAGTAGACTGAAAAATTGTGAACCTTTCTCGAATGCCTGTCCTTTATGAGCGCTTACAGGCTCTTAGCGACTGTTAGTTGCTTGACCGACTAGGTGCTTTACATTCTCTGTCTCTGCTCTTCTTAAGGACCCCAGGAAGTAGGTATCATTGTACTCATATAACAGAAAGGAAAATGGAAGCTCAGAAGGGTTTGGTAACCTAACCTAAGGTCACGCAGGTGATCGGTAATCTGGATTTGAACGCAGACCCTTCCTCACTCTGTGGCTCATGCTCTCTCCACCAGAACAAAGGCCTGGGAGCAGAGGATCATGGAGTGCTTAGGGTACCAGAAGAGGCAGGAGGGAGGGAAAGAGGGCGCGCAGGTGCTGGGGTTCTCCCCAGGGCGAGGAGACGACTGGAGAGACTCCTTGTCCCCAGAACAGGCTCAGGTCCCTCACACCTTCACAAAATGGCTTCTTAAGAGGCTCCTTGGAGGGAATCTTTGCAGACAGTTCACTTTTCTTTCTGTTTAAACTGAGGATTTGAACTCAGTTTTGGAAAGGATGCAAAGTGATTTTCTCTTATGTGCTCCCCTGAGTGGTTGGGGGTTGGGGCAGTGGTGGAAGCACTTCTCCCAGTGACTGTCTCCCCTCCATTCCAATTCCTTTAGCCCCGAGTCCCTGCCACCCCCAGACCCCGCCTGGGAAGAGCAGCAAACCAGCGTGTTGCATCTGGCTGGGGACAACTTCCGGGAGAGCCTGAAGCGGAAGAAGCACGCCTTGGTCATGTTCTACGCCCCATGTAAGTCGCTGGGGCGCTCACCGAGGGGTGAAGGATGGGGTGAGAGATCTCCTAGGGACCTGGGCAGCCGCACGCCAACTCTGGGCCATTTTTGCTGTGAGCAGGGCTCTAGTTTCATTCCTGGCTGAGGTCCTTCAGAATCCAGGGCCAGCTCGGTTGAGTTCTGTTCTCACAACAGTCCTAAAGCCCTCTGCTGCTGCCTGTGCCTGGGGCCTGCCTTGTATTAATGATTACTCAGCCACCTCACGTCCCTGGGCTCCCTCCCCTCTGGCTCCCTCCATCCCTCCAGCCATTGACTTCACCTTTGAACCCTGGCACTTCTTAGCTGGGAATTCAGCCTGCCTCATTAGGCCTCTGTGTCCCTGTCTTCCTGAGCACCGCCAGCCCAGCCTCCTCTCCCTGACCTTCCTGAGTGGCTCGGAAGCCATGGGGTTGAAGCTGTGGTGGAAGTTCAGTCACCTTCGCTCAGAGCTCCCCACCAGGATCCCCATTTTAATCAAAGCTTAAGTTGAGGGGATGACGTGTCTGCTGATGTAGATGTTTGTGATCTCAAATTGTGTGTGTTCCCATTTTAAAGTTGCTCACTGATTCGTAAGGGAAAGTCTCTTGAATTTCTTGCTCTGCCCTTTCTCCCCCATGTTACAGCTTAGTGTAATGGAATGGGGATAACAAAGCTGCGCTCCGCAGAGAAGCAGGCGGCTCAGTCTAGTCCTAGCCTCCCGTCCCTTCCTCTCCAGTGAGGAAGGTCTGCTCAGCTCTCACTGTCCAGGCAGGTCACCTCCTAGCCTAGCCTTCAACCCCGCCCTCCTGTGGCTGACGCTTCCTCTGGTTGTGCCTTTTCTTCTGCAAGTGGGCCTTGCGCTCTTTCAGTTCCTTGCAGAGCTTCCTCCTGTCTTCCTCTGTCCTGAGAGTAAGTCCATAAGACTGTAGATCTTAAGAAGCTGTCTTCCTTCCAGGCAGAGTTGGGGGTGCAGCACTGAGACCAGGAGATGCCTGACTTGCCTGAGGCTTGGCAGCAAGTTAGTGATGATGGAGCCCTTTCTGCGGCCTGGGCTGATGCCCTGCCTTAGTCACAATCCTGATTCAGATGGTAGTTACTTCCCAGCACCTGGTGAGAACCTGGTTGGAGAAAGTCTTTGACCAGCCATGGGGTGGACTTGAGAGAGTACTGCAGACTGAATACTTTCCCCAAATTCTCTCCCCTTGCCCCCAGACCTCAGTGGGGACACCTACCCTGCTGGGGTGCTAATGACCTCCTTAAAGTAACAGTTTGTGCTTCATGTCTGGGACCCAGGATACCTGGGAAAGAGGCCTGGTCCCTGCCCACTTCAAAAGTCTCACAGTCCTTCCCAATGAGAAATAACTAAATGTGATCCATGCAGGGCCTGTTGCTGAGCAACTCAGCTGCTGGCAGAGGGCTTGGTGTCTGGAGTCTCCCATCTCCCTTGCTGCCATGTCCTGCCCTCAGCTCTGCTCCAGGCTCTGAGATGTGTGTTCATCACTGGACAGGGGCAGGGGGGAGGGGACTACCTAATGGAAAAAAATCTTTAAAATGTTTTCAGCAATAAAATCAGTTCAGTTCAGTCAATCAGTCATGTCCGACTCTTTGCAACCAAATGGACCGTATAGCACGCCAGGCTTCCCTGTCCATCACCAGCTCCTGGACCTTCTCAAACTCGTGTCCATCAAATTGGTGATGCCATCCAACCATCTCATACTCTGTTGTCCCCTTCTCCTCCTGCCTTCAACCTTTCCCTGCATCAGGGTCTTTTCCAAGGAGTCAGTTCTTCTCATCAGGTGGCCAAAGTATTGGAGTTTCAGCTTCAGCATCAGTCTTTCCAATGAATATTCAGAACTGATTTGATTTAGGATGGACTGGTTTGATCTCCTTGCAGTCCAAGGGACCCTCAAGAGTCTTCTCCAACACCACAGTACAAAAGCATCAATTCTTCAGCACTCAGCTTTCTTTATAGTCCAACTCTCACATCCATACATGACTACTGGAAAAACCATAACTTTGACTAGACGGACCTTTGTTGGCAAAGTAATGTCCCTGCTTTTTAATATGCTATCTAGGTTGGTCATAGCTTTTCTTCCAAGTAGCAAGCATCTTAATTTCATGGCTGCAGTCACAATCTGCAGTGATTTTGGAGCCAAGAAAATAAAGTCTGTCACTGTTTCCATTGTTTCCCCATCTATATGCCATGAAGTGATGGGACTAGATGCCATGATTTTCATTTTTTGAATGTTGAGTTTTAAGCCAGCTTTTTCATTCTCCTCTTTCACTTTCATCAAGAAGCTCTCTAGTTCTTCTTTGCTGTCTGCCATAAGGGTAGTGTCATCTGCATATCTGTGGTTATTGATATTTCTTCCGGCAGTCTTGATTCCAGCTTGTGCTTCCTCCAGCTTGGCATTTCTCATGATGTACTCTGCATATAAGTTAAATAAACAGAGCGACAAAATACAGCTTTGACATACTTCTTTCCTGATTTGGAACCAGTCTGTTGTTCCATGTCCAGTTCTAACTGTTACTTCTTGATCTGCATACAGATTTCTTAGGAGGCAGGTCAGGTGGTCTGGTATTGCCATCTCTTTCAGAATTTTCCACAGTTTGTTGTGATCCACACAGTCAAAGGCTTTGGGATAATCAATAAAGCAGAAGTAGACGTTTTTCTGGAACTCTCTTGCTTTTTTGATGATCCAACGGATGTTTGCAATTTGATCTCTGGTTCCTCTGCCTTTTCTAAATCCAGCTTGAACATCTGGAAGTTCATGGTTCAGGAAATGTTGAAGCCTGGCTTGGAGAATTTTGAGTATTACTTTGCTAGTGTGTGAGATGAGTGCAATTGTGCAGTAGTTTGAACATTCTTTGTCTTTGCCTTTCTTTGGGATTGGAATGAAAACTGACCTTTTCCAGTCCTGTGGCCACTGCTGAGTTTTCCAGAGTTGCTGGCATATTGAGTGCAGCACTTTCACAGCATCATCTTTCAGGATTTGAAATAGCTCAACTGGAATTCCATCACCTCCACTAACTTTGTTTGTAGTGATGCTTCCTAAGGCCTGCATTCCAGGATGTCTGGTTCTAGGTGAGTGGTCACATCATCGTGGTTATCTGGGTTGTGAAGATCTTTTGTGTACAGTTCTTCTGTGTATTCTTGCCACCTCTTCTTAAAATCTTTTGCTTCTATTAGGTCTATACCATTTCTGTCCTTTATTGTGCCCATCTTTGCATGAAATGTTCCCTTGGTATCTCTAATTTTCTTGAAGAGATCTCTAGTGTTTCCCACGCTATTGTTTTCCTCTCTTTCTCTGCACTGATCACTGAGGAAGGCTTTCTTATCTCTCCTTGCTATTCTTTGGAACTCTGCATTCGAATGGGCATATCTTTCCTTTTCTCCTTTGCCTTTAGCGTCTCTTCTTTTCTCAGCTATTTGTAAGGCCTTCTCAGACAACCATTTTGCCTTTTTTGCATTTCTTTTTCTTGGCAATAAAATAATATATTCTTATTTATCCTATAGGTAGTGTATAGTGAAGTGAAGTAAAAGGGTAGTCACTCAGTCGTGTCTGACTCTTTGCTACCCCATGGACTGCAACATATACTTAATTTGTATATAAAGAATCTAAATACTGCAGAAAGGTCACATACCTGATAAAGGCAGGTGTAAAGTAAAAAGCAGGCGCCCATTTGCCCTGTCCCCCAATCCCACCTCCCCTCACATCCTCCCTCCATAGTCTCTACACAGCCCCTTCTCCTGCTGTTTTGTTGTTCTCTCCTGTTCCAAGCCCCTCTGTTGGCTCTGAATGGTCTGGTCGTGGTGACCGCCCCTCTTAAGCCAGCTTGGCTGAGTTGAAATTGGAATTTTCTGTCCTGTCCTTGGTCTTTGTTTCTCTCTCCCAACTCTGGGAGGCTGCTTTAGTTTCCTGCGACACAGAGGTGGTGCCTTTTTAAAGAGCCCATATTAAAAAATCATGCCTCTTCTGGCCCACCTGACATGTCTGGGGAACATCTTCATGCCCTTTCTAAAACAACCGCCCCTCTAGTTCTTCATCTGCCATGCTCTTTCTTTTGGATAATGAGAAAATGAGATGTAGCAGAAGGCCATTAATCTGAGACCTGGATGCTTTAAATTGATGGTAGCAGGAATTTGCACTAAACTGACAGTGACCTTTATGCTTTCAGTAAGCAGAGAAGTTAAAAAGGAGAAATTAGTAGTGATACCAGATTTGGGGGAAGGGAGTAGCTTATTTCCAGCCAACCTGATGTCTTAGTGGGCATTCACGTGCCACTCACAGGGGACCTCTAGGTACTGCAGGGCACACTTTGATGAACTCTCGACCAGTATATTTTGCTCTTTAAATGTTTTGAAAGCTCTATACCATCATTCCTTTGTAGTATTGATATTTGCATGAATTTGAGCCATTCTTCTCTCTATTGGGTCAGATTAGTACCATGTTCTTATAATTGCCATTGGCATCTGCCATGAGTTAGGCTGTGCTCAGTACTTTGTCTCAGTTGTGGTGTAACTGTAACCAGCCCAGCTCGCTTCTCCACTCCTGTGATGGACGTTGGGAAAATCCTCCCATCACCGCCATCCATGCTGCTGTGGGGCCAGCTGGCCACTCCACTAGCCAGGCCATATGGGTGGTTCCGCCCGTCTCAGAAACCAGCTCAGGTGCTAAATTCAGATTAAAGTTGTAGCTCTGCCTTAATTTGGTTTCACAAAACCCTTTGAAATGTCAGTCATTATTACCTTATTTTAAAAAGAGAGAGAACAGATGAGCCAGGCTGTCTCTGTTCTCTGCCTTGGCTTCCCCAAGGCCGTGGGAGGGCCCGAAGGCCTGGTCCGACTGTTGGTCAAGAAGTTGGCTGGAGCCCGGGCTCCCCAGGGGGCATTTGGCCTCTCCCACCTGTGATTTGATCAGAATTAATTACCACAGTCAGGGAACTCCTTCCCTCAGAGCAGTTCTGTTCTCTTGGCAGTTGGGTTCAGTGTCTGGAGAGTGGTAGGGAGAGGTGGGTTTGGGTTTTAATGGACCAAAGCTGAGGGGAAGGCCAGGAAAGCAGGTTTGGGCCAGAGCAGCCTGCAGTTTCTTGGGCTTCCTTCCTGGAGGACGGTGTCCCGGGCTTGCTGAGACAGAAGAAAGAGGCTGCACGCAGGTGGGCCCCATGCCAGGGACCTGTCACTGGAACCGGAGGGGCTCGGGGCAGCACACCTGCCACTGTCCCATTCAGGGCCTCTGGAGCTGTGGTCCTCGTCCCCAAGTCGGGAACCCAGGCCCTGAGAAGCGGCAGGGATCCAGCAGCTTGTCCTCCTCTTAGCCTGACCTTGATGCTCCCGTTTCTGGATCCAGAGTTCAGGCGGACTCTAGGGCAGGAGTGGAAGGACAGCATGACAACCAGGGGTCCTCGGTCCGGGGGTGAGGGCTGGGGGGATTGTGGGGCTCGACAGCAGTGCATGAGCTGCCCGAGTCAGGAGTGCTTCCTCCCGCCCTCCACTTTCCCACATGCACCTTTTCAGTCATGAAGTGGCGAGCTCTGCCATTGTCACTGGGGCACAAGGAGGAGCTTCAAAACAGGCTCAGAAGAGCCAGAGCACGTGTCCTTCTCTTCGAAGCCTGAAGCTCCCGCTGCACCCTGGATCAGGCTCTTCTGAACCCTGAGGGCAGCCCTCCGTGCAAGGAGCTTGCAGAGCAAGACCACAGTGTCTGTGTCCCCCACCCCCAGCCTTGGGGGTGGGCATGGGGTGGGAGGTCCCAGGCCACTGTGAATCTCACACTGGCACAGGCCTCCTGCAGAGACCTCGTGTGGACAGCAGACGCACCATGGAGGGTTCGAGTGGTGGGGTTGATACCTGAACCCTGACGGTGGGTGTGCAGACGGTGGGAGTCAGATGAACCCTGAAGTCTGCTGGGAGGAGAGGAACTCCTGGAAAGGCCTCTCTGGAAGTTCCATGTGCAAGGCTGTCTCCTTCCCTCTCACACAGGGTGCCCGCACTGTAAGAAGGCCATTCCACACTTCACTGCCACTGCTGATGCCTTCAAAGATGACCGTAAGGTAAGGACACCCTTCCTCTTCGTCTCTTGTCCCGCCTCCAGCTTCCCACTCCAGTGCCCACACCTTCCTCCCTTCTGTTCATATTGCCCTCCCCAAGCAGCTTCTGCTGAGACAGAGGGATTTCTGGCAACCAGGACATCCTTTTTAGAAGGCAGGATAGAGCTGGCTGCATTTATGCTGCAAAATCGACTGAAAGGGATACACTGAACCGTTACAGCCCTTCCTTGAAGGAGGGGGTGGTAAAGGGGTCATTTGTTCATTCTTTTTTAATGCTCACATCTTTTTACGGTAGGATTTGTAGTCATGCACTACTTGTGTAATTAAAAGTACCAATAAAAATATCCCACAAAAGTCAACTGGAGGCGGCCAAGGTGGAGGAGAGCAAGGCCATGGGAACAGAGCCTCATCCCGCCTAAGTGAAAGGCTCCTGCAGCTGCTGACTGATGAAGCAGAAAATTAACAAGCTAGAGCTGCAGATCGGCTTAGAGCACAGGGAGGGTGCCCCAGGCACTCCCCCAGGCAGCTCCAGCAGACCAGGCAGACTCCGAGGCTGCGGGGGCATATGGCAGCGAGAAGACCCCAGAACTCAGGCTGGTGCATCTGGGCTGCTGCTAAGCTGCGTGAGCTGTAAGACTCTCCAGGTCTCAATGTTTCTTTCTTCTAAAGTCACAGCGCTTAGATGGTCTCAAAGACTCTTCCCAGCCTGGGACTCCATCGTAGGAACCTGTCCCCTGAAATGCTCCCCAAACACACTCACACACACCCAAATCCAAAGTCCAATACATCTCTGCCTTATTTTTCCAGGTTGAATTGTCAGGCGCAGCTGGGGCAGGTGGGATACAGATGCAGAGATCTCCTTGCATTGGCCCCAGGATGGCAGTGATGGGGTGGTGAGAGCTGCATAGAAACAGTGAGTCAGAGGAAGCCAGGCACATGTGGGAAGACTCAGGCTCCAGACACCGTCCCTGAATCAGGAAGTCCCATGGTCACCTGCGAGCCCTGCCTGTGCCCTTGAGACACCCTTCACCGTCAAGTGGGAATATAAGGACCAGGAACACTTCTGTCCTCTCCCTGCCACTTGGCTTGCATTGAGAGGGGCACAGCAGGGAGGTGCTTCCTGTCTTCTGTCTCCCTCACCCCTCCACCCGCTTCTGCCACCCTCGACCTGAGCAGGGTGGCTGCTCCCAGTCTGGCCGCTCCAGCTCAGCCCACGCTGCTCATCCCTGCAGGGCTGGGCGTGGGTTGGTTCAGGGAGGCCTTTACGCCCCAGGACCAGAGCTGGACTGGCAGTCTCTCCAACACAGCTCCCATCATTCTTTACCCAGAACACTTGGTGCCCTGGGCACACAGGAGGGTGACCGGAGTGGGGGCACCCTGCCCCTTGGCTGCTCAGGTCTCCAGGGCCCATGAGGGGATCACACCAGTCCTCATGAGACCAGGCTGGCTGTGCCCGCCATTGGCAGCTGAGGGCTGTTCCTTCTCTTCTCCATCCCCCCTGCTGATGCACAGGGGTCTCGTTTCCATGGTGAACCCCTCCTTCTCTGAGATACCGATATGCCTTTGCTTAATTATCTTAACTTGGGCCAGTAACATTGCTGACCTTTTCCTAGAGTTATTCCCCCTGTTATTCCTTGTCTCTCCTTCCAAGCCAGGCATCGCCCTCACTCATTTTCAGGAACACACTTAGCTCTCTGTCCCAGGCAGCTGGCAGGCCAGCGTTCCTGGAGACGGCTCTCAGTAGCAGCAGGAAGCATCCTGTTTTCAGCCAGGGGCACTGGTGCCGTGATGGCTGGGTGCCATCCTAGAACTATCAGATCAGAGCCTTGGGGGATGGCTCCAGGAATTTGTGCTGGCCACAGGCTGGTGTTTAGGGACTGCTGGGCTGTCCAGCCCTCTCCTCCTCCTGAGGGATGAAGGCCCAGAAAAGAGGAGCTGTGTCTCTTGCCCAGGGACACCCTGTGTGTCACTGACAGCCTGAAGTGGGTCTCCTGACTCCCAATTCTTCCTGACACCCCATGCTGCCACCTGTGAGGCAGAATTGCATTTTTTTTCCACCCAGAAGCTTGTCCCTGTTCCTTCCCCAATCAATATGCAGTTGGTTGTTCACTTCCATTTTCATAGCTAAAGTCAATATTAGCTCCTGCAGAGATTTATTTTACTGAATCAATAAAGCCACATGAGGCAGCTCATATTTTAACTGGGGAGCCTCCCCCTCCCAGGAGGTTACTGGGGACTTCAGCAGTTGACGTGCTGGGGGGAGAAAGGGCCACACACTGTTAGTGCTGGAACAGGAGGCGTTCTGGAGGTGGCCGTGAGGACAAGGATCTCAAGTGGAAGGCTGACCACTGGCCTGGCAAAGTGGGGCCTGTCTTTCACGGCTCAGCAAAGTGTCCCAGCCTGGGGGTGAGGGGTCAGCAGTTCAGCACAGCTCCCGGCCAGGTGCAAGGTCATCCCAGGAGCAGGCCCTGGAGCAGCGGGAGCCCCTCTGTGATTGGCTGGCGAAGCTAGGTTAGCTCTGGCTGTGTGTTGTGTGCTGTGTATCATCCCTCGAATTCATAGAAGGGAGATCTCCCTGAGGACAGAGACCTCATTTGACCCTGAATCCCCCCAGCCTCGACGCCTGACATCTCTGTAGATGTTGACTGGATGAAGGACCTGGGTAGCATGTTTGATAGTTCCTAAGTGCTCCTCCTCTTCTGCTGATACTACTTCTAAAGCCTTTTGTTACGTTGTCCTCACAGTAGTTTAGTCACCTCGGTAATATTACTCTCTCATTTTACAGATGAGGAGATTGAGTCTCAGCGAGGTTAAGTGACTAGCCCAAAGCTACCAGATGGAAAGGGGCAGCATCAGAACTGAATGTATAGGCATTGTCAGAGGTCTCCCAGAAGTGGACTCGAGGCCTGGACTCCTGTGCAGGGGCTTTCTGGGGAGGTGGTCTTGGGGAGCAGTGGAGGGGACGGAGGAAGGGAAGCCAGAGCAGGTGTGTTAATGAGCAAATCACTGCATGGCTAACTAGGCTCAGTCCCTGGAGACCTCAGCAGGGACAGAGTCGCCCCCCTCGGAGGTCGAGGAAGCCAGGCGAGGTGCCCTCAAGCCTCTCCATCACTGGCCTCATTTCTAGCTCCCTTCAGCCAAGAGTTGCAGGTGCCATTGGCAAGTGCTGGACGGACAGGACGTTGCAGGACACTGACAGCCACCTGCCGTGGAACAAATCTAGAAGTTAGTGTGCGTTCAGTGCTGTGGGTGAGTGGGTGCAAATCTAGAGGGGGTATAAGGGGGGCAGCACTGGGGTGAAATTGGGATAGATGTGGAGAGGTTTATTTGCTGCCTTCTTTCCAGAGAGTCTAAGCCACTTCCTGTAGAGGGCTCATGCTTGTCTCCCCTTCTGCTGTAGAGACTGAGAGCTGAGGAGCCTTTGCAGCTGGAAGAAGCACTTCGGATATGTAACTGGCAGCTATATTAGGGGATTCAGAATAAGTACCCATTTTTTATTTAGTCAATTTATAAAACCATACACTACATTTCCCACAGCTCCAGGGAATGTATACAAATTAAATTCATAATTTAAAGCGGATGCAGGGAGAGCAGCGGCCTGGAGCAAAGCTCATTAAACACTTTCACAGCCTAGCAGGGGGGTGATGGCCCCTAGACGAGGGCTGCCCGGGTGCACGGTTCCCACCGGGCCGGCCGCTCAGCTCCTGCCCGGAGACACGGAGCCCTGAAGATGGCCAGAGGAGCCTCTGCCTCACATTCCTAAATAAGTCAGGGAGGGCTTTAGGGGATGAGCTGGAATTCTCAGAAGCCTGCTGGTACGTGTGGACACAGACAGGCAGCAAGCTGACCCTGCCTCAAGGAGACAGCTACCCCACTTTCCTAGCCACATATTGCCTATGGGAATACAGGGCAAGTGCCCTTGGATTTGGCTTTTAAAGAAAAGCTGGAAAGCCAAACTTTATATAAAAATCTCTGGGCTCTTTTTCTAGGTTGGCGACTAAGTCAGATTCTTTTATTTATTTATTTTTTTCCTGTGGGCCAAACAGAAGAGGACTGAGAGTCAAATAGCGATTGTGGGCAGTTTGCAGAGTCTGCTCTAAGAGGTCTCATCGTATAGAATGCTGTGTAGCCGAGGAGGTAGAAGGGGGCTTGAGGGTGGGTAAGTGGGGGATGAGTGACTGGTAACCAGAATGCAAGGCTCGCTCTTCGCTGTCTGTCAGCCCTGCTCACCTGGGCACAGGTAAATAAGCATGACTGTTGGTGCCCTGCAGGGCTCTCCTGCCTGGAAAGGGGGCCTCCATCCAAATGTGAATAACCAGCAGCCAGAGAACCCTGTGAGTGACGGCTGTTCAGCAGTTTTAAACCTCCAGCACAGTCATAGTTCTGCGTGGGCTCCTGAGTGTGTTCTGGCCCTCAAGGCGCCACGCCCTTTCCTCTCCTGGGTCCTGGCATGGGCTGGTCCTAGCTGGGTGCTCTTCCCTCGGGCCTTCGTGCCGCTGGCTGCCTTATCACTGGTGGCTCAGATCAAATGTTAGCTCCTTGGAGAGGCCTCCCGGGCCATCCTGGTGAAGGCAGCCCCTCTGGCCGTGGTCTATCCAAGCACCCTCTTAGTTCCTTCAGGGCATCCTTTGGACTCCACAGTGATCTCTCTGGTTATGTGTCTGTGCTGCCTTCCTGTAGTAAGAATGTCAGTTGCTCGATGGCTGACTTTGTCAAGGTCACCACTGTGCTCATAGCATCCAGAGCAGGCTTGGCTTCATCAATCCCACCCCTCTTCTGTAACGCTTGTGGATTGCTCTTGCCATTAATCAGCCTTCCCCTCTCCCCGGCTGCTCTGTGACCCTCAACAGGAGAAAAGTTCCCCATGTCTGCTTTGTACCCTCTTGTAGGGAAAGAGCAATAAATAAGGAAAAACTGCCCAGCATGTGAAATTTGTTAAATGGGAAAGAAGAAGGCAGTGGCCAATTTAGGAATCTCTTTCTGGCCAAAACCTGTTTGCTTTAGTCATGTTGAACTCTGTCCCGGGTTCTGGAATGTGTTCCCCAGGATGGAATCTGCTTTTCCCCCTCCATCAGTCCTCCGCCAAGGGGGCAAACTTTGCAGAGTGCTTCTGAACCCCTTTGCAAGCCATCCTGGCACCGTGGAGCACCTCCACACACCTCTTGCCATGCCTTGGATTTGCCTCCTTACCCAGCTCCCTGACCAGGTTCTGAGCTCCTGTTGGGGACAGAGCCAGTGTCCTGGGCCAGTAGGAGTGCCTCTAACAGCAGCTAGTGTGTACTGACCTCTGACCACGTGCCCTTCATCTCCCCTGACTTATCTCATTCAGTCTTCAGGATATCCTGATAGCTGGGGTATTGGTACTGTCTCCATTTTACAGATGAGGGTGTTGAGGCATGAAGATGCTAAGTGACTTCCTGTAATATGCAGCCAAGCCAAGACTTACACATGGAAAACTTGACTTCGAAGTTCTTATTCTTGACCTTGGTGCTACACTGCCTCCCCAAAAAGATGTCCAGGAAATATTAGCTGATGAATGAATAAGTCTCACAGTGCCTCACAGGAAGTATCACAAACTTGTAGTGTTTACAGATGCTTTCAAGTCCTAATTTCCTTTACATTGTACTCTTGATTTTAAAGGGTAGTCTGAGGGCATTCCTCACCTGTCTGCCTGGAAAATTAAAAGCCAAGTGCTGTTGGCCTCAGTGGAGCATGGGCTGGGGGTGCTTTGGTTCATTGTGTCCCTGCTGTTGGGGAGGAGCTCAGAAGTCACAGGATCTGGGCCTCGGGTGCAACCTTCACACAGAGGGTCCAGGCCTCAGCTCTCAGACTGGAGACCCCCATCCTGAGCCTCGCATTCTTGCTCCCTGCAGATTGCCTGTGCCGCTATTGACTGCGTCAAAGAGAAGAACAAGGACTTGTGTCAGCAGGAGGCTGTCAAGGCCTACCCCACTTTCCACTACTACCACTATGGGAAGTTTGTGGAGAAGTATGACACCAATCCGACGGTGAGTCATGGTGGGGGCACTGCCCTGAGCTCTGTCTGCTGAGGGGCAGGGAAACAGCCACTGAGGGGCTTCCCAGATAGCACAGTCAGCTGCAACGCTCAGAGCCAAGAAGGCGAGGCTCCAGCCCAGCTGGAAGGGTATCCCAAGAGGTTCTCGTACAAGTCCTGGCCCAAGAGCAGGGTAGGGGCAGAGGAGAGTTCCAGGGTTCCAGGGTCGGGGAGAATTTCCTCTCCCACTTTTCAGGGCTTCTCCATAGTCAAGCCGATGCTGCCCACATGGCCCCGGCCGCCCCCTCAGGCACCTCTATGTGTGCAGAAGTGTGAGCACACGGAGGGTCAGGGAAGGGGCGGGAGGGGAGGGCCTTACAGGAGCTACAGGTCCTCGTCTCTCCTCCCCTACAGGAGCTGGGATTTACCAGTTTTATCCGAACGCTCCGGGAGGGAGACCATGAGAGACTCGGAAAGAAGAAGGAAGAGTTGTAATTTCTGCCTCAGAGAAAGCTTTTCCATTACACTGTGAACGATACCTGTTTTGTTGTTCTTTCTGAATTTCCACGTGTTCTGAAGACGAAGTTTTTTATAGCCGCGTATGGCCGTTTTGTACAATTTTGAAATAAAACTAAACCGATTGTTTGGTGGTGTGGGTTATTTCCGCGGAGCCCAAAGGTGGATGCCGTTTCCTCTCTCCTTCTTTGTCCTCTCCTGGGGGACAGGGAGCCCCACTCCTTGGTCACGTCTGTCCAGGAGAGACCTTGCAGCAGGCGGGTGAGGAGGGAGGCAGGGATACTGGCCCCAGTCAGCCACTGGAGAGCGTAACAGGGGAATCGGATCACGAGATAGCCTGTTGGACAATGACTGATTTGGGGGGTGGGGGGAGGGAAATGCATTAGGATGGTCAGGAAAATGGGATTGTGAAGCTTATGGGAACCAAGCATTAGCTTTTTCTGGATCATTGTGGTTTTAGTTTGGGTGTGTTTCCCTGGAATGTATTTGCATATTTCTCTTTCTCTGGCTATTACTGTCTTCTTCTCTCCATCCCCTCCCAGCTCTCCCATTAAAGAAGACTAAGTCTCCACTCCAGGGGATGGTGCAATGGTCAAGCCCAGGCTGGAAGGGCATCTAGAGTGGACTGGGGAGTATCCGGCATGGGCCGGGGGCCGCTTTGTGCAGCAGCTTGCTCCTCACCCTGGCTGGAAGGGATGGTGTGTGGGATGTGGGGGCTTAGTCTCAGTGTGCAGATGCTGGTCTGTAAACCAGCTTCCCTCGCCTCACGACAGTAACCTCCAAATCTTTGCAAGCATGCTTCTCATGGACGGGCACCATCCAGGCCTCACTCTGACACTCTCATATCTCTTTCCTGACTGTCTTTCCCACTAGGCCTGCTCTCTGTATCCCTGCATGAGTAGCAACAGCCCTGAGCTTAGCACTTCTGCCAGAGCCATGGTCCTTCTCCGCGGGAAGCAGAGCAGCCTCGCTCCACTATCTGGACTTCAGTGTTCTGCAGCGGTCTTGCACTCCTCGGGGTGGTTCAGAGGTGGCGTCCCCAGAGCTGCAACACTGGGCAGCACACTTTGGTGGCCTTATGGGGGAGTTAGCCTGTGGGCACAGTCCTATTTCCTGGACCAGACCCTCCCTTGCAGCCCCTGCTTTCCTGCTGATGGGTTCCCCAGTAAGGGATGGGAGCCTTGACGAGCTGCCACTGCACATAGTGCTATTAAGTGAGCCCGAAGGCTTTGAATACCCTTGTTCTGGGGCAGTGTCCCAACTTCCCAGTCTACCCACTGCCAGGTCACCTTTTATTTTATTTAAGCACCCACTTTTTAAAGTGGCCCCTGGTCTCCCTCCAGGTGAGCGGATATGAAAGAAGCACATGTTTATCTTTACTGATCTCCCCTGGTGCCATACACTATCAGACAAGGAGCCATTTAATCCTGATGCTGAATGTCATATACCCTCTCCTGCAAGGGGCTTGTGAGAGTGTGTGCGCGTATGGGCATGCTTAACAGTTGTTTGAAGTATTCATGGGAGAAACGTATTTGTGTCTCCAAAAATGTTTTTAACTGCATTTTTAATACCTGAGAAAAGCCACTCCCTGGCTGACAGCCACTGGTGCTCACATTCAAAGCACAAGGCTTTCTTTCATTCTTATTCCACAGTCTGGGTTGGCGTCTGTGTGAGAACTTGAAAGCATCAGGAAATGGCATTCTTTTCACTCTTTATTTGCAGAATTTGTTAGTTATGGAGCCCTTGTCAGAGTGTCTAGTGTTTGCTCTGACTTTGGGCATGACTGGAGCAAGTTCAGCCCAGCTCTGGGCAGCTGCGTCTGCAGACAGAGCTCTCTTCCTCCACTCTCCCACCCCCTGCCTCTCCCCCCATGCCCCAGTTCTTGAGCTCTGTGTAGATTGGTTAGAGCATGGCCCCTGGTTAGTCGCATTCCCAGTGGTTGGTTCATTCCCATGCTTGGCTCATTGGGGGTTCACTGGTCTTCAGTACAGTGTGCGTGCGTGCTCAGTAGCTTCAGTCATGTGCAACTCTTTGCAACCTCATGGACCATAGCCCGCCAGGCCCCTCTGTCTGTGGGATTCTCCAGGCAAGGATACTGGAGTGGGTTTCCATGCCCTCCTCCAGGCGATCTTCCCAAGCCAAGGATCAAACCCAGGTCTTCAGGTTCTTTATCCATTGAACCACCTGGGGAACCCAATCTTCAGCCCAGACCACTCCCTAACCCTCACTCAAGGACCTGCCATTATCCCCTCAGTTTCCCTAGATCTTACCTTTGCTGGATGATTTCTCTGCAAAAAGCAAGGGTATGAGTTCGGAAAAAATGGATTTCCAGTCTTCATTCTGGTGGCTTTGGCATAACCTTCACCTCAGTTTCTCTCTTTTGGGTCATTGCTTCCAGTCCATTCCCTCCTGGTCTTCCTTACCCTGTGGCCCCCTGTGCCTCTCGCCATAGGTGACTGCCCATCAGCACTAACCAGGGCTGGCCCCCCAGCCCTTCCCATCTCCCCATGTGGTACCCTCCCTTTCTAGAGATGTTTGGCTTCCAGAAACTCTTCTATGCCAGGCACAGGCAGGTGGTGCTCTGGGTTCAGGAACAGATTTGCTTCTCCAAGGTAAAAAGATGTGTAATCTCATCTAGAAAGCACCAGGAGGTGAAGCCTGGGGCTCACATGGCTTGCCCAAATCACACAGAGTGGAGGAGGGGCCAGTCCTGTTCCCAAGAGGCTCCCAGGTACAGTGACTCGGCATTGCTGGTTAGAACTGAGCTCCCTGCAGGTATGTTTTTGCTGTTTACTCAAAGCAGTCAATCCGAAAGGAAATCAACCTTGAATATCCATTGGAGGGACTGATGCAGAAGCTGTCACTCCAATACTTTGGCCACTTGATGCAAAGAGCTGACCCATTGGAAAAGACTCTGATGCTGGGAAAGCCTGAAGGCAGGAGAAGGGAACAACAAAGGATGATGGTTGGATGGCACCACCGACGCAATGGACATGAGTTTGAGCAAGCTCCGGGAGATGGTGAAGTTACAGGGAAGCCTGGCGTGCTGCAGTGCATGGAGTCACAAAGAATTAGACATGACTTAGCAACTGAACAACAATTATTTTATTATTTTAAGGCTGGAAAAATGGAACTGATATCCTTGAGCTAAATGTGAAAACCAAATTACTGTTATGTTCCTACCAAATATATGCCTGCCCCCAAATCCTTTTTTAGGCTGAGAATGTCCAACATAGTGGCTATTAGCCACATATGGCTATTGAGTATTGGGAATGTGGTTACTGCAACTGTGAAGTGTGTGTGTGAGTGCCTTTTTTGTTATGAAATATATATAACATAAAATTTACCCTTTTCAAGTTTATACAGTTCAGTGGCACTAAGTATATTCACATTGCTGTGCGGACTCGTATCATTATATCATTAATATCCGACTCCAGAACGTTTCCATCACAACAAACTGAAACTCCATATTCATTAAACAAGAACTTCCCATATCCCCCCCCTCCCTGCCCCTAGTAACCACCATTCTACTCTCTGTCTCTATAAATTTCCCTATTCTAGGTACCTCATATAAGCTAGAGCATATATTTGTCCTTCAGTGTCTGGTTTATTTCACTAAGCATGATGTTTTCAAGGTTCATCATGTTATAGCATATGTCAGAATTTCCTTCCTTTTAAGGCAGGTTAATATTCCATCATATGAATACACCAAATTTCATCTATCCTCTCACCTGTCAATGGACGTTTATGCTATCTGTGCCTTATGGCTATTTCAAATAATGCTCTTGTGAACAAAATTGTGCAAATCATCTGTCTGAGAGTCCCTGCTTTCAGTCGTCTTGAAAGTGGAATTGCTGGATCATGGTAATTCTATGTCTAGTGTTTTGAGGAATCACAGTACTATTTTCAGTAGTGGCTGCACCATTTTAAATTTCTACCAGCAATGCACATAGGTTCTAATTTCTCCACATCCTTGGCAAAAGTTATTTTCTGGGGTTGTGTGTGTGTGTTGATAATAGCCATCAAAAATTGAGGTCCAGAGAAGGGGGCAACAGAAGATGAGATGGTTGGATGGCATCACTGACTCAATGGATGTGTTTGAGCGGACGCCAGGAGATAGTGAAGGACAGGGAAGCCTGGCGTGCTGCAGTTCATGGGGTCACACAGAGTCAGACATGACTTAGCAACGGAACAACAACAATGGCCGAAAAGTGGTATCTCATTGTGGTTTTGATTTGTATTTCCTTAATGATTAGTGATGCGGAGCATATTTCATTTGCTTTTTGGCCATTTGTGTATCTTCTTTGGAGAACTGTCTATTAAGTCCTTTGCCCATTTTTGAAATGGATTGTTTGTGGAGTTTTGTTATTGTTGTTTCCATGTAGGAGTTCTTTATACATTATGGATATTAATCCTGTATCAGATATGTGATATGCAAATATTTTCTTCCATTCAGTGGATCGTCTTTCTTTTTGCTTTTCTTAATAGTGTCTTTGAGTGCACACAAGTTTTTAATTTTGGCGAAGTCTGATTTATTTTTTCTTTTGTTGTCTGTGCTTTTTCTAGGAAATCATTGCTGAGTTTGAAGCTTTTCTCCTATGTTTTCTACTGAGAGTTTTATGTCTTACCTTTGTGACTTTGATCCAGTTTGAGTCAAGTGTAAGGTATGAGTCCAGGTTTATTGTTTTGCATATGAATATCCAGTTTCCCCAACACCATCTGTAGAAAAAACTATCTTTTCCTCATTGAACAGTCTTGGAACCCTAATCAAAAATCATTTGACCATGTATGTGAGAATTTAACCTCTGAGCTTTGTATTCTATCCCATTGGTCTGTGTGCCTGCCTTTATGCTGCGATCACACTCTTTTGCTTGCTGTAGATTTGTAGTAAGTTTTGCAGTCAGGAAGTGTGAGTCCTCCAGGTTTGTTCTTTGTCAAGATTGTTTTGGCTGTTAAGGTCCCTTGAAATTCCTTATGTCTATGCCGTTTATCATATGTGTAGATTTGTATCACCAGGACTGCAATCAAAATGCAGAACTGCTCCACTAAAATTCTCTCTTATATCGCTTTATGTTCACACATTTTCTCCCTTTCCCTCTCACCACTAAAGCCTGGTACCTGCTAACTTGTTTTCCCTGTCTGTACTTTCGCCACTTGGGAATGTTATAAAAATGGGACCATACAACATATAATCTCTCGAGATTAGCTTTTCTCATTCTGTGTAATGCTCTTGAGGGCTATCCAAGTTGCTGCATGTACTAATATTTTCTTCCTGTTTAGTGCTGAGCAGGATACCGTGGTATGGATGTACCACAGTTTGTTTAACCTTTTACCTATTAAGGAACATTTTGGTTGTTTCCAGTTTTGGACCATTACAATAGAGCTGCTTTATGTATAGATGTAAATTTTTATTTCTCTGGGGTAATTACTCAGGAGTATGATTGCTGGGCCATGTGTGTGTTTGATTTTAAGGAAACTGCCATACTTTTCCAAAGTGACTGTATCATTTACTTTGTCACCAGTAATTTTGAGAGATCCAATTTCTCCACATCCTCACCAACATTTGGTATTATTATTGTTGTTGTTGTTGCTGTTATTTTAGTTTTAGTGGTTCTAACTAGTGTGTAGTAGTATCTCATTATGGTCTTGCTGCTGCTGCTGCTAAGTCACTTCAGTCGTGTCCGACTCTGTGCGACCCCATGGACGGCAGCCCACCAGGCTCCCCCATCCCTGGGATTCTCCAGGCAAGAATACTGGAGTGGGGTGCCATTGCCTTCTCCCATTATGGTCTTACTATACATTTATTTCCCTAAAGATGTGATGCTGGATATTCTTTCATCTGTTTGTCATCTGTGTATCATATTCAGTGAAATCTCTATCTGTGTCTTTTGCCCATTTTCTAATTGGGTTGTTTTCTTTTAACTGTTGAGTTTTGAGAGGTTGTGTGTGTGTGTGTGTGTGTGTGTGTGTGTGTGTGTGTGTATATTCTAGATACTAGTCCTTGTAAATATTTTCCCCTAGTTTATATCTTTTTTTTTTCATCTTAACAGGGTCTTTAAGTTTTAAATTTTGATGAAGTCCAATATATCAATTTTTTTTCTTTCAGGGATCATGTTTTTGGTGTCATATCTAAGAACTCATCATCAAGCTCTAGTTCCCCAAGATTGTCTTCTATGTTTTTCCCTAAGGTTTTACATTTAAATATGTGATCTATTTTCAGTTAATTTTTATATGAGATGTAAGACTCAGGACTTCCCTGGTGGTCCAGGGGCTAAAACTCCATGCAGGGGGTTCAGGTTCAATTCCTGATTGGGGAACTAGATGTCACATACCAAAACTAAGAACCCAGATGTTGCAATGAAGATCAAAGATCCTGTGTGCTGCAACCAAGACCTGGTGCAGCCAAATAAATAGATTAAATAAATATTTTTCAGAAAAGATGTGAGACTCAAGTCAGGATCCATTTCTGACCTACCTATGTCCAGTTGTTCCAGCACCATTTGTTGAAGACCACCTTTCCTCCACTGCATTGCTTTTACATTTTTGTAAAAAGTCAGTTAACAGAGTTCTATTTCTGGGTTCTCTGTTTCATTGATCTATGTCTATCAACACCATACAGTCTTATTTACTGGTATCTGTATAGTAAGCCTTGAAATCAAGTAGAATGATTTCTCCCACTATCTTTCTTTTTCAAAATTGTTTTACCTTTTCATATAAAATTTAGAATAATCTTATCTATATGTGAATTTTTCTTAGATTTTTAATATTTCAAATTACTCAGAAAAAAATAAATATGTGCAAACAAACACAGATAAGGCTAAAGAGACAAAAGGTAAATAACTGGTGAATCTAGGTAAAGGGTATAATGTAACTTACAATTTTAAAAGTTGGAAATTACATCAAACATGTCTCATAATTTAGTGACCCAGATTAACAACTAGGGCCTGAGTTTAACTCCCTCTAGGCAGCCCTGTTTCCTTTATGGCTGAGACCGATTTCTCCTGTGTCCCCAACTGAGGGGTATAGAAGTGGGCTAAGAGTCTGGCTGATGCTCTTGCCAGAGAATGTCACCTCAGTGAGATTTACAGACTGAGCTCAGGGGTCCACAGCACCAGCAGGAACGAGGTGGTGCTCAGGAAGGACTGGAAAAGAAAGGAAGGTGCATGAGCCAAAGCTTCAGGAGCAGATAGCGACGGAATACCTCAGAGCAAGGACCCCGTGCCCCTCCCCAGCCACCATGCCAGGTGCAGCCTAGGACCAGCAGGGGGCGCCAGGACCCGCAGGACCTGGTGTGGATCTCGGTCCCTCTGCCTGGTTTTCACTTTGTCCATGCCTCAGGAAGAAGGGGGCCTCTGAAAGACTGAATATTTATCTAAGGAGTCACCCTAGAGCTACCTAAGGAGAAGTTTCAGTTTATTGGATCAGACTGAGATCGCCAGTTCTACTAAATCAATCAATAGAAAAATACACACACACACACAATTTCCCTCTATAAATAGGCAGTGTAAATATACATATTCCACATTCCCGACAAAATGTGATACCTGGACCTGAACATAAGAGTCCAGGTGAGACCTGGCCAGCACAGTGGTGAGAGGACCGTGAATCCCTTGTTCCAGATCTTATAGGATATATCTTCATTAATCTAGTCTGAGATTGCAGACTCATTGTCAGCAAACACCATCAAAACTTTTTCACATTGCTCACAGAAAAGACCTTGATAGTTAATTTTCATTGAATAGTTTTCTTTATTTTCAAGATACTACATGTATTATAAGAAACTTTGAAAATGAAGAAAAGCATGCAAAAGAAAATTTAAATCATTCATAGCCCTGCTCATCAGTTACTACTGATTATTTTGATTACATCTTTCATTTTTTAAAATCACACACAAATGCAATCTCTTAGTATTTTATAACTGAAAATATTTAGAAGATGTTTAAACATTTTCCTGTACCATCAGATATTCTTTCTCCTCATTATTTTTAAAGACCATATACCAGAGTTTCTCAACACTATTTTTCAACATTATTGACATTTTGGAACATATAATTCTTTATTGTGGGGAAATTTTCTATACATTGTAGAATTTTTAGCAATACCTTTGATCTCTACCCACTAAATACCAGGAACATCTCCCCTTCCCCACAGGTTGTGACAACCAAAAATATCTCCAGGCTTTGCCAAATGTCCCCTGGGGGAAAAATTATCCCCAGTGGAGAATCACTGCTTTATAGTACTTTATCCTATGTAACTACTATCCTTTATTTATATAGTCATACCATTAGATATATCAATGTATGCTATACATAGCTATTGTCTATCATAAATAATGCTGGGATGGACATTTCTCTTTTTGTTATTTTATATATTTTACACATTTTCAAAAGTGACTTTTTGAGTCTAAGAATATACTTGTTTTAAAAGTCTGTTTTTTAAAGGCCAGTGATATACATTGTTAATTTTCTTTTAGTAGCATACCTCTTTACACTCTTACCAAGAGTTTTTGAAGTAATCTGTTTTCCCAACACTTGCTAGCTCTGGGATTTATATATATTTTTAAAGATCTTTGCACATTTTATTTTTTATATACAGTTGACCCTTTGATAACACTAATTTGAACTTCACAGGCCCACTTATACTTGGATTTTTTTCAATAATAAATACTATAGTGCTACATGGTTGATCCACATGGTTCCTGAATCCATGGGTGCAGAATCACAGATATGGAGGATTGGAGGATGTGGAGGGCCAACTGTAAGTGACCATCTTGTAATGCTATTTTCGACTCCCCAAAGGGTCAGTGCCCTTAATCCCCAAGGTGTTTAAAGTTCGAGTGTAATTGTAAAGCACAGTCGTCCTAGTTACATTCCATCTTGAAAATTCTTTGTTTTAGCCTATGAGGACATTTTATATTCCGTTTCTGTCTCTGACAAGTTTTCTCTCTTTAACTTCATGTCACTTCCAGCTTTGATGAGAATTAAAACACTATAAAAGATAGTGAGTGTATCCTAGACTCCTGCATCAGGCCAACAGAAATTTCCCATCAGTCCAATAGTTCAGCTTCTTCAGGTACAGCCATCCAGCACTCACTTGTCCCAGCCCCCAGCTCATATTTTCCAACCTTTCCTAAAAGATACAGTGGAAGATACTGTCAGATGTTTTGTTGAGGTCTGGGTATGCTGTGTCTACCACATTCCTCTGATGAAATAGTCTAATAATCCTTTACCTGTGGCTAGTCCCTTACATATGGGAAGTGTTTTTAGAATCATTTCATACAACATTCACACAACTCCATGATATTGTAATGAGGAGGCTGAGGCTCAGGAAGTTTAGGTAATGTATAAAGGCTGACAGAGGTGGTAAGTAGCACAGCTCAGATAGGACACAGGGTTCCTTACTTTCTGCCATGACCAACAAAATTTTTAGTGGTGATCCTTGCTTCTAGCAATTATGGCTTCCTTTCTAAGTCCCATTAGTCAGTATCAAACTCCCCAGCATAATGCCTGCTCAGTAAGTCTTCCCTTTCCTGGATCATCATTTAGCCATGTCCCCCATTCTTTGGACTTCCCTGGTGGCTCAGATGGTAAAGTGTCTGCCCGCAATGCAGGAGACTTGGGTTCAATCTCTGGATCGGGAAGATCCCCTGGAGAAGGAAATGACAACCCACTCCAGTACTCTTGCCTGGAAAATTCCATAGACAGAGGAGCCTTGTAGGCTACAGTCCATGGGGTCGCAAAGAGTTGGACATGACTGAGTGACTTCACTCACCCATTCCTTCAGGAACCTGGGGGCAAATGTGTCTGGGCCAAAAAAATCCAAAATTATTTAGAGAAAGCAACTGCTTTCCCTCAAACTCTTGACCAATGTTGATTTTTTTACAATTTTAAAAATTCTATACTTCTCTGTAAAACTAAATCAACTAATACCTAAATACATATTAAATATATTATATTATAGATAAAATATGTATTTAGTTATGAACTTAGTGTATCTGTGTCTACCTATATGTCTCCCTCTGTATATATATATATTTTTGTGTGTGTGTGTGTGTGTGTGTATATATTACACATACATAGAAAAAGAATAGAGAGAGAAGAGAAACTGTTTCACTTTATTGACTTCTGGTTTCATGCCCCCAAAATAACAACTGTTAACTATAATATGTATCTTGCCAAGCATTTTCTTAGGGGATTTTTTTTTTTTTTTTTGGTTCATAAACAGGCATGTAGCATGCTTTTTATGTGTGTATGTATATGTATATAAGTATGTGTATACAGATACATGTGTGTGCATGTATTCATTCACTGAGTTGTCTCTAACTCTTTGCAACCCCACGGACTATAGCCCACCAAGCTCTTTTGTCCATGGGGTTCTCCAGGGAAGAATACTGGAGTGGGTTGTCGTGCCCTTCTCCAGGGGCTCTTCCTGGATCAGAAATCAAACCTGTTCTATACATCTGTGTCTCTTTTTCTGTCTCACATACAGGGTTATTGTTACCATCTTTCTAAATTCCATATATATGCGTTAGTATACTGTACTGGTGTTTTTCTTTCTGGCTTACTTCACTCTGTATAATAGGCTCCAGAGGGATGGTATGTGGAGGGAGGTGGGAGGGGGGTTCAGGATGGGGAACACGTGTACACCCATGGGGGATTCATGTTGATGTATGGCAAAACCAATACAATATTGCAAAGTAATTAGCCTCCGACTAAAATAAATAAATTTATATTTTTAAAAATAAAGTATTACTTAGACTTCTAAAAAAAAATAAAGAAAAGCAAATATTAAACGAGACAGCTAAAAACAACAACAACAACAAAAAAGAAATCAAACCTGTGTCTCCTGCATTGGCAGGCAGATTCTTTACTGCTGAGCCACCAGGGTAGTCCCCATATAGTTATATAGATTCAGAAAATTCTTTTCTTCTCCAAGATCATCATTTTTACTTTTGCTTTTCTGGTATCTAAAAATACATCTCAAATTCAAGTTTATTTTAACATAAAGAATGAAGTGGGAATCCAGCTTTTTGTTTTTCAGAATGACTAGCCACTTGCCCCAACATCATTTTGATTAATTTACCATTTCCCCACTGAAATGCCACTTTTATCATATGGTAGATTTCAAAATGTGTTCAGATGCCTTACTTTTCTGCCAGATTCCACCAATCCATTTATTCCTGTTTTATTTTATTTTTAAAATTCCATTTTAATTACTTTCTTTTTGAATAGAAATTTCCTAGCTGCTTAGACTATTTTTTTCAGTTAAACTTTCTATCTTTGATCTCAGTTCTTTCTAACCCAAAGTCAGCCTAGCCTTTTCAGTACAGTGATTACCTCCTTTAATGGAATAAACAGGAATAAAAAGTTGTGGAGTTTCACTTTCTTTTCTCATCCATCAACATTATGAAGTAGTCTCCAAGTAATGAGCCCAGATCAGATCTCCCTCCTGGAACCTCTTACTCTGAACTTAGCTGAAGCTGCCCTTTCTGTCATTGTAGCTTTTCGCTGCAAGCCTCAGTAGCTAGACTTCCAGGAACTCTTCTCAGGATCACTTTCGTGCATCCTCCTTGCTCCCTGTGCTTTGTGACCTGAGTCCTCCTCCCAATGAAATGCGCCCCCTCCCACCCACCTACCCCCGCCCCGCTGCCCGGATTCTTTTATGGAGACCTTCCTTTTCTTATCACAGCATCACTTTTAACAGTAAAGGCTTGGTCTGTGCCTTCTTCTTCTTTTTTAATTTAAATTTAATTTTTAACTCCCAAAACATTTTGTATTGGTGTATAGCCAATCCACTTTGTTGTGATAGTTGTGATAGTTTCAGGTCCCTGTCTTCTTACTCTGAGTATTTTGCTTAGAAGGAGGGCATGTTTTCTATGACAGTCACCTTCACAGCCTGAGCTGAGTGTTGTGCCCCATGGACCCCAGATACCCTCCTACCTCAAACCCTAGGTATGTCATGATGAGGAAAAGGAAGAAAGAGATGACATCAGCATGCTGTCATTGGAAGCTGGTAACCCCTGAGGCTAAGTTCTCTGCAATCAGCTGGATTTTCTGCTATTTCATTTCTTGGGAAAAAGATAGATCACCATTCATGCCATCTTATCCCAGGTTCTATGATTCTCAATCCTGAACGCTTGATTAACAACTTGGGGGAGCTTGGAAAGCTATCAGAGCCAGGGCCCCACCCCAAAGCAACTGAACTGGAGTCTCTGGGGATGGAGTCCTGTCATTGATAGGTTGCAGAGAGCTCCAGATTGTTCTAAAGTGCAGCTGGAGTTCAGAAATGAGCTGAGTATTACAGGCTTCAGCAGTGTGGTGGTTATTTTTTATATGAATGGAAACAAGCCTGGGAAAATGGAAAAATCAAGGGAAAGACATTTTTCAAACAACACTATTCTCCAAAATGTTGGTCATTTTTCATTTTGATTAAGTAATCAAGTTGCTTGTCATCTATTACTACTTTTAACTCTCCTGAAAATTGTTTCTAAAAAACATTCTCTAGGGAGCTATATATGTAAATCCATCCACATTATCACTGCAATACAGGATCCGTGTAGCTAATATAACGGTGGCTCTAATATTCAAAGGCAGCAAAGTAAGTGACAGTAATAACACCACCACTCTATTTTTCCAGACCGTAGAATAAGCATCACACGCAGAGCATGTTTCAAAGGCTGCTGTATCACTTGAGAGTTCCGCGTGGCATCCAGACTGGGAGTCTGCCAAGTAAATGTCTCCTCTAACAGGGTGTTAAAACCTCGGCAGACTCAGACTTTAATTCCTGTCATCATCTGAGGCTTTCAAATCTTCCACTTTCTGTGGCATGGAAGCAAATTGGTCTGGGTTTCAAAATTCTTCTGTCAAGAAATAAACTAACACGTGAAGGCATAGAGGGTCTTATCTGAATGCAAGCAGACACTGGGTTTTCAGAAGACTTTGATGTGTTGAAAAAAAAAATACAGAGGTGTCTGAGGAAGGTGAATTGCTGATAGCAATAGCTCAGAGAATGAACTGAGTAAACTAAGCTCCGTCAGCTGGGGAGAGGCAGGAGGTGGCTGTAACTTTTTGCTGTATGTGTATATTCAACCCGTCCTTTTGTTTTCAGCATCACTTTCAGATATACTTGTGGCCCCAAATCTTTTTATTTTGTCCACACCCCTACAGTTTGCAAGATCGTAGTTCTCTGACCGGGGATCGAACCTGGACTACAGCAGTGAAAGCCCTGAATCCTAATCACTGCACTGCCAGGGAATTCCCAGTCCAGATCTTAAACCTGCCCAGAATTATGTAATGTGAATCTGCTTCTGGGCTTTTCTACTGCCAGTTGGGCTTGTAGTCTGCTAAGTCAGTGACCACCCACCAGTATGACAGTCTAAGGACTGATGTCCAACCCCATTCTCCCTTAAAGAGTTATGTCTGCCAGCCTCCCTCATAGAGAGCACTGCCAACCACAGATCTGCGATTTGTGAGCACGGGTGCCCATACAATTTAGGGGTCCTCTTTAAGAAAAAGAATACAAAATTGGGATAAAGGCAGATATTTATTTAGAATGTAAAGGAAAAATCTCAAGTTAAATAATTAAAAAGCTTAAGTACACCACAAATAACACAAAAATCTAGAATAATAATAATTTATAGTTGTTCCATCGCTAAGTCATGTCCAACTCTTTGTGACCCTGTAGACTGCAGCACACCAGGCTTCCCTGTCCTTCACTATCTCCTAGAGTTTGCTCACGTTCATGTTGATTGAGTCGGTGATGCTATTTAACCATCTCATCCTCTGCCACCCTCTTCTCTTTTTGCCTTCAGTCTTTCCCAGCATCAGAGTCTTTTCCAAGAAGTTGGCTCTTTGCATCAGGTGGCCAAAGTATTGGAGCTTCTGCTTCAGCATCAGTCCTTCCAACAAATATTCAGAGGTGATTTCCTTTAGGATTGACTGGTTTGATCTCCTTGTTATCCAAAGGATTCTCAAGAGTCTACTCTAGCACTACAATTCAAAAGCATCAATTCTTCGGCGCTCGGCCTTCTTTATGGTCCCACTCTTACATCTGTACATGACCACTGGAAAAACCATAGCTTTGACCGTCTGGACCTTGGTCGGCAAAGTGAGAATAACAACACTATATTTTTTATTTATTATTGTTTATGTAGGTGTCTTCTAAAATATCATCTTCCTTGGGGGGGCCCTCCTTCTCTCACCACCCCATACAAGGAAGGCAGCACCCTTATACTGGTCTCCATCCCCTCACTCTGCTTTCTTTCCATAGCACCTGTCCCTCAGGATGTCATATCTATTCTTATTTGTCTGCTTGTTGTCTTTTTTCTTTCCTCACTAGAATGTAAGCTCTGTGAAGGTAAAAACATTTCCTGTCCCCTCCTCTATATTGTCCAACAACCAGGACATGCTAAGTACTCAACGAATGTTTGTTGAGGAAATGTAGAAAATTTTCACACAAAATTCAGTATTTTATAAAAATATATATAAAGTATGATCCAGCTTTTGTAATAATATGCATAAGAGTAAAGAAATAAATAGATCAAAATGTTAAAAGTGATCATCTCTGAGTGATTTTCATTTTCCTCTTTCTTTTCTGTATATTTCAATTTCTCTTCAATGCTGTTTTCCATTTTAGATAAATCAGAGGTGAAATGCTTGTAGATGAAATGTGAAGAAAAGCGAGACAGAAAATATAGCTAATAAGATCCTGATTTAACGTTCTTTTTTAAAAACCTTGTTTATTTTCGGCTGTGCCGGGTCTTTGCTGCTGTGGGGGCTTGTCATCACATTGCTCAGTCTTATTGCAGCAGCTCCTCTTGCTGCAGAGCACAGGCTCAAGGGCACTGAGCTTCAGTCGCTGCAGCCTGTGGGCTCAACAGTTGCGGTTTTCGGGCTCTAGAGCGCAGGCTCAATAGTTGTGGCCAACAGGGCTGAGTTGCCCTGCAGCTGTGGGATCTTCCTGGACCAGGGATCAAACTCCTGCATCGGTGGGCGAATTCTTTACTACCGAGCCACCAGTTCAGTTCAGTTGCTCAGTCGTGTCTGAATCTTTGCAACCCCATGGACTGCAGCACACCAGGCTTCCCTGTCCATCACCAACTCCCAGAGCTTGCTCAAATTCATGCCCATTGAGTCGGTGATGCCATCGAACCATCTCATCTTCTGTCGGCCCCTTCTGCTCCTGCTTTCAATCTTTCCCAGCATCAGGGTCTTTTCCGATGAGTCAGTTCTTCGCATCAGGTGGCCAAAGTATTGGAACTTCAGCTTCAGCATCAGTCCTTCCAATGAATACTCAAGACTGATTAAGGGACTCTCAAGAGTCTTCTCCAACACCACAGTTCAAAAGCATCAATTCTTCGGTGCTCAGCTTTCTTTATGGCCCAGCTCTCACATCCATATATGACTACTAGAAAAAGCCACCAGAGAAGCCTCTAATATCCTTTTTTTTTTTTAAATGAGAAGAAGACAAAGGGAATGTAGTGATGAATTAATAGTAGTTACTTGTTGGAATAACTGGTGGTTTTCGATTCTTCTTACTTTTTGTGTTTTTCCAGTTTCTATCATGGGAGTGAATTATTTTGATAAGCAATGAAAATTAAGATAACAAACATTAATATGAAAAGTAAGATAACTTAGAGATGCAGCTAGACATTTGGTGGTGTTCAGAGAAAGGTCAGGGCAAGATAAAAGGAAGGGCACCCAAAAGGAGGGAATAAGGTAGAAACAGGGATCTGGATGAGATTAAAGGAGTATCAGGGAGAGAAAGAAGAAACCCACCACAGTGATGGATGAATATAATAATGGAGGAGGAGAAGTGGAACCGATAAATGCCCTCATTTTGATTCAAATAAGTGCCTCTCCTCAGAGTGTCCTAAATTTCTAAAAAATACCCAAAGTTAAGTGGTAAGTAAGTGGATAACATTTTGTAAACTTTTGATGGGCTCTTTTAAAAAGCAATGAGGAAAAAAATGTATTCTGAAATTGCCCCAAATGCCTTCTTAACTTCAGTTTTTCAAGATAGACATCTGAATTAGAATATTTATGACTTGCCTTAATTGTGCGTTAGTTCTGGGTGTGATGATTGACCGTAACTGCAGGTAACTGGACAAATCCTTGTGGTCTCCAAGGACTACCTGTTTAATGGAATAATAATGATAACTAGAATGTGGTGAATCCACCTTCTCACTAAGAAATAGAATGCCAAATAGAAGTCGTTGGTATTCATTGAAAACAGCATGTTGAATAATCAGATGAAAGAAAAGTGCTTAGTGAAGGCACGAAAACACGCAGTGAAAATCCTTTAGCATGTACTTTTGTAGCACAATAAAAATGTGGGCTAGTTTTAAAATTCATAGCTTATCTAAAGGAACTCCTTGAGACTTATTGGCTACATATACGATTACTTTAAGGAGCAAGATAGAGACTGTAGTATAAAATGGAAAGAATTCAAAGCTCCTTCTTACTAGAATACATATTGATATGTAGAAGTTCTTTTCAGTTCAGTTCAATTCCGTTCAATCGCTCCGTCGTGTCTGACTCTTTGCGACCCCATGAACCGCAGCACACCAGGCCTCCCTGTCCATCACCAACTCCCGGAGTCCACCCAAACCTATGTCCATTGAGTCAATGATGCCATCCAACCATCTCATCCTCTGTCGTCCCCTTCTCCTCCTGCCCTCAATCTTTCCCAGCATCAGGGTCTTTTCAAATGAGTCAGCTCTTCGCGTGAGGTGGCCAAAGTATTGGAATTTCAGCTTCAACATCAGTCCTTCCAACTGGAAGCATTTCAAAGTGATTCAGACCTCTTGGAAAGTAATCTGGCAATATAATATTAAGAGACACAAAAAATTATAACTTTCAATTTAGCAATTCCAGTTATAGGAATGTATCCTAAGAAAATAATCCCAAGCATGGAAGCAGCTATAAACAAGAAAACATTAATCTAGGCATCACTCATAATAGGGGAAAAAAGGAAGTAGATGTCCCAGAAAAAAATGCTAAATATCTAATAAAATAATAGTTACGTGGATTATATAGTACATTCATTTGATATATTCTGCAGCTGGTAAAAATGACAGTTATGAAAACTAGGGAGAAACATGGAAGAAATCTTATGGTGTGTTAAATTTTAACAGTAGAATGCAAATGTATGTATACTGTATGATTGTAATTCTTCAGAGATATGCTTTTTAAAAAGTGCCGGAATAAATTGCATTAAAATGATAATGATGGGGCTGTTAGGGTGAGAAGGCTATTTTTATTTTCTCTTCTTTCTACATTTTTGTAACATAATTATATTACTTTAAAAATAAATGTTATTAAACTTTTTGTATTAGAGATTTGACTTGTTAGTTTGAAGTGTTTTTTGCAATATTTTCCAGTGTCTTCTCCAATCCTGTAATATCTCTGAAGGCTTGATAAAACTTAATAGCATAACCTTAAAGTAAAATTTGGGGGGAAATTTTAGGTGAAAATACACATGAGAAAGTATAATATGAAAAAAAGCTGGACACAAAATGCTTCCTCTAATATGATTCTGGTTTGTTTAAAAATATTTTTATAAAAAATAAGGCAAGAACTTCTTATACATGACATCAAAAGCACAAGAGCACAAGCAACCAAAGAAAAAAAAGATAAATTGGACTTCACTGAAATTACAAACTTTTGTTTTTTTAAAAATACCACTGAGAAAGTGAAAAAATGAGCATAAAATGAGAGAAAATATTTGCAAATCAGATATGTGATAAAAGAAATGTATCCAGAATATACAATGAACTCATAACTCAACAATAAAAAGAAATACCCAATTTTTAAAACAGACAAGGGATTTAAATAGATTTCTGCAAATAAGACATGAAAAGATGCTCAACCTTACTGGTTATTCAGAAATGCAAATCAAGACCACAGTGAGCTACATTGGGTTGGCTATAATCAAAAGACAGACAACAATTAGCACTGCTGAGAATGTGATGCAATTAGAACTCTTATTCGTTGTGGTGAAAGTGTAAAATGGTACACTCAATTGGAAAGATAGTTTAGAATTTCCTCAAAAATTAAGCATAGAGTTACCTTATAAGCTGGCCTCTTCCCTTGTAGCTCAGTCAGTAAAGAATCTACCTGCAATGCAGGAGACCCGGGTTCGATCCCTGGGTTGGGAAGATCTCCTGGAGGAGGAAATGGCAACCCACTCCAGTATCCTTGCCTGGAAAATCTCATGGACAGAGGAGCCTGGTGGGCTGCAGTCCATGGGGTCGCAAAGAGTCGGGAACGACTGAGCGACTAACACTTGATTACTTACCTTATAAGCCAAAAATTCCATTTCTGGGAGAAATGAAAATGTGCGTCCACACAGAATACCATATGTGGATGTTCAAAGCAGCATTATATTTAATAGCAAAAAGTACAAACAACCTAAATGTCCATCAACAGATGCCTAGATAACAAAATGCAGTATATGCATATCATGAAATATGACTCAAAGAAATGAGGTTCTGATACATTCTACAGCATGGATGGACTTGGAAACATCATGACAAGTGAAAGAAGCCAGTCACAAAGGACCATATATTGTATGAGTCTATTTATATGAAATGCCCAGAATAGGAAAATCTGTAGGGACAGAAAGTAGGTTAGCGGTTGCCCATAGCCAGGAGGTAGGAGGGTGGGGGAATTGATGTGGAGCATTTTTTAAGGCTGGCTTTGTTTATTTATAATTTATCCTATTATTTTTGGCTGTGCTGGGTCTTTGTTGCTGCGCGTGGACTTTCTGTGGTTGTGGCGTCAGGGCTCAGTTGCAACCCACAGGCTCAGATGCCCTGGTATGTGGAATCTTCCCGGACCAGGGATTGTACCTGTTTCCCCAGCATTGGCAGGTGGATTCTTAACACTGGACTACCAGGGAAGTCCTGTGGAGCATTTTTGGAGAGACAAAAATAATCTAAAATTAGATCGTAGTAATGATTGTACAACTCTGTGCAGGTACTAAAATCACTGAATCCATAGGCATTAAAATTGGCGAGTTATGTGGTATGTGAGTTATATTTCAACTAAGCAGTTAAAAAAAAAGAATGACGCCTCTATTTTGACTTAAAAGTGCTTAAAAAAAATGATTGAAGGAAATATGGCAATAAATCAGTAGCCATTCAGTTCAGTTCAGTTCAGTTCAGTTGCTCAGTCGTGTCCGACTCTTTGCAACCCCATGAATGGCAGCACGCCAGGCCTCCCTGTCCATCACTAACTCACACAGTTCACTCAAACTCACGTCCATCGAGTCGGTGATGCCATCCAGCCATCTTATCCTCTGTCGTCCTCTTTTCCTCCTGCCCCCAATCCCTCCCAGCATCAGAGTCTTTTCCAATGAGTCAACTCCTCACATGAGGTGGCCACAGTACTGGAGTTTCAACTTCAGCATCATTCTTTCCTAAGAACACCAAGGGCTGATCTCCTTCAGAATGGACTGGTTGGATCTCCTTGCAGTCCAAGGGACTCTCAAGAGTCTTCTCCAACAACACAATTCAAAAGCATCAATTCTTCGATGCTCAGCTTTCTTCACAGTCCAACTCTCACATCCATACATGATCACTGGAAAAACCATAGCCTTGACTAGACGGACCTTTGTTGGCAAAGTAATGTCTCTGCTTTTTAATATGCTATCTAGGTTGGTCATAACTTTTCTTCCAAGGAGTAAGCGTCTTTTAATTTCATGGCTGCTGTCACCATCTGCAGTGATCTTGGAGCCCAAAAAAATTAAGTCTGACACTGTTTCCACTGTTTCCCCATCTATTTCCCATGAAGTGATGGGACCAGATGTCATGATCTTAGTTTTCTGAATGTTGAGTTTTAAGCCAACTTTTTCACTCTCCTCTTTCACTTTCATCAAGAGGCTTTTTAGTTCCTCTTCACTTTCTGCCATAAGGGTGATGTCATCTGCATATCTGAGGTTCTGGATATTTCTCCCAGCAATCTTGATTCCAGTTTGTACTTAAGCCAGCCCAGCGTCTCTCATGATGTACTCTGCATATAAGTTAAATAAGCAAGGTGACAATACACAGCCTTGACATATTCCTTTTCCTATTTGGAGCCAGTCTGTTTTTCCATGTCCAGTTCTAACTGTTGCTTCCTGAACTGCATATAAGTTTCTCAAGAGGCAGGTCAGGTGGTCTGGTATTCCCATCTCTTGAAGAATTTTCCAGTTTATTGTGATCCACACAGTCAAAGGCTTTGACATAGTCAATAAAGCAGAAATAGATGTTTTTGTGGAACTCTTTTGCTTTTTTGACGATCCAGCGAACGTGGGCAGTTTGATCTCTGGTTCCTCTGCCCTTTCTAAAACCGGCTTGAACACCTGGAAGTTCATGGTTCACGTATTGCTGAAGCCTGGCTTCGAGAATTTTGAGCATTACTTTACTAGTGTGTGAGATGAGTGCAATTGTGCGGTAGTTTGAGCATTCTTTGGCATTGTCTTTCTTTGAGATTGAAATGAAAACTGACCTTTTCCAGTCCTGTGGCCACTGCTGAGTTTTCCAAATTTGCTGGCATATTGAGTGCAGCACTTTCACAGCATCATCTTTCAGGATTTGAAATAGCTCAACTGGAATTCCAGCATCTCCACTAGCTTTGTTCGTAGTGATGCATTATTAGATAAATGCAAATCAAAACTACAATGAGATACCACCTCACACCAGTCAGAATGGCCATCATCAAAAAGTCTACACACAATAAATGCTGGAGAGGGTGTGGAGAAAACGGAACCCTCTTGCTTTGCTGGTGGGAATGTAAATTGATACAGCCACTATGGAAGACAGTATGGAGATTCCTTTAAAAGCTAGGAATAGGGGCTTCCCTGGTGGTCTAGTGGTTAAAGAGTCTGCCTTGCAATTCAGGGGACACTGGTTTGATCCCTGGTCTGGGAAGATTCCACATGCCTTGGAGCACCTAAGCCCCTGAGCCACAGCTGTTGAGCCTGTGCTTTAGCACCCCTGAGCAGCAACTGTTGAACCCCATGCAGCAATTACTGAAGCCCACAGCTAGAGTCCCTGCTCTGAAATAAGAGAAGCCACCACAATGAGAAACCCACATACTACAATGAGGAGTAGCCCCCTTTTGTTGCAACTAGAGAAAGCCACGTGCAGCAATGAAGACTCACTATAGCCAAAAAATAAAAATAAATACACATATCTTAAAAAAAAAAAAAAACTAGGAATAAAACCACCATATGACCCAGCAATCCCACTCCTAGGCATATACCCTGAGGAAACCAAAATTGAAAAAGACACATATACCCCAATGTTCATTGCAACACTATTTACAATAGTTAGAACATGAAAGCAACCTAGATGTCCACCGACAGATGAATGGATAAAGAAGCTGTGGTGCATATACACAATGAAATACTACTCAGCCATAAAAAGGAACACATTTGAGTCAGTTCTAATGAGATAGATGAACCTAGAGCCTATTATGCAGAGTGAAATAAGTCAGAAAGAGAAAGATAAATATTGTATATGAAATCTAAAAAGATGGTACTGATGAATTTATTTTCAGGGCAACAATGGAAAAACAGACACAGAGAGTAGACCGAGGGACATGGTGGGAGGGGAGGAGGGAGAGGATGAGATATATGGAGAGAATAACATGGAAGTTTATGTAAAACAGATAGCCAACGGGAATTTGTTGTATGACTCAGGGAACTCAAACAGGGGCTCTGTGACAATCTAGAAGGGTGGGATGGGGAGGGAGATGGGAGGGAGTTTCAGGAGGGAGGAGACATAGGTGTACCTATGGCTGATTCTTGCTGATGTATCACAGAAAACCACAAAATTCTGTAGGGCAATTATCCTTCAATTAAAAGAGAAGGACATCATGATATTTCTTCACACTAGGCTGTTTTGAGCATTAACATAGAGAGTTTGTGTAAGTGCAGAGCAGAGTGCACTCAATCAATAAACGCAAGCTGGGAACAGGAGTCATAAGTATAGTGATATTAGTTCCAGCAGCAGTAATGCTAAGGGATCCATGAAGCCAAAATGGTTAAGAAGCACCACCCTTGATGGCAAGGCTCTCTGACTCTAGGTTGGTCAGTTGTTGTAAGTGAGGAGGGCTGTGAGGGCACTTCCCTGACTCATGGGGCTTTTGCAGATAATGTTGAAATAAACGTTCTTTTGGTTTTCTGGCCATTTTGAATTCCTAATATATTGATTTTTTTTTTTTCTCTGAGGTTTATGGAGGCCAAAGGGAGGCCAGGCAGTAGTAGTGTTTTTTTTTTTTTCAGTTTTGCTGTTATATAAAATTAATTTGCTCCTTTTCTTTCTTCTTTTTAAAATTCATATCAAAATAAATGGTTGAATTTTGAATTTGTTTCAGCTAAATGAGATTACCTCGTTTTGTTTAAAACTACACTTCAAGAGATACAGAGTAATGGACCTTACTGTAATATAAGGTTTATTTACTAATATCAGATCAGGCCCATTAGGAGCACCAATAATTCTACCATTTTCCTGAGTCTCTGCATGACTAGGGGGAAATTAGGCTGGACTTTTGCTCTTTCTATACTGAGACTTGCTGTCGAGATCAACCTGAAAAATCAGGATTAATTGTTTTAATGATTAGCATTGGTGTCTACAAATAAGTGGTCACATATTGGATATGGTCACAAGCATCCGAAGGTGGTGATTTCTGATTTCTTCAATGATTTTCCTGATACCACTTGTCTGGTAGAGGTAGAAAGGGCATTCCTCATTCTGTTTGCTCTTCTTGGATGCTGGGGGAGTGGGGGTGCTGCTTTTCCCAGCCTTCCTTGCAGTTATGCTGTGGGGTCTACGACTGGCTTCTACCCAGTAAAATGCAGGGGTCGCAATGGAAGCCACCTTCATTTTGGGTCCTAAAATGTCCTCCCAAAATCCTCCAGCTCTCTCTTCCCTTGGATATCATGTGTTCTAGATGAAGAAATTAAGATCTCTGGGTCGCCCTTTGGGAAGAAACTGTTAAGGGACAGCCTGAGACCCTGCACCATGTTATAAGTGATGAATAAAGCTTCACTGTATTGAGCCTGTTCTGTCTTGTTGAAAACAAACCTACATTTTAACACAGAAATCTCCAAAGTATCCCTTAAGACGGTCAGTGTCATATCACATTAACCAAATGATTTGGTTTAAATACTCTGTTTGGTTAATATAACTAGGATCAGGTGTTCATGCAACCTGTATCCTTACATGTCACGTGTAGCATCACTTGGATATTTACCTTTACATTCTTTTCACACCAAAATGAAAGAGGAGTTCCTGCTTACTCATGCCAGGGCTGCAACATCCTTCCTCAAATCTCACTCTTCTCCCCATGGCTTCTCTCTAACCTGTGTGCCTCGGTTCTTCACTTGGAGCCGTGTGTGACATTCATTCAAAAGAGATAAATGCATGAAGAACGGTATAAACTATGATATATCTTCCACTGAATGTGTTATGATAGTCTTTCCCCCTTTTTGGAAAAAAAAATGTTTGGTAACCAAATTACTAAATGCATTAGGGTCAACAAATGCATTAAAGAGAGATTGTTGTTGCTGCTCAGTCACTAAGTCACGTCTGACTCTTTGCAACCCCATGGACCCCATGGACTGCAGCCCACCAGGCTTCCCTGTTCTTCACCATCTCCCGGAGTTTACTCAAACTCATGTCCATTGAGTCAGTGATGCTATCCAATTATCTCATCCTCTGTTGACCCCTTTTCCTCCTGCCCTCAATCTTTTCCCAGCATCAGGGTCTTTTCCAATGAGTCAGCTCTTTGCTACCTGAGGCCAAAGTATTGAAGCATATAGTAATGAGCAATTACTATTTCTTTGACTAAGAATTCAGAAGTGCTTAGCACCTTACAAGCTATCACATTTATATTACGAAATGTTTTTTCTCTTATATTTTAAGTAACTTAAGGTCCAGGTCACTTTGTGTGTGTGTGTGTGTGTGTTTTGGTTGTGTGTTTTAGGTTTTGTTTTTTTTTTAGTTATCTCAAGTGCTGAGAGCTGGATCAATTTTACTCCATTCATAGCAAATTATTACCAGTCCACATGAGGCCTCTTTCTAGTTTTATACTTTTTTATTTTTACCTATTCATCTCTATTCACCCCCAGATAATCATCCACAAATGCATCTGATATGTCTTTAAATATGAATGTATCCTTATGAAATATGTGTTGCAGTGTGTGTGTGTGTGTGTGTGTGTGTGTGTGTGTGTGTGTGTAAAATCTTTGTTTCTTCTCCATGAGTATTAAATGACATTGCACAGTCTGGTGTAAAAGTCTGAGCTAGTTTCTAGAATGTCAAATAGGCCACTTTCTCCACAGACTCTCAGATAATGTGCTGATAATTAGACTGTACAGCTTTATTACATTTATATGGTTTTCAATGCCCTTTGAAATGTGATTAGTTCTTTTAAGTTTCATGGACCCATATGACACTTAGCTTATAAATAATTAAATCCAATTAATACTCCAGACTGAACCAAACCTAATTTATTTCAAGTTCTGGTTCTTAGCAGAGGAGGCCTTGGTTCACTACGTTTGAAATAATTCCATTTTCCCTTCAATTCATATGAGTAATAAAATACAGATGACACGAAAGGGGAAGTGATGCATATAGAGTATATATTTAAAAAGGTATTTTATTAATTTGAAGAAACTCCAAATTCCAGAAAAGTAGAGAGAATAATAAACTATAAACCTTTAAATTTCTTTTTTGAAAAATAATGTATTTCATATATATAAAAAGGCATTAAAAGAATATGAAGAGCCTCACTACACCCATTTCTTGGTTTAATCTTACAAACAGTTGGCACCTTCCTGACCCCATTCCTCTCTGTTTTTCTTCTGCCAAAACACCATCATCCTGAATTTCATGTCTATCATTCTCAGGTAAGTCTTTATGCTTTTACTAGTCATATATACATCCAAAACGGTAGTTTCATTTTGCAGATTTTAAACTTTATATAATCAACATCATACTCTAAGTAGCCTTTTGTAACTTACTTTTTATTTTATTTTTTTGGAGATTTTTTTTTCTTGTTAATATGTGCAGCTGTAATTCATTCAAATACCAGTGCCATCTGTTTTTATTACACGACTAAAGTGTATTTTTTCTCTGACAAACAATAGTGATGTGAACATTCTTTAACATGTCCTCTTGTGTGTACATAAGAACTTCTCTTGAGAGCTGATGCTTGGGAGTGAAGGGGTTACAGCATCCGGTGCCCCCTCCCTTAGGCCTGCTTGGACTTCTTGCTCACCCTGTTTCTGGTACCGCTCTCTCTTCTGTCTCTTGTAGCCACATGGACAAGCATCCTGATGAAGGCAGGCATTGTGTTGGTGGCTGAGCATATGGAAGGTGACACTCTCTCTGGTTCCCCTTGGCTGCCACAGTTCCTCTGACTGCCACCTCTAACTCTGGCACCCAGGCTCTTGATGCAGCCTCTGGAAGAACAGTTGACAGCCCTTTTGCAAAAAACCCCTGAATCACAGCCAATCAGCAGCATCTTGGCACTGCACTGACCTCTTTCTACTCATTGTCTCGCTCCCTCTGGGTGCACCCTAACTCCACTGGGGCAGCTCTGGCCCTTGAAGCCTTCCTGATGGCTGCAGAAGGTGGCATTTACCACTCTGCTCTGGGAAGAAGGAAATCCTGTGATTGCGAGAATGTCTTTCTCCAGAGTCTGCCAGGACCACAATGCCACATCCTGCAGCCATCAAGAAGGCTTCAAGGGCCAGAGCTGCCCCAGCAACAGTGAGTAGTAAGTCACCAGCAATAACACGTATATTGATATCACACACCCCTCAGTGTATGGTAGACTGAAAAAGACAGAACGTGACTTCTGGGATATTCTTGCCCCAAAAGCATTAGCTCAGTCTGATCAAGAAAACACAAGCCAAACTCATTTGAGGGACATATTGCAAAATAGCTTACCAGCACTTTTCAAGAATATCAAAGTCATAAAAATCAAGAAAAGATAGAGAAAATGTCACAGATGGAGGAGACTAAGTAGATATGGTTACTGAATGCAATATATCACAACAAAATGTGGAAAATTCTTAAAGAGATGGGAATACCAGACCACCTGACCTGCCTCTTGAGAAACCTATATGCAGGTCAGGAAGCAACAGTTTGAACTGGGTGACTGCAGCCATGAAATTAAAAGATGCTTACTCCTTGGAAGAAAAGTTATGACCAACCTAGATAGCATATTGAAAAGCAGAGACATTACTTTGCCAACAAAGGTCTGTCTAGTCAAGGCTATGGTTTTTCCAGTGGTCATGTATGGATGTGAGAGTTGGACTGTGAAGAAAGCTGAGCACCGAAGAATTGATGCTTTTGAATTGTGGTGTTGGAGAAGACTCTTGGGAGTCCCTTGCACTGCAAGGAGATGCAACTAGTTCATCCTAAAGGAAATCAATCCTGAATATTCACTGGAAGGACTGATGCTGAAGCTGAAACTCCAATACTTTGGCCATCTGATGTGAAGAACTGACTCATTTGAAAAGACCCTGATGCTGGAAAAGACTGAAGGCAGGAGGAGAAAGGGACAACAGAGGATGAGATGGTTGGATGGCATCACCAACTCAATGGTCATGAGTTTGAGTAAACTCTGGGAGTTGGTGATGGACAGGGAGGCCTGGCATGCTGCAGTCCATGGGGTCGCAAAGAGTCGGACATGACTGAATGACTGAACTGAACTGAACTGAACTGAACTGAAATGTGATATGGGCTACTAGATTGAATCCCAAGACAGAAAGATATTCCTGGGAAAACTAGTAAAGTTCTCCATAAGTCTATACCTTTTTAGGTATTGCACTAATGTTCAATTCTAGATTTGGATAATTATACTGTAGTGATGTAAATTGTTAGCAGTAGGGGAAGCTGAGTGAAGATTATGCAGGAACTCTGTCAATTTTTACAACTTTTCTGCAATCCATGATTATTTCAAAGTGAAAGTTAAAAAGAAATCTAGGCCTCATGGCTTTGGAGGGGTCAATTTTTGATCATTGACACAATTTTAAAAATTTGTTATTAGTCTAATTAGGATTTATAATCTTTCTCTAGACATTTTTTTTGAAAAAAATTTCCCTTTCAAGTGTATTTTCAGGATTATTGGCATGATATTCATTCATATTATTTTTCAATGTGTTTTGAAATCTATGTTGGATTTATAGTTAGGTCACTTTCACTTTTCGCTCTCATGCATTGGAGAAGGAAATGGCAACCCACTCCAGTGTTCTTGCCTGGAGAATCCCACGGACGGGGGAGCCTGGTGGGCTGCCATCTATGGGGTCGCACAGAGTCGAACATGACTGAAGCGACTTAGCAGCAGCAGCAGCAGCACGCTTTTCCAAGTGACTCAGATGGTAAAGAGTACACCTGCAATGCAGGAAACCTGGGTTTGATACCTGGGTCGGGAAGATCCCTTGGAAGAGGAAATGGTAACCCACACCAGTATTCTTGTCTGGAGAATCCCATGGACAGAGAAGCCTGGTGGGCTACAGTCCTTGAGGCCACAAAGCATCAGACACAACTGAGTGACTAAGCACGCATGCACGCATCCTTTCCATTAATTCATTTACGATATAATATTCACTTATTATTTTTCTTGTTCTGTTTACTTCTTTGATTAAGACTGCAAGAGGTTTATCTTTTTATTAGCCTTTCAAAGAATCTCTTTTGGTTTTGTGGTCATTTTATTGTATGTTTTCTATTTTTAGTAATTTCTGATTTTGTTTTAATTTTTTTCCTTCCCTTCTTTTTGTGTTCATTCTATTACCCTTTTTCTACCTTCTTAAACACTTTGCTTATTAATTTACCACCTCTCTTTTTTCCCAATGTAAACCACCATATAGTACAGTATATCTTCTAGTTCTGTTTGACTATATCACTCAAGTTTTTGTAAGGTTGCCTTTTATTTTGAAATATATGAAATAATTATTTTATTATTATTAATACTAATTTTACCTTATTAAAACATGGGCATTCTTGTAGTCTAAATAATATCACTGTCAAAAATAATATCACTGTTATGAGAGTCACAATATAATTTTAATAAATATTGTCCATATACTCTTCAGTCTTCCCTCCAAAACAGTTACTGGTTGACTGAAAATAATGTTTCAAAATAGAATATATATAAGATTTCAGATCAGTTCACCCTCCCCATATCTTTCCAACAGTTTTGTATACTTATGAGAGCTGAAGCACACCTTTAGGTTGATTTGTAATTCAGCTCATCGTCTTCAGACAAATTACGGCCAATAAAAGTTTTCAAATTAGCGTCTCCTCTCTGGCACTTGCAAGTATCAGTGGCATTTGTGTGTGGATAGAGGTTATGGAGATTTGCGATGGTGTTGAAGAATATAGGTCCAGAATCAGTACTTATTATTGCTGGTGTTAAAGTATGACAAGTAATATCCTGGTGAATTTATATATTCCCACTATTTGAAACACTGAGCTAAGCTGGAATCTGAGGACAAGGTCAGGAAAGTCACTCTTTAACATGGGACCTAATGAGATTTAATATACAAGGGAAGGGAGTGTTTGTAACATATCCTGTTTTGTGGTTTGGAGTGCTCTTTTCTATGAGCCCAAAAATGGTAGAAGAAATGGCCGAGCTCATACAGACTAAAAAGTGAATCTAAGCAGTAGTTATTCATCATTGCCGTGTTAGTTCAGGTTGTGCAGACACATGTAACCAAGAGGAGAGACAGATCGATATCTGTATCTATAGTTTAACTATAGCTATGTATATATAGTTACATCTGCAGGGTGGGCTGCCAAGCTGGAGACCCAGGAAAGAGCCAATGCTGCAGCTCAAGTGTGAAGGTTAGCAGAGGGAAGAATTCCTTTTTTGCCCAGAGATCAGTCTTTACTCTATTTAAGCCTTCCACTAACTAGATAAGGCTTACGCACATCATGGAGGGACAACCTGCTTTTCTTAAAGTCCAAAGATTTAAATGTAAATCTCATGCAAAAACACCATCACAAAATAATGTTTGCTCAACCATCAAACACTGGTCCAGCTAAGCTGACACATAACATTAGCCATCACCCTTCCCGAAGAGTCCAGGGCTGTCACGAGTGGCTTATAGTATTTTGGTCCCTGGGAGATAAGGTGCTCAAAAGAAAAAGTGCCCTGATTTTGATTCCCAGCTGAATTTCTTCTTAGCTTTTTGATCTTTGGCAGTTTAGTTAACCTCCTGGAGCTTCAGATTCTTTCTGTAAGTAAATAATAAGGTTGTGAGAATTAAATGATGTAATGCTATGTAACAACTAACAGTCCCTTTGTAGGTGCTCAAAGATTGTTCATTTCTCTCTGCTTCCTGAGGAAGGAGCATTCTCCATCTGCTTTCTTAGCCTGAGCCGATATGAGATGACCAACACCCTGGGCTCTGATACCCTGATCACAAAGCCACATTCTGATTACTAAGTCCATTTTCCAAATATGTGGACAGAAGAAGTCTTGTTGGAAAGGATTGTTCCATTGTTCATGAATACAATGGCATTCTTATTCAAAAATCAGTACCTGGGTCAGAAGTTGCTCGTAAGAAAGAAATCTGCTCTAAGGAGCTCATAAAAAGTGGATTTGATATCAAGACTGAGAGGAATGTCATAGAGACTTAACTGCAAGATATAACCTATCCTCACTGGGAATCATAATATGAGTTACCTGCCCCATCTCTCTCTGAGGAGATAGAGCCATGTTCATTTCTTTGGGGCTTCCTTTGCTGTATTCTAAACATGTGCTCTCCTGTAAATTGGGGCCATTTGTGGCACTTATAGACTCTCTGACCCACCCTCTAAATAACCTTTCAGATAGTTGCATGCATGTGGCATCTGACCAGCCCACTCTTAATGTTTCTTAGGTCAAATTCAGAGAGTCTGATTGATCGTTGGCCAGCTCCTTTTGTCACATGGTCTAGTCAGCTGTGGCTAAGTGTCTAGTACAGTTGCCTGGCTGGTCAGTCAATGCACCTCAAAGAGCTGTGCCTGCCTTTTGCTCCTGCATCCCCAGCTTAGCTTGCCTTTACCTCCCAGCTGTCCTCCAGACTTGCACAGGCTGTTTTCTCCCCAGGTGAGAGATGCCAGTGCTTCTATAGGCCTTTCTATCCCAGGCTGCCATCTGTCTGGCTATTGGAAAAGCTTATCCACTTCATTATGTGGCTCTCAATAGACTGCTAGAATCCCTGGCATTGACTGGACATCTCTTGTCCTGCTTTTATATCCCTGTCTCCAGTCTCAGTGACTTCCCAGGTCTTTGCCCCCTTCAGAGACCTGCAGGTTTTGTCTGTATGCACATTCCCCTCATGTGATCTTAGATTTCCTCCCTGGGTATGCACAGGGCCCAGCAGCTTACTTCATGCCAGGATGAGCTGACACATACATAACACTGGCTTTCCGAGCTTGCAAAGTTGAGAGGCACACCCTGACATGGCTGGATCCCTAAGACATGTGGAGTGTCCTAAGATGACAATCCTAATGCAGTTGATCTGTCTTCCTGGCTACAGAGCTACCCACTGCAAGTGGCAGCAAGGGATCACAGTGACAAGAGCCAGCGTGGGAATTAGCAAGCTTGGATTTGAATCCTGGCTCTTACATCTACTCACTGTGGGACCTTGGCCAAGTTTCTGAGACTTAGTTCTATAAGATAATAATTATTATAATATTTAAGGCGTAGGGTTGCTAGAAAAACTAAATGAGATGGGTGCAAAGTAATTAGCCCAAAATAAAGGAATGGGAATAGTTACTTTTAATCATATTTATCAGTGTTAATAGGATATTTCCTAGTCCCCAGGAAATGGTTAAAGAGGAGGGATTGTTACAGCCCACAGCCAACTCCTCATTCCTGAAATAGGCTTTTCTTTCCACTCCGTCTGTCCTACAAGGTCACTGCCATATGGGGGTGGTGAAGAAATGATGGATGTATTTATAGCAGTTAGGGAAACTGTATTTTGGATTTCAAAAACTTCCTGCACCTAAACCCCTCTCCTATAATAAAGGTTTAAAGTCCTTTCCTTGCAGCTTACCTTACATTTTTTCTTAAACCTCAGCAGCAATGTCACATTGAGGTCTTTCTTTGAACAAGCACCACTGTACTAAACCATATTTCTTACTGAATTTTGGGTGGAGTGAAAATTATTTCTAAGTCATTTATTCCTTAAGCCAAGAAGTATGCAGTAATTAAAGCACTATATATAAATAGGAACAAGAAGTAATTTATAGCTTATGTGTGATTGTTTCATTCTTTCATGAACTTACATATTTATGTATTTGAATAAAATCTATGAATACTAACTGGCTCTTTATTCCAACAAACGAGACTGATGGGGAGTGAATTGAAGAAGGAAAATGTGGAGCACGTAATTGAAGAATGAGATGGAATGACGGACTTGAGATGCACGTCCGAATCATTTTGTAACTCTAAATACAACACTTCATGCTCTGATTCTCCACCTGGAAGATTATGGTAATATAACTGTCTGGAAAGTATGGCATAAGAGTTTATTTTTTAAAAAGAGAGAACATCAAAAATATTTTGGGGCTTTTGGATCCAAACAGGCAAACATTCAAAACAAGGGTCTGGGAAATTAGAACCCTTGTTTAGCCTGAAATATTTTATCCTTGGTGAACAAAGTTTGTAAATTTGAAGATGCTGCTTTAAATATAGGGTATCAACAGAGTAATAGTACTCACACATTGTTTAGCCAAAGAAACAGATGAATGGGCAACTCTCCGAAGACAAAACACATTTGAGCAAGAAACACATAAAACGATTAACATCTTCACTAATAATTGTGTAAGAATTGAACGCTAAACAATAATGTAACTTTTTTTCACTTTTCAAACTGGAAAAAAGTTAAACACTCTGCCGATACAAGTGCAGCTTTGGGGAGGATTGGGGAAATGCACACGATATTGGCGAGAGTATAAGTGAGTACAGGAATTTTGAGAGCAATCTGATAGTAATTTTCAATCCGTGTGCCCTTTGGCCAGGAAATTCTACTTCAAGGAATCTGTCCTACCTAAATATTCATATATGACAGTCTTTACAACATCATTGGTTGTAATGGCCTGAAAAGGGAACATAAACATCCATTAGTAGAAAGTGATTCAATCACTTACAGTAATCCATATTACCATACGCCACTGTGAAAAAAAGTGAAGTAAATCCACAGATACTGACTGGGGTAGGAAGAGGGACTGTACGTGAAATACTGTCATAAAAACAAGTGGTAGAGCACTTGTTTGGTGGCTCAGAGGTAAAGAATCTACCTGCCAATGCAAGAGACACAGGTTTGACCCCTGATCTGGGAAGATCCCACATGCCACAGGGCAGCTCTGCCTGAGCGCCACAACTGCTGAGCCTGTGCTCTAGAGCATCGGAGCCACAGCTACTGAGTCCGTATCAGTGAGTGGCAATCCCACTGTCTAGAAATCAATGGTACACATATTTTTTCTGTATTATCTTGCAGTCTTTTAAAAATAAATCCTTAAAAATTAGAATTATAGATGTGGTATCATACACTGATTTCTATTTATGTACTGATTTAAAAAATTGTTTTTAAATTTATTTAAGTGCTCTGTGCCTTAGGTGCAGCACACATGATCTTCGATGCTTATTGTAGTACGTGGGATCTAGTTCCTTCACCAACGGTCCAGCCTGGGCCCCCTGCATTGAGACACGAAGTCTTAACCACTGGACCACCAAGGAAATCCCTTATGTACTGATTTTTAACTTAATGTTTTTTTATGAGCGCTTCTCTAGATTATTTGGCATAACTTTAATAGTTATAGAATACTTTATGGATATACCAATAGTTATTTCATAATGAACATTTGATAGTTTCTATTTTTTGCTACTGTAAAGAATATGTATACATGTATATAAAATATGTTTCATTATATCTCTTGATTGCTTCTTCAGGATAAAGGAGGAGGAGTGCAATCTTGGCTCGACACATATTGCCAAGTTGGTTCCTGGAAATACTGAATTCATTTGCACTTTTACCAGAAGGAGATCAAAATGAATGACCTTCCCAGGTAGCTCAGTGGTAAAGAATCTGTCTGCCAATGCAGGAGATGCATGGGACGTGGGTTCGATCCCTCAGTTGGGAAGATCCCCTAGAGGAGGGTGGCAACCCACTCCAGTACTCTTGCTGGGAAAATCCCATGGACAGAGGAGCCTGGAGGCCTACAGTCCATGAGGTCACAAAGAGTCAAACTCGACTGAGCACCTGTGATGAAACTTCAACCATCCCACTGTGGCCAGTAGCTTAAATTCTACTTTAAACAGAAAATTAAAAGAAGCCAAAATAATAAGAAGGAATCTATTTAACAGGCAAAAATTTTTTCCTTTTAAAATTTTTTATTTACTTGATTATTATTATAGTTGGAAAAATTAAGATATATTTTTTACTTCAGTTTGTAGTTTAAAAAAGAACATTTCCCTCCATAAAATTATAATTTTTAACATTATATCAATATTTGTTTCATAGTTAAATTGCACCATTTGTCTTAAAAATGTCTTTTCTGGTGTTTCAAAACAAAATCCAATACAAGAGCAGACGTTGAAACTGAATATTATGCCTCTTAAGATTCTTTTAAGCTACAATTCTTTTATTTCTCTTTCTTTTTCCCTCTTGTTTTCTTCCTTTCTCACTCTCTCTTTTCATGGACTGACTTTTAAAAGATTTGGTCAGTTGTCTGTAGAATGTTTTATTTTTCCATATTTGTCTTATTTCCCTGCAGTGCTATTCACTTTGATCCTCTAGTCCCTGTATTTTCTGTAAATGAGGAGCTGGATCTAAAGGTATGAGATTTAAGCTAAACATTTTGGGAAAGAATACATCACAAGTGTCGTATATTTCTTATTGCATCATATTAGCAGTCTGACCAATAACATCTTGTGGTCAGTCATTAGGATTGTTAAGACTGACCCCTGATAACAGTAGTAGCAACCTTCTCCCTCCATTTCCCTTTTGCAACTGCACAGTAATCTGTGTGGTGCCCTTGAGCACCAGAGGGGTATTATTCTATCAAATAGAGCTTTCTCTCATCAACTTGTTTATTCTGAAATGCAACGACTAGGAAGTGAAGCTATTTCATTTTTTCCCCTTTAATTACCCCTTAAATATTTGTTTGCCACTTACAATAGTTCTTTGGTGAATGATCTTTTTAGTGCCTTGCCTGTTTGCGATGAAAATGTTCCTAAATCTCTTGGCATATACTTTCCTCAGTTTATTGTCTGGTTCTTAATTTTACTTGCTTTCAGGTACACATTTTATATTTTTATTTAATTTGGTCTCTTAATCTTTTTCTTTGTGGTTTCTTCATTGTTTTCATGCTATCCCAAAGCCAGATCCACCTTTATCTTCATATAGCTGCTTTAATAGTTGATTTTTTTTAAGCTATAAAATATGCTTATTTTTAAAACACCATTTAAAAAAATTTAGGATGTATTTATTTTACTATTCCTCTGTTTAAAATCGTTCAGTGCCTGCAGGATAAAAGTCAAACCTGGCAACTTGGCATATCAGCTCTTTGGAATCTGGGCTTTCCTTTGGCTTTATTTCCCATCTACATTCTAGCAACAGAAGGCCACTTGCAGTTCCCTGAATTGTTAATACTGTTCCATGTGTCTATGCCTTTACAAATATGGAATCCCTTCTCCATGACCCACCACAGCTTGCCTGATTAATTTTTCTTCTTCCTCTTTATTACCTCTTTCTGTAAAAAGTTTTCTGTGTTTCAACTGCAGCTTAGTTAGTCACCCCTTTGTGATCCTCCAGAGCCTCTTGGTCATATTTTTACTGACAATTATCTTATTGACTTATCATTGTCTTTATACATCTTTCTCTCTCCATCCTGACTGTGAGGGCCTTAAAGGGGAGGACTGGGGAGGACTGTATCGTATTTCGGAGAAGGCAATGGCACCCCACTCCAGTACTCTCTCCTGGAAAATCCCACGGACGGAGGAGCTGCAGTCCATGGGGTCGCTGACGGTGGGACCCGACTGAGCGACTTCACTTTCACTTTTCACTTTCACGCGTTGGAGAAGGAAATGGCAACCCACTCCAGTGTTCTTGCCTGGAGAATCCCAGGGACGGGGGAGCCTGATGGGCTGCCGTCTATGGGGTCGCACAGAGTTGGACACGACTGAAGCGACTTAGCAGCAGCAGCAGCAGTATCCTATTTACCATTGTGACTGCCAGCATACAGAGGGCACACAATTTGTTTGAATGTGTGAAAGGTTAATGAAAATACAGTTTGGGACAATAAACCAGATATGGAAACCACCTTTGCAGAGTCATTTCAGAATTTCCAAGATATAAGAGCTTTCCCCCTCTCAGTTTCTAAGAAATAGGGCTATCAAAGGCTTCGCTAACCTAAAAGAAAAATAACCTGATACAGATATGACACGTATGTGTGTTAAGGATGGCTTTTGATGGTGGTGTTAGTGACAAAGAAATGATGTCATAGTGGCAAAGCTACTGACACAGCTGCAATGCTGGGCAATCCTTGCCGTCTGGCTTCCCTAGCCCCTCTGTCCTGCAGCTCTTTTTCTTGGTTCTGCAGTGCTGCCATGCAAGACTTGGACACACTGCCCTCTAATGCAAATCTGCACTTCCTTCCCCACCAGGTCTACCTGGAGCCTCCCTTACATGGCTGGCTCCATAGAGGGTCAGCACTGTTTATCTGTCCCTCATTAACAGTTTAAAAAAAAACCCAGGCCTTTCATAGAACTGGCTCATACAACAACAGAGTGGTCTCAAACTAGGGCATGTAAATGGTTTAAAAATATGGGATGATGACAGTACTAGAGATAATCTTGATTTCTATACTATGAAAAAGTAATGGAATCCAACAGTGCTATCCCATAGAAATAGAATGCAAGCCATATAATTTTAAATATTTAGTAGCCATCTTTAAGAAAAAGAAATATAAAATTAACTGTGATAACATATTTTAACCCACATATTAGCATACTATGATTTCAGTGCATATAAATTTTAAAGTTCTACATTGCTTCAATTTTAAAATAAAAACTTAAATTTAACTAAAGTTAAGTAAAATAAAAATGGTTAAAATTGGTACATTTAGTATTGATACAATGCTATTGATATTATCTATTTAGTACTGATACAGTACTATTGATACTATCTGATCCATTCTCCATATTCAAATATTATTGGTTGTTCAAATAATGTTCCTCGTGGGTATTTCTTACCACAGTCCAGAATCTAATTTAGAATTATGTATTACATTTAGTTGTCATGTTTCTTTAGTTTCTTTGAAACTGGAAAATAATCTCAGCCTTCCCAGACATTGAGATTTTTGAAGTGCATGGGCCAGTTGCTACAAAGAATGTCCTTTAATTTGGGTTTGATGTTTCCATATGATGATTTTCATGTGTTGCATTTTTGGTAAGCATCCCACAGAAAATCTGTGTGTCTGCTGTAGACACAGGGACTCCCTGCCAGAATCTGCCTCAAGGGAGGACTTGTTGAGTTTTATGGACTTAATGTTTGTCTCCCTTTGTTGACGACCCACCCCACATGTAATGGTATTAGGAGATGATGTATTTAGGTTTAGTTAAAGTCATGAGCGTGGTCCTCCCATGGTGGGATTATTATCCTTAAAAGAAAAGAAATAGACACCAGAGCTCACTCTCTTACTATACGAGGATATTGTAAGACAAGAGGACTTGTCATGTACCTGCAGGGAGAACGGTCAGAAGATAGGCTCTAGTCAGCAGACGCTCTACCGTCAGCCTCAGTTTCAGAGAGAAATCTTGTGTGATGTCATGTCCATCTCGAGAAGTCCACATATGGTGACTTGTGAGGCAAGGATATTAAAGCCTGGCCGTCTGATCTGACACAGGATGCTATAATAGGTGGTACTTGTTCCAGAACTCCTGCTAGACTGAGCACTCCTTTGTTAGATCTGCAGCACAGTTCAACCTATTCCTCTGCCAATACTGTTTCTTTCTCTTCCTTTTGAAGGAGGAAACAGACAGAACAGGCTCCATCTTGAAAGCAGGACTCCATCTTGGGCTGGACTGTGGACTTTGAGCTCTATGCCCAGCATCCATGGAAATGACATACCAACTGGAAAACCAGGCACTCTGGATGGAAGAACCCCAGGGCTCATACCTATACTCTCCATTGCCTAACAGAATACCCTAATTATCTGTGTAACCAAATAGAATCATAAATTCTATTTTGCTTATTGGGGTATGACCACAGGCCTATTGATAATTGTCCACTGTTAACTACCTAGGCTTAAGGCATATGAATCATGGGTTAACTTTGATTGTATCTTTCTCTTCCTTTGTTCAGACTAGTTTTAGGGAATTGGGGGAGGTGGGTTTGGGCATGTACACTTAGGGTATATAAGGTTTTCAGAAAAACTGGTTGGGGTCCTTGGCTAAGAGGAGACTCTGCCTTGGGCCCGCTGGTGTAATAGACTGCACTCCACTATCTGCATTGTCCTTCTGAATGAGTTTGTTTCCCGGAACGCGTAGCTACAACACCTTCACAGGTGTTGGTCCCTAATAAACATTTCATATCCCAAACTCTACTTAGTGCCTACTTTCAAAGAACCCAACTCATGATGTTAACAGAAATGGGATAATGAAAAAAAAGGCAATAATAAAGAGTATTTGAAATGGAATCATTTACCACCTGACTGGGGATATTAATAGATGGAAAATTTGACAGTACCACTTGTTAAAGTCTTTAGCAGTGGTAAGTTGAGAGGTATATAGGTGGAAGGGAATATACACGAGCAGGTACAATGTATGAGACATTCAAGATATATGGAGAAAGAAAATCTATGAAGGTAGTGCATTGGATGGCTCTTGCTGATGGACATTGAGGTTCTACATAGAAATATAATACACAGCTAAAGTTGAATAACAGGCAATTGAAAACCTGGTGTGAAAATTAGAGGACCACTTTGATTACATATATAAAAAGAGACAAATCTCATCTCTAGCAAGACTGCAGAGAAAGCCCAGGAGAAAGCCAAGGGTTTAAGAAGTTAAAAGCCAATAAAAGCAGGACTGCTTTGCCAAGGTCAGATTCCTGGTCAGGAAACACTGATTGGGAAATAGGACACAGGGAAAGGGGTCATATGTGTAGAGGACCCCAAAGTTTTTGCAGCCCTATCCCACTCCTGTCTCTTCTGAACATTCTGAGCCTGCATAAGTGGCTGTGTGACAACCTTCCACATTATGAGTTGGTACCTGACCCTCAAAGGCAATATGTGCTCCTGGGCCTATCCTATCAGTCACCAGGCCTATGATGAGGCTTCAGTGAAGGTATAGCCCAGCTGAGGACATGGTAAGCCTAGGAAGGAAGGAAAGGAGCGATACACCAAGGGAGCTGCAAGATCCAGCCAACAGTTATCAGAAGGAGCAGGGTAGTCCGTGTGTGACTGAGGTCTAAGGCTGTTTAATCTAAGGGGTCAGAGTATAAAATTGGATAGAGAAGAGTTAGACTCGGGAGTACCTTCCTGAGATTCAGGATTTAACACACAGCAAGAACCCAGAATGCCAGGAGGTGAGCATTTAGCCCTTGGATGGCTTCTTATGGTTGACACAGTTCAGCTGAAACACCAGAATGGCAGGGGAGGACGGGATAGAAAGTGGAAGTGAGCACGCTGGAATGGTTACACTATGTGTGACTGCAAGAATTGCCAGATGATATGTTCTTGGAAAGGCCCAGAGGAATGAGCTGTGGGGCACTGTTCAGAGGTTCAGCAGGTCTCTGTCTGTCAGCCAGCAGAAGTCATAGTAGAATTTGGTTCCCTAATATTTTAAGACCCTGAGCAAACAGAGGCCAAGTGTTGATGTTTAACAGACAAATGCCAGGGTGAGACCGTGATGACTATAATGGTCTGCAAAGTTAGAGTGGCAGTCCGCTGGCCTGACTGCAAAGAATTATAAAAAATGGTCAATAGAATGTGGCCTTCATTGGGACAAAATAGATGGGCAGCTGACTAACTACTACTCAGCTTTCACTAATAGAAAACTGGGAGGCTGAGTGTACTCATCCCACAAAAAACTCATGATTCCTGATCATGACTATCATGATTCCTTGTATCCCTAGTAGGGACAATACACAAGTCTAGGTACCAGGGGGTAGAAGCAGACTGGCATCTCTTATTATGATTCTTAATGACTCATCAAGGGACTTCATATTTCTTGTCTCCATAACCCTGGGCTCTGAGAGGTTTGAGTTCTTGGTCTCCACATGTTTGGCAGGTGATACAAGAGTCCTAGGGGATTATGAACTATGACTGCTCCCTGAGCACTTTGAATTCCTGTGGCCAGGGACCAGGCAAGAAGAGAATCACTGTCTTGTCAGGGATCACAGAGCATCAGGAGGAGGTTGGGCTGCTTTTTACACAACTGAGGCAGGGACGAATGTGTTTGGAATGCAGGCTTCCCACTTGGGAGCCTCAGAGTACTCCATTGCCCAACTGTGACTGTAACACCACAGCTGGAGCAGGGCATGATGACCAGGAATGAAAATCTGGGTCATGCCACTGGTAAGCCACTGAGGCCAGCAGAGTTGGAAATGGAAGATGAGGACAATTAGAATGCAAAGCGGAGGGGAATGATGTGATGTATCAGTTGTAGCTTGTCTCCTTCCCTTCCTTCCTCTAAGTTTGCCCTCTGAAAGAGATCCACCATATTCCTGGAGAAGTGGGTTGGTTGACAACAAGGAGTTGACTGTGATAGACACAGAGCTAAGATTCCTAGACCTCCCTTCTCCCCACCCCACCAATGAAGAAAATGCTGCCCATCTTTAGTGAGTGAAGACCCTTCAGCATCTGCACCAGCTACAAGAGTAGCTGTAGGTGGGGTCACACCCTTCCCAGGGCAGCCTGCCTCTGGTCCCTGATTGAGGTGGGACTATAAAAGTGGTCATTTTGGCCCACACAGGACACTCTGATAAGAAACACTCACTCCAGAGCTACCCATTGGATCAGGAGAGGCTTTCTTAGGTCTGAATTGTAGTGTAAACTCAATCCTGTTTCCACTCTGTTTTCCTTCATAGGTGTTAATTGCTAATACACATCTTACACTTCAAACTCTGGCTCCAAAGAACCCACTTTCTGACAGTGTCCTTTTCAGTGCATCAGATTAGGAAGCAAACATATAAAGCCACTTGGTGATTTGGTGGCATCTGCCAGGTTTCTCCATTATAAAATTCCTGGTTTTCCCTTTGTTTAGTAGCCAATTTGGGGAGATGTTTTAAGATATATAAATATCTTGTTCTTCATTATAATTCTGTCTACTTAGATTGGGATAAGTGAAGTGAAGTCGCTCAGTCGTGTCCAACTCTTTATGACCCCATGGACTGTAGCCTACCAGGCTCCTCCCTCCATGGGATTCTCCAGGCAAGAGTACTGGAGTGGGTTGCCATTTCCTTCTCCAGGGGATCTTCCCAACCCAGGGATCGAACGCTGGTCTCCTGCATTCCAGGCAGACACTTTAACCTCTGAGCCACCAGGGAAGACCCCTAGATTGGGATAGGTATCCATTAATAATTTTCTAAGCCTCTCATTCTTTCTGCATGTTACTTGGCATTCTACTGTAAGAAAAAGCTTTCCCTCCTCATTTATCTATATCTATCATCTATGAGTTAAATTTATATCAGTATGGACTCATGGACTTCCCTGGTAGCTCAGCTGGTAAAGAATCCGCCTGCAATGCAGGAGATCCCGGTTTGACTCCTGGGTTGGGAAGATCCCCTGGAGAAGGGATAGGCTACCCACTCCAGTATTCTTGAGCTTCCCTGGTGGCTCAGTTGGTAGAGACCTGGGTTCAATCCCTGGGTTGGGAAGATCCCCTGGAGGAGGGCATGGCAACCCACTACAGTATTCTTGCCTGGAGAATCCCCATGGACAGAGGAGCCTGGCGGGCTACAGTGCATGGGGTCGCAAAGAGTCAGACATCACTAAGCACATAGACTCACAGATTATTTGCTTCAGTGGTATTTATTCTACTCAATAGGAATTATATAAAAAATGACAGCTATTATTTAGTTTGAGACTATGATATTGTCCCAGATCGGGTCAGAGGAAATCCTTCAAGCTGGCTCCTATGTCTTGGATACATCTCTGTCATTCTTTGACACTTCTTTGTTTTCTGGCACAATATGATCCAGGCGCCTATTATTCTTTCTGTGCTGTAGGCCTGCAATCAACCTTTTCCCCAAAGACTTCTGGTCCCTTTTAGTGGAAATGGCGTTTTGTTCTCTTATTTAGGTAACTCCATTATTTTAAAATAACATTAGGTAACATTTTTAACTCCCTTGCTTGACTTGAGTAACCTGCCTTCCATCCTTCTCAATGTATTGATTTCTTTGTTCAAGCCTAGAAAAGACAAAAATAATTTCAGATTGCTAGTTAGACTTCAATATTTATATGCCACTTTTTTCTTTTGAGGTAAATTTACATGCAATGAGATGCAAAAATCTTAAGTGTACTATTTAGTGAGTTCTGAATAATTCATACGCCTGTGAAAACCAAATCCCTATCAAGATAACAGAACCTTATCACCACCCTAAAAATGTCCCTCATATCGCTTTCTAGTCAACCCAACCACTAGAGGCAAGCATTTTTCTGATTTTCTTTTCACTATATACTATTTTTGTGTGTTTGCTGCTGCTGCTGCTGCTAAGTCCCTTCAGTCGTGTCCGACCCTGCACGACCCCATAGACAACAGCCCACCAGGCTCCCCCAATCCGTGGGATTCTCCAGGCAAGAACACTGGAGTGGGTTGCCATTTCCTTCTTCAATGCATGAAAGTGAAAAGTGAAAGTGAAGTTGCTCAGTCGTGTCCGACTCTTAGCGACCGTCATAATTTAAATGGAAAGATACAGAATGTACTTTTTAGTATTTGGTGTCTTTTGTTCCACTAATATTTTAAAATTTATTTTTATGCTCCAGAGTATGGTATAGCTTAGTGAATAATGCATGTGTACTCAGAAAGAATGTATATCCTATTGTTGTTTGCCATTATTTCACCTTCATACTTTGAAAGAATTTTTGCTGGATATAAAGTTCTGGATGGACAGAGGTTTTTCTTTCAGATTTTATTCCATTAAATTCTGGCTTACACTACAGTCATTAAGACAGTGTTGTAGTGGCACAAAAACAGAAATATAGACCAATGTAACAAGTTAGAAAGACCAGAGATTAAACCCAAGTACCTTACCTTTGAAAAAGGAGGCAAGAATATATGAGAAAAAGTAGTCTGTTCAGTAAGTGGTTCTGGGAAAATTGGACAGTTACGTGTAAAAGAATGAAATTAGTACACATCCTAACACCATACACAAATATAAACTCAAAATGGATTAAAGACCTAAATATAAGACCAGAAACTCTAAAACTCTTAAGGGGAAATATAGGCAGAACACTCTTAGACATAAATCACAGCAAGATTCTCTATAACCCACCTCCTGGAATAGTGGAAATAAAAACAAAGGGAATCTAATTAAAGGTTTTTTCACAGCAAAGGAAACCATAAACAAGATGAAAAGACAACCCTGAGAATGGGAGAAAATAATTGCAAATGAAGCAACTGATAAAGGATTAATCTCCAAAATTTACAAGCAGCTCAGGCAACTCAATATCAGAAAAACAAACCAGTCAATCAAAAAATGGGCAGAAGACCTAAATAGACATTTCTCCAAGAAGACATACAGATGGTTAATAAACATTAAAAAGTGCTCCACATCACTTATTATGAATAGAGAAATGCAACTCAAAACTACAATAAGATACCACCTCACACCAGTCAGTATGTCCATCATCAAAAAATCTACAAACAATAAATTCTGGAGAGGATGTAGAAAAAAGGGAACCCTCTTGCACTGTTGGTAGGAGTGTAAATGCAGCCACTATGGAGAACAGTATGGAGATTTCTTTAAAAGCTAAGAATAAAATTACCATATGACCCAGCAATCCTACTATTGGGCATATACCCTGAGAAAACCACAATTCTAAAGGGTGTCCACTTTCACCGCTACTATTCAACATAGTTCTGGAAGTTTTGGCCACAGCAATCAGAGCAGAAAAAGAAATAAAAGGAATCCAAATTGGAAAAGAAGAAGTAAAACTCTCACTGTTTGCAGATGACATGATCCTCTACATGGAAAACCCTAAAGACTCCACCAGAAAATTACTAGAGCTCATCAATGAATATAGTAAAGTTGCAGGATATAAAATCAACACACAGAAATCCCTTGCATTCCTATACACTAATAATGAGAAAGTAGAAAAAGAAATTAAGGAAACAATTCCATTCACCATTGCAACGAAAAGAATAAAATACTTAGGAATATATCTACCTAAAGAAACTAAAGACCTATATATAGAAAACTATAAAACACTGATGAAAGAAATCAAAGAGGACACTAATAGATGGAGAAATATACCATGTTCATGGATCGGAAGAATTAATATAGTGAAAATGAGTATACTACCCAAAGCAATTTACAAATTCAATGCAATCCCCATCAAGCTACCAGCTATATTTTTCACAGAACCAGAACAAATAATTTCAAGATTTGTATGGAAATACAAAAAACCTCGAATTGTCAAAGCAATCTTGAGAAATAAGAATGGAACTGGAGGAATCAACTTGCCTAGGCTCTACTACAAAGCCACAGTCATCAAAACAGTATGGTACTGGCACAAAGACAGACATATAGATCAATGGAACAAAATAGAAAGCCCAGAGATAAATCTACACACATATGGACACATATGGTCTCTTGCAATCCAAGAGACTCTCAAGAGTCTTCTCCAACACCACAGTTCAAAAGCATCAGTTCTTCGGCGCTCAGCTTGTTTTATAGTTCAGCTCTCACATCCATACATGACTATTGGAAAAACCATAACTTTGACTAGACTGACCTTCATTGGCAAAGTAATGCCTCTGCTTTTTAACATGCTGTCTAGGTTGGTCACAGCTTTCCTTCCAAGGAGCAAGCATCTTTTAATTTCATGGCTGCAGTCACCATCTGTAGTGATTTGGGAGCCCCCAAAAATAAAGTCTGACACTGTTTCCCCATCTATTTGCCATGAAGTGATGGGACTGGATGCCATGTTCTTCGTTTTCTGAATGTTGAGCTTTAAGCCAACTTTTTCACTCTCCTCTTTCACTTTCATCAAGAGGCTCTTTAGTTCTTCTTCACTTTCTGCCATAAGGGTGGTGTCATCTGCATATCTGAGGTTATTGATATTTCTCCCGGCAATCTTAATTCCAGCTTGTGCTTCATTCAGGCTGGCATTTCTCATGATGTACTCTGCATATAAGTTAAATAAGCAGTGTGACAATATACAGCCTTGACGTACTCCTTTTCCTATTTGGAACCAGTCTGTTGTTCCATGTCCAGTTCTAACTGTTGCTTCTTGACCTGCATACAGATTTCTCAAGAGGCAGGTTAGGTGGTCTGGTATTCCCATCTCTTTCAGAATTTTCCAGTTTATTGTGATCCACACAGTGAAAGGCTTTGTCATAGTCAATAAAGCAGAAATAGATGTTTTTCTGGAACTCTCTTGCTTTTTCAATGATACAGCAGATGTTGGCGAGTTGATCTCTGGTTCCTCTGCCTTTTCTAAAACCAGCTTGACCATCTGGAAGTTCACAGTTCACGTATTGCTGAAGTCTGGCTTGGAGAATTTTGAGCATTACTTTACTAGCATGTGAGACGAGTGCAATTGTGCGGTAGTTTGAGCATTCTTTGGCATTACCTTTCTTTGGGGTTGGAATGAAAACTGACCTTTGGATACTGGACATTATGGGTAATACATTGTTTAGTGCCTGGATTTTGTTGTCCTTAAAGATTATTAAGTTTCATTCAATGAAGCACTTAATTTACTTGCAGGTAAGTTTTCTGTTTTGTTTGAGTGAGTCTAGAATAGCTTTTACTCTTGGGCTAATTTAGCCTTATCTCTAAACTGTGGCCTTTCTGAGGTTTTTTTTTTTTACCAAATGCCCTATTTGTTTAATAAGGTTTTTCCATTCCATTTGGTCAGAACTTCAATGTTTCCAAACCTTATTTAAGATCTAGTAGTTGTTCAGCTTGTAGTTCCCACAGTAGTTGTTATTTAACCAGCCTCCTGGAGTCTCATTAAAGCTATGCCAAAGATTCGAGGAGACTCACGCATATTTCTGAAACTCTTAATCTGGTTCTCTGCCCTGCAAATTTCAGTTGCCTCCATCTCTCATAATTCAAATTTCACTCTCCTCAGTTAGAGAGAGTACTGTATTCTGCTTAGCTTTCTTCAATCCTGTGCTTTGGAAAATACTACCAGAAAGAAAATCTGGGGACATCTTTGCTGCTGCTGCTGCTGCTAAGTCGCTTCAGTCGTGTCCGACTCTGTGCAACCCCATAGACTGCAGCCCACCAGGCTCCCCCGTCCCTGGGATTCTCCAGGCAAGAGTACTGGAGTGGGGTGCCATTGCCTTCTCCAGGGACACCTTTGGGCTCATCTTATTTGCTTTCCTTCTTTCTAAGATCACAGTTCTACTGTGCCTACTGTCCAATGTCTGAAGAGATACTTGTCTCATAGATTTGGTTCAGTTTTCTATTGTTTGTGGTAGGAAAGTTAGTTTAGTTTGGTACCAGTCACTTATTTATGGCTGAATCACCATAACACTTTAAAAATATAAAATTTCTATTGAATAATAAGATGCATACTAAAAATTGCATATCTTAAGTGTGCAATTTGATGAATTTTCTTTTCTTTTTTTGCCACTTCATGTAGCATGCAGGATCTTAGTTCCTTGATCAGGGTTTGAACCTGTGCCCCCTGCAGTAGAAGCAGGGAGAGTTCCCACTGGATTGCCATGGAATTCCCAACCTTATGAGTTTTCATTAATCAAACACACTAGTGTAATTAACATCCAGATCAAACATTACTAGAACCCCAGAAGCCCCCTAGGGGCCCTTTCCAAACCTTAATGCCACCTAAGGGTAACCAACAGTCTAACTTCTATTACCATATATTATTTTTGTCTCTGTTTGAACGTTATATAAGTAGAATCAAATAGTATACAGTTTCTGTGTCTGGCTTTTATCAGTCAGTTTTACAGTTGTGAGATTCATCCATGCTTTGTATGTAATTGTTGATTGTTCATTCTCTTTCCTGTACACTGTTCTACTATGTGAATATTCTAAAGTTTATTTATCCTATGAGAATTCTTATATATGCGGTATATTCTTATATATGTTTATGGTAAACAAATGAATATGTTTCTGTTCCACATATATCTAGGAGTGGAATTGCTTGGTTAACCCACTCCAACAACCAGCAAATTTATATAATTAGTCCAGACATTGCTTCTGGACTTCAGACTTACATCTCCAAATCTGTTTGACATCTCCATATACAAGCATGCCCAACTTAATATGTCCAAGACCATTTGCTCCTCCTTCTAGGTTCCCTGAGTCAGTAAATGGATTCTTAATTCATCTAGTAAGTCATGGAGGCATTCTTAATGCTCTGCTTTTCTTTATCATCCTAGGCAAACCAATTCTTTATTACATCCTTTGAATTCCACCTCTAATTTATAAATAAGTATTTCAAAATTACCCAAATCTTTCTGTCTCTAGTGTCATTACCCTAGCTCAAGCCACCGTCATCTCTGGCCTTGACTAATGTAACTGCCTCCAAACAGGACTTCCAATAAGCCCTTCTCTCCTCTTTCAAACTATTCCCCACAAATAGCCTAAGTGAGAGTTTATTAATAAATATGTAAATCTGACCCTACTTTAGACTCTATTAGCTGCCCATTGACCTTAAGATACATTCCAAAATACAGTCTAAAATTTATAATGTGGCCAGGAGGAGCCTGCATAGTCTGGCCTGTGATTCATTTCGACTCATTTGCTCCTACACCTCAACCCCACTGACTTCCTTTCAGTGACATGTTCCTAGAACACATCAAATTCTTTCATGCCCCAACAATCTCAAACATAATATTCTCTATGCCTGCAACATTCTTAAAGGCTCTTTCATGTGCCTGGAGCTTCAAAGGCACTTCTTCAAAGAACTCTTTCCCCATAGTCCTTATTAATCTATCGTTGCACTCACTAATTTTTCTTCATAGAATTGATCACAATTTATAATTACGTAATGTTTATGCTTTAACATCTCTTGCTCCTATCACACATTAGATCCACCGAAAGTTATATTCACTCCTATAACCCAATGCCTAACACTGGGCTTGGCACATAGTATGCAGTCAGTAAGCACTTGTTTAATAATGCATGACCGATGCAAAAGCTGGGATGGACTGCAGGAACAGCATTTGGCATTTCTTTGTCAAGGTAGGATGCCTTCCCGGGAGTGGTAATAATGGGACAGGTCCTTTTCTTGTTCACTCAGAGTGGGGCTTTCATGCTCCTTCTATAAGTGTTTCCTGCAGGGCCGCATAAGAAACAAACTACCTGCAGGTACAGGCGGCAGACGGGAGCTCAGCCTTATTTGCGAGGGACAGTATAATCAGTCAATCCAGGACTTGCCACTCTCTTGGCGTAGAAGCGTGAAAAGCTGTCAATCTCCGCCGGAGCGGGCGGGTTAGTGTGTCCTTCCCCCAGAACCTGATTGGCCTGAGCAAGGAACGGGGGCGGGGCTTGATCCCGCTGGGTGCCAGCCACGTTGCACGCGGGGCTGCCCCGCGGAGAGGCCACTCCCCGGCCCCACAGTGCACTGCGAAGCGCGTCACTCGGAGCGGCGGGTCTCGGCTCGACAGGTACGGCCCGGCCCCTCCCAGTCCTTCGTCCCTTCTTGGGGTCGCCCGAACCCTGATCTGCCGCTCGCCTGTCTCTCCCGTTCTCCTGCCACGGTCCTGACTCTCGCTGTTGGGACTGCAGACCTACCTACCCCGGGCGGGAACTAAGTTCGTGGCGTGGGAGCGGGAGTCGTCGGAGTCGTGGAGCTTTGAAGGGGTGGGATTGCTGGGACTTCGTTCCCTTCAACTTGAGGGATCACTGGGGCCGCGCGAACGGCGGTTGCCCTTCGGCTGACCTGCCGGGATATCGGGCAGCTTGAGCAGGGGGCCGAGGAGGGAGGGACAGTCGCTCTGAGCTGCCAGCGGTTAAGCGGCATTCCCTGGCGCCCAGGTGTCAGAAACACGGTGGCCCTCCTAGACTGTTTAGGTGGCCCAGAGAGCTTGACACGGCACTTCCTATTTTCTTTTAGGCAGGGTTACTTAGCTTTTTTGTGAGGTAGTTCAACCTCAATGCTAATTCAAGCATTGAACCCAGAGATTTGCCCGCGTTGGCTCACAGAAACCGAAGGTCCTGTTAATGGCACTTAGGAAACGATGTGGCATAAGGGAGACCTAAGCAATTGGCTCGACAGGTAGCTGGGGGTTCCGGAATAGGCCGAGCCTCAGCTGCCTTTAATCTCTCTGACAGTGAAAACAGCAGCTTTGCCCCGCCCCGTTTAGTTTCCTGGGTCTTCCACCTGGGGCAGTGGGAAAGCTTGAGAATCAGTTCCTTCTATGCTTTGCTTCAGCCAAGGCAAAGCCTAGGGGTAAGGTGTCAGCCACCAGGAGGGAGATGATGGGATCTCAGCTAACAGGTGGAACAGCCACTTCTTAAAACTTTCTGAGTCCCTTTGCAGGTTACTGGCATTTGTTCAAGTGCTAAGATAATGGTTGGCTGGTGGCTCAGATGGTGAAGAACCTGCCTGCAATGTGGGAGACCTGGGTTTGATCCCTGGGTCAGGAAGATCCCCTGGAGAAGGGAATGGCAACCCACTCCAGTATTCTTGCCTGGAGAATTTCATAGGCAGAAGAGCCTGGGAGGCTACAGTCCATGGAGTTGCAAAGAGTCAGATAGGACTGAGGGTTGACCAAGCACACAACACAACCCTAATTTAAGGGGCATCTGGGCATTGCCTATACTGAGAACCATAATTAGTTTAGTGTTTGTGTGTGTGTGTATGTGTATAAAGTGATTATAAAGTGGTAGTCGTGTCTGAGTCTTTGTGATCCCACGGATTGTAGCCCACCAGACTCTTCTGTCCGTAGGATTCTCCAGGCAAGAATACTGGAGTGGGTTGCCATTTCCTCCTTCAGGGGATCTTCCCCACCCAAAGATCAAACTTGGGTCTCCTGCATTGCAGACAGATTATTTACCATCTGAGGCACCAGGAAAGCCTGTGTGTACATAATTGATTCTTAAAATCTTCAGTGTATTTTATACTGGTGTATTAATGGAGCCTGCAGTTCAGTTCAGCCGCTTAGACGTGTCCAACTCTTTGCGACTCCATGGACTGCAGCGCACAGGCTTCCCTGTCCATCACCAACTCCCAGAGCTTGCTCAAACTCATGTCCATTGAGTCAGTGATGCCATCCAACCATCTCATCTTCTGTTGTCCCTTTCTCCTCCCGCCTACAATCTTTCCCAGCATCAGGCTCTTTTCCAATGAGTCTAGGTCTTAACAAACAGGTACTTTCGACCTTCCTGTCCATGTAGTTGAGTTGCTGCTGCTGCTAAGTCGCTTCAGTCATGTCCGACCCTGTGTGACCCCACAGACGGCAGCTCACCAGGCTCCCCCGTCCTTGGGATTCTCCAGGCAAGAACACTGGAGTGGGTTGTCATTTCCTTCTCCAATGTAGTTGAGTAAGAAGCTTAAATATGTTGATAGGCAACATTTCAGAGTGTGGTTAGAATTATGCTTGAGTTTAATTCTGTCACTTGCTCGTTTCAGGATTGAATAGATTACTTTTCTGGGCTTGAATTTCCTCAGAGATAAAATGGAATGGATAATAACTACCTCACAGGGTATTGGAAGGCTTAAATGAGGTAATGTGTATAAAGTGGTAAATAGAGGACAGTCAATAATAACAAACGCTTAATATTGCACTTTCCATCTGCAAGGTGGTGTTTCAGGTTCTTTACATGTTCTTATGTGGTAAATACTATTAGTATCTTTAAACAGTCCTATGAGATGGGTGCTATTGGTAGTCAAAATTGACAGATGAGGGTATTGAGCATAAAAAGACAGTTTGCCCAAGTTTACACAATTACTAAATGGTAGAGCCAGTTTTTGAATCCAGGCAATTTGGTTTCATAGTACACCCTGTTAACTATAATACTTACTGTATAGTATATAAGCTGTTTTTAAAAATTGTTATTTCAGAATGAATAGCTAATTCCTGTATCACTGGCTACTTGCCCCTTGTTGATTGTAGGAGGAGCACAGTGATGTAGAGATATACAAGAGACTTAGATTTAAGCACTGCCGTCTATTAGCAGTGTGACACTGAGGAAAGTTTCCTCATCCGTAAAATGGAGGTTATACCTCCCTCACTCTTCGTTAACTGTGAGGTGTTACGCAAATTACTGATGCAATTGAGTATGTGTTGAAGGCCTTCTTCCTAGATGTGTGAATGATCTACTCTGGAGCCAGAGTTCTTATGCATACTATGCAGTACAAGTACCTATAATAAAAATACCAAAGGCTGTTGATAAGATGCGGGGCACAGGTAAAGTTGCAAAATAAACTCTGGTTGTTTTTAGTACCCTTTTCACCTCTTTTCAGGCTCTATCTCCCAAGTACCTTCCTGCTAACCTATGGCTGCATGAAATCCTTCTCGTTTCACTCCATCTTCCCCCAGTCCAGTGCATCACAATTAGTATAGCCTTCTCCAAAGCTACACCCCAGTTCCCAGATCTCAGCTAGTACTTTTTAAAAAATTAATTTATTTATTTTAATTGGAAGCTAATTACTTTACAATATTTTAGTGGTTTTTGCCAGACATCAACATGAATCAGCCACGGGCGCACATGTGTTCCCCATCCAGAACCCCCCTCCCACCTCCTTCCCCATCCCATCCTCTAGGGTCATCCCAGTGCACCAGCCCTGAGCACCCTCTCTCATGCATTGAACCTGGACCAGTGATCCGCTTCACATATGATAATGTACACATTTCAATGCTACCCTCTCAAATCATCCCACCCTTGCCTTCTCCCACAGAGTCCAAAAGACTGTTCTCTTTTGCTGTGTTCATCTATGTCTCTTTTGCTGTCTCACATATAGGGTGATCGTTACCATCTTTCTAAATTCCGTATATATGCAATAGTATACTATATTGGTGATTTTCTTTCTGACTTACTTCACTCTGTATGATACGCTCCAGTTTCATCCACCTCATTAGAACTGATTCAAACGTATTCTTTTTAATGGCTGAATAATACTCCATTGTGTATGTGTACCACAGCTTGCTTATCTGTTTGTCTGATGATGGACATCTAGGTTGCTTCCACGTCCTGGCTGTTGTAAACAGTGCTGCAGTGAACATTGGGGTACACGTGTCTCTTTCAATTCTGGTTTCCTTGGTGTGTATGCCCAGCAGTGGGATTACTGGGTCGTATGGCAGTTCTGTTTCCAGTTTTTTAAGGAATCTCCACGCTGTTCTCCATAGTGGCTGTACTAGTTTGCATTCCCACCAACAGTGTAAGAGGGTTCCCTTTTCTTCTTCCCTCTCCAGCATTTGTTGCTTGTAGACTTTTGGATAGCAGCCATTCTGACTGCTGTGAGATGGTACCTCATTGTGGTTTTGATTTGCACTTTTCTGATAATGAGTGATATTGAGCATCTTTTCATGTGTTTGTTAGCCATCTGTATGTCTTCTTTGGAGAAATGTCTGTTTAGTTTTTTGGCCCATTTTTTGATTGGGTCATTTATTTTTCTGGAATTGAGCTGCAGGAGCTGCTTGTATATTTTTGAGATTAATTCTTTGTCAGTTGGTTCATTTGCTATTATTTTCTCTCATTCTTAAGGCTGTCTTTTCACCTTGCTTATAGTTTCCTTCTTGTGCAAAAACTTTTAAGTTTAATTAGGTCCCATTTGTTTATTTTTGCTTTTATTTCCATTACTCTGGGAGGTGGGTCATAAAGGATCCTGCTGTGATTTATGTCACAGAGTGTTTTGCCTATGTTTTCCTCTTCAGTTCAGTTCAGTCACTCAGTCATGTCTGACTCTTTGCCACCCCATGTACCGCAGCACGCCACGCCTTGCTTTCCATCACCAACTCCTGGAGTCTACCCAAACCCATGTCAATTGAGCCAGTGATGCCATCCAACCATCTCATCCTCTGTCGTCCCCTCCTCCTCCTGCCCTCAATCTTTCCCAGGATCAGGTTCTTTTCAAATGAGTCAGCTGTTCACATCAGGTGGCCAAAGTATTGGAGTTTCAGCTTTAGCATCAGTCCTTCCAAAGAAATCCCAGGGCTGATCTCCTTCAAATTGGACTGGTTGGATATCCTTGCAGTCCAAGGGACTCTCAAGAGTCTTCTCCAACACCACAGTTCAAAAGCATCAATTCTTTGGTGCTCAGCTTTCCTTATAGTCCAACTCTCACATCCATACATGACTACTGGAGAAACCATTGCTTTGACTGGATGGACCTTTGTTGACAAAGTAATGTCTCTGCTTTTTAATATTCTGTCTAGGTTGCTCATAACTTTCCTTCCAAGGAACAAGCATCTTTTAATTTCATGGCTGCAGTCACCATCTGCAGTGATTTTGGAGCCCCCCCAAATAAAGTCTGACACTGTTTCCACTATTTCCCCATCTATTTGCCATAAAGTGATGGGACCAGATGCCATGATCTTAGTTTTCTGAATGTTGAGCTTTAAGTCAACTTTTTCACTCTCCTCAAAAGGCTCTTTAGTTCTTCACTTTCTGTCATAAGGGTGGTGTCATCTGCATATCTGAGATTATTGATATTTCTCCTGGCAATCTGGATTCCAGCTTGTGCTCAGCACCACTTGTTAAAGAGATTGTCTTTTCTGCATTGTAGATTCTTGAATATTTTCCTCTAGAAGTTTTATAGTTTCTGGTCTTACGTTTAGCTCTTTAATCCATTTTGAGTTTATTTTTGTGTATGGTGTTAGAAAATGTTCTAGTTTCATTCTTTTACAAGTGGTTAACCAGTTTTCCCAGCACCACTTGTTAAAGAGATTGTCTTTTCTCCATTGTATATTCTTGCCTCCTTTGTCAAAGATAAGGTGTCCATAGGTGTGTGGATTTATCTCTGGGCTTTCTATTTTGTTCCATTGATCTATATTTCTGTCTTTGTGCCAGTACCATACTGTCTTGATGACTGTAGTATAGTCTGAAGTCAGGCAGGTTGATTCCTTCAGATCCATTCTTCTTTCTCAAGATTGCTTTGGCTATTCGAGGTTTTTTGTATTTCCATACAAATTGTAAAATTATTTGTTCTAGTTCTCTGAAAAATACTGTTGGTAGCTTGATAGGTATTGTATTGCATCTATAGATTCCTTTGGATAGTATACTCATTTTCACTATATTGATTCTTCTGATCCATGAACATGGTATATTTCTCCATCTATTTGTGTCACCTTTGATTTCTTTCATCAGTGTTTATAGTTTTCTATATATAGGTCTTTTGTTTCTTTAGGTAGATTTATTCCTAAGTATCTTATTCTTTTCATTGCAATGGTGAATGGAACTGTTTCCTTAATTCCTCTTTCTGTTTTCTCATTGTTAGTGTATAGGAATGCAAGGGATTTCTATGTGTTAATTTTATATCTTGAAATTTTACTGTAGTCATTGATTAGCTATAGTAATTTTCTGATGGAGTCTTTAGGGTTTTCTATGTAGAGGATCATGTCATCTGCAAACAGTGAGAGTCTGTCTTCTTCTTTTCCAGTCTGGATTCCTTTTATTTCATTTTCTTTGATTGTTGTGGCTAAAACTTCCAAAACTGTGTTGAATAGTAGTGGTGAGAGTGGGCACCCTTGTCTTGTTCCTGACTTTAGGGGAAATGCTTTCAATTTTTCACCATTGAGGATAATGTTTGCTGTGGGTTTGTCATATATGGCTTTTATTATATTGAGGTATGTTCCTTCTATTTCTGCTTTCTGGAGGGTTTTTATCATAAATGTAGGTTGAATTTTGTCAAAGGCTTTCTCTGCATCTATTGAGATATTCATATGGTTTTTATCTTTCAATTTGTTAATGTGGTTATCACATTGATTGATTTGTGGATATTAAAGAATCCTTGCATCCCTGGGATAAAGCCTACTTGGTCATGATGTATGATCTTTTTAATATGTTGTTAGATTCTGATAGAATTTTGTTAAGGATTTTTGCGTCTATGTTCATTAGTGATATTGGCCTGTAGTTTTCTTTTTTTGTGGCATTCTTTGTCTGGTTTTGGTATTAGGGTGATGGTGGCCTCATAAAATGAGTTTGGAAGTTTACCGTCCTCTGCAGTTTTCTGGAAGAGTTTGAGTAGGATAGATGTTAGCTCTTCTTTAAATTTTTGTTAGAATTCAGCTGTGAAGCTGTCTGGTCCTGGGCTTTTGTTTGCTGGAAGATTTCTGATTATGCTTTTGATTTCCATGCTTGTGATGGGCCTGTTTAGAATTTTCTATTTCTTCCGGGTTCAGTTTGGAAAGTTGTACTTTTCTAAGAATTTGTCCATTTCTTCCAAGTTGTCCATTTTATTGGTATATAGTTGCTGATAGCAGTCTCTTATGATCCTTTGTATTTCTGTGTTATCTGTTGTGATTTCTCTATTTTCATTTCTAATTTTGTTGATTTGATTCTTCTCCCCCCCCCCCCTTTTTTTTTTATGAATCTGGCTAATGGTTTGTCTATTTTATTTATCCTCTCAAAGAACTAGCTTTTAGCTTTGTTGATTTTTGCTATGGTCTCCTTTGTTTCTTTTTCATTTATTTCTGCCCTAATTGTTATGGCTTCTTTCCTTTTACTAACTCAGGGGTTCTTCATTTCTTCCTTTTCTAGTTGCTTTAGGTGTTCAGCTCAGCTCAGTCATGTCCTACTCTTTGCGACCCCATGAATTGCAGCACACCAGGCCTCCCTGTCTGTCACCAGCTCCTGGAGTTTACTCAGACTCATGTCCATTGAGCCAGTGAAGCCATCCAACCATCTCATCATCTGTCGTCCCCTTCTCCTCCCACCTTCAATCTTTCCCAGCATCAGGGCCTTTTCAAATGAGTCAGCTGTTCACATCAGATGGCCAAAGTATTGGAGTTTCAGCTTGAACATCAGTCCTTCCAATGAACACCCAGGACTGATCTCCTTTAGGATGGACTGGTTGGATCTCCTTGCAGTCCAAGGGACTCTCAAGAGTCTTCTCTAACACCACAGTTCAAAAACATAAGTTCTTTGGTGCTCAGCTTTCTTTATAGTCCAACTCTCACATCCATGTATGACTACCGGATAGAGTTAGGTTATTTATTTGACTTTTCTCTTGTTTCTTGAGGCAAGCTTGTATTGCTATGAACCTTCCCCTTAGCACTGCTTTTACTGAGTTCCATAGGTTTTGGGTTGTTGTGTTTTCATTTTCATTTGTTTCTATGCATATTTTCATTTCTTCTGTGATTTGTTGGTTTTTCAGAAGCATGCTGTTTAGCCTCCATTTTGTATTTTTAATAGTTTTTTTTTTCCTGTAGTTGACATCTAATCTTATTGTATTGTGATCAGAAAAGATGCCTGGAATCATTTCAGTTTTTTTGAATTTACTAAGGCTAGATTTATGGCCCAGGATGTGATCTGTCCTGGAGAAGGTTTCATGTGCACTTGAGAAAAAGGTGAAATTCATTGATTTGGGGTGAAGTGTCCTATAGATATCAGTTAGGTCTAACTGGTTCATTGTATCATTTAAAGTTTGTGTTTCCTTGCTAATTTTCTGTTTAGTTGATCTGTCCATAGGTGTGAGTGGGGTATTAAAGTCTCCTACTATTATTGTGTTACTGTTAATTTCCCCTTTCATACTTGTTAGCATTTTCCTTACATACTGTGGTGCTCCTATGTTGGGTGCATATATATTTATACTTGTTATATCTTCTTCTTGGATTGACCCTTTGATCATTATGTAATGTCCTTTGTCTCTTTTCACGGCCTTCATTTCAAAGTCTATTTTATCTGATATGAGTATTGCTACTCCTACTTTCTTTTGGTCTCCATTTGTGTGAAATATCTTTTTCCAGCCCTTCACTTTCAGTCTGTATGTGTCCCTTGTTTTGAGGTGGGTCTCTTGTAGACAGCATATATAGGGGTCTTGTTTTTGTATCCATTCAGCCAGTCTTTGTCTTTTGGTTGGGGCATTCAACCCATTTAGATTTAAGGTAGTTATCGATAAGTATGATCCTGTTGTCATTTACTTTGTTGCTTTGGGTTTGAGTTTATAAACTTTTTCTGTGTTTCCTGTCTAGAGAAGATCCTTTAGCATTTGTTGAAGAGCTTGTTTGGCGGTGCTGAATTCTCTCAGCTTTTGCTTGTCTGTAAAACTTTTGATTTTTCCTTCATATTTGAATGAGATCCTTGCTGGGTACAGTAATCTGGGCTGTAGGTTATTTTCTTTCATCACTTTAAGTATGTTCTGCCATTCCCTTCTGGCCTGAAGAGTTTCTATTGAAAGATCAGCTGTTATCCTTATGGGAATCCCCTTGTGTGATATTTGTTGTTTTTCCCTTGCTGCTTTTAATATTTGTTCTTTGTGTTTGATCTTTGTTAATTTGATTAATATGTGTCTTGGGGTGTTTTGCCTTGGGTTTATCCTGTTTGGGACTCTCTGGGTTTCTTGGACTTGGGTGGCTATTTCCTTCCCCATTTTAGGGAAGTTTTCAACTGTTATTTCCTCGAGTATTTTCTCATGGCCTTTCTTTTTGTCTTCTTCTTCTGGGATGCCTATAGTTCAAATGTTGGGGCATTTGACATTGTCCCAGAGGTCTCTGAGGTTGTCCTCATTTTTAAAAATTCTTTTTTCCTCTCTGCTTCATTTATTTCTACCATTCTATCTTCCACCTCACTGATCCTATCTTCTGCCTCAGTTATTCTACTGTTGTTTCCCTCCAGAGTGTTTTTGATCTCAGTTATTGCATTATGCATTATTGATTGACCCTTTTTTATTTCTTCTAGGTCCTTGTTAAACATTTCTTGCATCGTCTGAATCCTTGTCTCCAGGCTATTTGTCTGTAACTCCATTTTGTTTTCACGATTTTGGATCATTTTTACTATCATTATTCTGAATTCTTTTTCAGGTAGACTCCCTATCTCCTCCTCTTTTGTTTGGTTTGGTGGGCATTTATCATGTTCCTTTACCTGCTGGATATTTCTCTGCCTTTTCATCTTGTTTGGATTGCTGTGTTTGGGGTGGCCTTTCTGTATGCTGGAAGTTTGTGGTTCCTCCCTGTGGGTGGGGTTGGACGAGTGGCTTGTCAAAGTTTCCTGATTAAGGAAGCTTGGGTCAGTGTTCTGGTGAGTGGAGCTGGATTTCTTCTCTCTGGAGTGCAATGAAGTGTCCAGTAGTGAGTTTTGAGGTGTGTATGGGTTTGGTGTGACTTGGGCAGCCTGTATATTAATGCTAAGGGCTATGTTCCTGCGTTGCTGGAGAATTTGCATGGTATGTCTTGCTCTGAAACTTGTTGGCTCTTGGGTGGAGCTTGGTTTCAGTGTAGGTATGGAGGCTTTTGGATGAGCTCTTGTTGATTAATATTCCCTGGAGTCAGGAGTTTTCTGGTGCGTTCAAGTTTTGGATTTAAGCCTTCGGCCTCTGGTTTTTTAGTCTTATTCTTACAGTAGCCTCAAGACTTCTCCATCCATATCGCACTGATGGTAAAACATTTAGGTTAATGGAGAAAAGATTCTCCACAGTGAGGGACACCCAGAGAGGTTTGCAGAATTACATGGAGAAGAGAAGAGGGAGGAGGGCGATACAGGTGACCAGGAGGAGAAGAGGGGGAATCAAAAGGGAAAGAGCAGTCTAGCCAGTAATCAGTTCCCTATGTGCTCTCCACAGCCTGGAACACCCAGAGAGGTTCACAGAGTTACATAGAGAAGAGAAGAGGGAGGAAGGAGAAGTGGGGGAGTCAAAAGGAGAGAGACAGATCTTCAGCTAGTACTTTTAATAAAACAGTATGTACCAAAGTAGTGTTTCCCAAACTTTGGTAACTTAAGATAGGCAAGATAATTCGAATGATAAGCAGATAAACATAAAAGAAATTCTGCAAAAATTTTCCCACACATGTTTGATAAGACAAAAGTTCTTTATATATTTTAATTTAAATTAGAAGGAAAACCTAACACCTCAAAACTGATTTCATAGATGCTATTGCTAAGCATAGGGCAAAAAGTAAATCAATTGAAAGACCTGTATTAGGTAAAAAACAGTACAGGTGGGATGCAGATACGGTAATATGACTTCTGAAAATGGTACTTGGATGATGGAAGTTTGGGAAATAACAGACTAAAAGTAAGAGTGATTAACCTGTTATGAAATTATTTTTTTTCCCTGAAAAGTGGCATTTTGAAAGCATCTTGCTGTAAAGTAGATATAAAATGTACTTACGCATTGGGTTTTGTTTACTGCTTTTGAGAGATTGCCTTCCTGGAACCTTAGAACCACAGTCATTACCCTACAACATTCTGAATAAGAAAGGCCAGCATCTTGTTGTCTTGGATCTAAAAGACTGCTTGCTAACCACTGCTATAGGAGTTTGGTATTGTGTAAATTTTTACTCTAGCAGTTGCTATTGGGCAAAGAATATATAAGCCAGCACTCAGATTTCCTGTGAGTTTTCTGATGCTGTGTAAAGGCATATGCTACTTTTTTTTTTTTCTGTTAAGGTGAGGGAGAATGGACCAGTGTACTAAAGATGTATATATAACCCCAATAAAACTACTGCTGTTAAATCTTTCCATGCAAGTGTCTTAACCTCTCCCTTTTCTCAGTTCCCACTAGCTTTTCCATGTTTTCTCCAGCCACTACCCTGCCTAGACTTTATGGGTATCCTAACCTGAACTTCTGTTAGGTCCATACCATTTCTGTCCTTTATCGAGCCCATCTTTGCATGAAATGTTCCCTTTGTATCTCTAATTTTCTTGAAGAGATCTCTAGTCTTTCCTATTCTGTTCTTTTCCTCTATTTCTTTGCATTGATCGCTGAGGAAGCCTTTATCTCTTCTTGCTATTCTTTGGAACTCTGCATTCAGATGCTTATATCTTTCCTTTTTTCCTTTGCTTTTCACTTCTCTTCTTTTCACAGCTATTTGTAAGGCCTCCCCAGACAGCCATTTTGCTTTTTTGCATTTCTTTTCCATGGGGATGTTCTTGATCCCTGTCTCCTGTACAATGTCACGAACCTCCATCCATAGTTCATCAGGCACTCTATCTATCAGATCTAGTCCCTTAAATCTATTTCTCACTTCCACTGTATAATCATAAGGGATTTGATTTAGGTCATACCTGAATGGTCTAGTGGTTTTCCCTACTTCAATTTAAGTCTGAACTTAGCAATAAGGAGTTCATGATCTGAGCCACAGTCAGCTCCTGGTCTTGTTTTTGTTGACTGTATAGAGCTTCTCCATCTTTGGCTGCAAAGAATATAATCAGTCAGATTTCGGTGTTGACCATCTGGTGATGTCCGTGTGTAGAGTCTTCTCTTGTGTTGTTGGAAGAGGGTATTTGCTATGACCAGTGCATTTTCTTGGCAAAACTCTATTAGCCTTTGCCCTGCTTCATTCCGTATTCCAAGGCCAATTTGCCTGTAACTCCAGGTATTTCTTGACTTCCTACTTTTGCATTCCAGTCCCCTATAATGAAAAGGACATCTTTTTTGGGTGTTAGTTCTAAAAGGTCTTGTAGGTCTTCATAGAACCATTCAATTTCAACTTCTTCAGCGTTATTGGTTTGGGCATAGACTTGGATTACTGTGATATTGAATGGTTTGCCTTGGAAATGAACAAAGATCATTCTGTCGTTTTTGAGACTGCATCCAAGTACTGCATTTCGGACTCTTTTGTTGACCATGATGGCTACTCCATTTCTTCTAAGGGATTCTTGCCCGTAATAGTAGATATAATGTTCATCTGAGTTAAATTCACCCATTCCAGCAATTCATGAAAACATGGGCTCGATAAAGGACAGAAATGGTATGGACCTAACAGAGGCAGAAGATATTAAGAAGAGGTGGCAGAATATATAGAAGAACTGTACAAAAAAGATCTTCACGACCCAGATAATCACGATGGTGTGATCACTCACCTAGAGCCAGACATCCTGGAATGTGAAGTCAAGTGAGCCTTAGAAAGCATCACTATGAACAAAGCTAGTGGAGATGATGGCATTCCAGTTGAGCTATTTCAAATCCTGAAAGATGATGCTGTGAAAGTGCTGCACTCAGTATGCCAGCAAACTTGGAAAACTCAGCAGTGGCCACAGGAATGGAAAAGGTCAGTTTTCATTCTAATCCCAAAGAAAGGCAATACCAAAGAATGCTCAAACTACCATACAATTGCACTCATCTCACACGCTAGTAAAGTAATGCTCAACATTCTCCAAGCCAGACTTCAGCAATACGTGAACCATGAACTTCCAGATGTTCAAGCTGGTTTTAGAAAAGGTAGAGGAACCAGAGATCAAATTGCCAACAACCGCTGGATCATTGAAAAAGCAAGAGAGTTCCAGAAAAACATCTATTTCTGTTTTATTGACTACGCCAAAGCCTATGACTGTGTGGATCACAATAAACTGTGGAAAATTCTGAAAGAGATGGGAATATCAGACCACCTAACCTGCCTCTTGAGAAACCTATATGCAGGTCAGGAAGCAACAGTTAAAATTGGACACGGAACAACAGACTGGTTCCAGATAGGAAAAGGAGTACATCAAGGCTGTATATTGTCACCCTGCTTATTTAACTTCTATGCAGAGTACATCATGAGAAACGCTGGGCTGGAAGAAGCACAATCTGGAATCAAGATTGCTGGGAGAAATATCAATAAGTTCAGATATGCAGATGACACCACCCTTATGGCAGAAAGTGAAGAGGAACTAAAAAGCCTCTTGATGAAAGTGAAAGTGGAGAGTGAAAAAGTTGGCTTAAAACTCAACATTCAGAAAACTAAGATCATAGCCTCTGGTCCCATCACTTCATGGCAAATAGATAGGGAAACAGTGGAAACAGTGTCAGACTTTATTTTTCTGGGCTCCCAAATCACTGCAGATGGTGACTGCAGCCATGAAATTAAAAGACGCTTACTCCTTGGAAGGAAAGTTATGACCAACCTAGATAACATATGAAAAGCAGAGACATTACTTTGCCAACAAAGGTCCATCTAGTCAAGGCTACGGTTTTTCCTGTGGTCATGTATGGATGTGAGAATTGCACTGTGACGAAAGCTGAGCGCCAAAGAATTGATGCTTTTGAACTGTGGTGTTGGAGAAGACTCTTGAGAGTCCCTTGGACTGCAAGGATATCCAACCAGTCCAATTTGAAGGAGATCAGCCCTGGGATTTCTTTGGAAGGACTGATGCTAAAGCTGAAACTCCAATACTTTGGCCACCTCATGCGAAGAGTTGACTCATTGGAAAGGACTCTGATGCTGGGAGGGATTGGGGGCAGGAGGAGAAGGGGATGACAGAGGATGAGATGGCTGGATGGCATCACTGACTTGGTGGACATGAGTCTGAATGAACTCTGGGAGTTGGTGATGGACAGGGAGGCCTGGTGTGCTGCAATTCATGGGGTTGCAAAAAGTCAGACACGACTGAGCGACTGAACTGACTGAACTGAACCCGAGCTTGGCCTTAATGTCAACAGATTCCTTTTTCTACTGCCACAGTCCAGATTAAGATTGGAGTGTGTGTATGTTCAAGGAACTGTATTAAGAATTCAAGGTAAAAATAAAAAAGGTGGGGTGTATGTATTGAGTAAATAACGGAAAGATTGCTAATCCAAAGAGTTGGACATGACTGAACTGAACTGAAGGTGACTAAAGTCTCTACAAATTAGTCAAGCCTCATATTGTTCACTAACTGTCATCCCAGTTTCTTTTGTTAGTTCGCTGGTTTGAATGCTAGGTTAAATGACTCTGAAAGGAAGAGGTTTAATTTTTTCTCCTCAGAGAAATCTTATCAGTGGGTCTATTGAAGCTTCTCTGAAAGCCTTTCAAGAAGTTAGAAGAGGAATGTCACTGCTGTTGTGCTTTTGCTTACAAGCCTAAAACTGTATATTAGGAATATCTGAAAGGCAAGTTTGTGTAACTGTAGTTTTCCAGTTAGTAAAGCAGTTGGCAATATAGCTTTTGCTATGTTTGCTCTTTCCATCTGAATTTAATTCTGGATTGATGCTTCTCCGTGGTAGGAACTAGCTATTCCTAATGTCTAACATAGCCCCTGGCATAAATAATAAATGTTCATTAAATGAATGGAACTTAACTAGGTTGGTATTCTTTTAGGAAGTGTGAATCATACATTTCTGTCTTAAGTCATATAAAAAGAAAAGAGTAGCTTTGAAGGTTATGTGAAAATTGGCATTGTATAGTAAAGCTTATTCCTAATATTTCTGTTGAGATCCTAGAAAGATGAAACATAAAGAATGCAGTTTCTTTTAAACAGTAGTAAGAATATGGATGTTTGGAAACTGTAAGTCACAATCTTGCCCTCATGTTAAGTCCTAGAGTGGTCATTGTGTTTCAGTATACTTCGGGAAAGATGAAATTTTCTGTTTAAATCATAAATTATAAGGGTATAAAGTAAGCCATTTTCCTAATTTCTTACACTTAGGCTAAATGTTACAATTGTGGTTTAATAAATGTAACAACTTAAAAAAGAGATTTATAGTATAGACATTATCCCTTGATCCCAGCTTTCTTTTGCTACTGCCTTCAGAAGGAAAAAGGAGCTGGTTCAATAGGAAGAAAAAAAATGATTTGGATATGTCACGTTGGAACTTTTGTTTGAAGATTCCATTATGGTAAAGACTAATTTAATTCCTGCTGTTTTTTTTTTTCCTTTCAAATAAATGGAGAAGAAAAATATTAAAGGATAATGACATATTAATACCTAGCTTTTCCTCTCATTCCCTCATGAATAGAGGTAAAGGGGGAGGTAAATTTAATGCATTAGCTTTATTATTTAGGTTAAGTTTTGTTATCAGTTATCATCATGATTGGGCACTCAGATTTCGACTTGACACTGCGACAAAAATTAGGGGCCCCTGGTTTCCAAACTTGGTACCAACTGATATTATTTGTCATTGTTTGATATATTACTAACTCAGTTTTTCATTTTTGGAGTGAGATAATACTGAACTAACTAAGCTGATTAGGTAAGGATTAATTTAGTCTCTGAGTATTATCTTGAAAAAAGCCTATGACATTGTTACCAAATTTTTCAATTTTACTGCTGCTAGTGAAGGAGACGTATTCAGTGGCATTATGCTCTATGGCCTGGCAGGAAAGAGTTATCACTTAGATATAGACTGCTAACAGACTGGTTCCAAATAGGAAAAGGAGTACGTCAAGGCTGTATATTGTCACCCTGCTTATTTAACTTCTATGCAGAGTACATCATGAGAAACACTGGGCTGGAAGAAGCACAAGTTGGAATCAAGATTGCCAGGAGAAATATCAATAACCTCAGATATGCAGATGACACCACCCTTATGGCAGAAAGTGAAGAGGAACTAAAGAGCCTCTTGATGAAAGTGAAAGAGGAGAGTGAAAAAGTTGGCTTAAAACTCAACATTCAGAAAACTAAGATCATAGCCTCTGGTCCCATCACTTCATGGCAAATAGATGGGGAAACAGCGTCAGATTTTATTTTTCTGGGGTCCCAAATCACTGCAGATGGTGACTGCAGCCATGAAATTAAAAGACGCTTACTCCTTGGAAGGAAAGTGATGACCAACCTAGATAGCATATTCTAAAGCAGTGACATTACTTTGCCAGCAAAGGTCTGTCTAGTCAAGGCTATGGTTTTTCCTGTGGTCATGTATGGATGTGAGAGTTGGACTGTGAAGAAGGCTGAGCACTGAAGAATTGATGCTTTTGAACTGTGGTATTGGAGAAGACTCTTGAGAGTCCCTTGGACTGCAAGGAGATCCAACCAGGCCGTTCTGAAGGAGATCAACCCTGGGATTTCTTTGGAAGGAATGATACTAAAGTTGAAACTCCAGTACTTTGACCACCTCATGTGAAGAGTTGACTCATTGGAAAAGACTCTGATGCTGGGAGGGATTGGGGGCAGGAGGAGAAGGGGACGACAGGATGAGATGGCTGGATGGCATCACTGACCCGATGGATGTGAGTCTGAGTGAACTCTGGGAGTTGGTGATGGACAGGGAGGCCTGGTGTGCTGTGATTCATGGGGTCGCAAAGAGTCGGACATGACTGAGTGACTGAACTGAACTGAACATGTTGTAATTCAGTTTTTTTCAAAGTATGGTCCTTAGATAAGTATAGTAATTACTTGGGGAATTTGCTTAAAATGGAAAATGCTCAAGCTCCACCCCATAGTCGATGGATCAGAATTTTTTGAGGGATGGACCCAGAAATCTGCATTTCTAATAAAAATTCCAGTGGTTTTGATACAGGCTGAAATTTGAGAACCACTGTATATGTGTGTATTTTATCAAAATTTGACTGTTTACCTGATTTCTTTCAGACCTGCAAAAACCTATGGTCTTTTATTTATTTTTGTAAAGCATGATTAGAATATAATAAAACAGGTCATTATGATTTAGTCAGTTGAGTTGCTCAGTCGTGTCCGACTCTTTTCGACCCCATGGACTGCAGCACACCAGGCCTCCCTGTCCATCACCAACTCCCGGAGTTTACTCAGACTCATGTCCATTGAGTTGATGATACCATCCATCCATCTCATCCTCTGTCGTCCCCTTCTCCTCCCACCTTCAGTCTTTCCCAGCATCAGGGTTTTTTCCAGTGAGTCAGTTCTTCGCATCAGCTGGTGAAAGTATTGGAGTTTCAGCTTCAGCATCAATCCTTCCAATAGACTATTCAGGACTGATTACCTTTAGGAGGGACTGGTTGGCTCTCGTTGCAGTCCAAGGGACTCTCAAGAGTCTTCTCCAATACCACAGTTCAAAAGCATCAATTCTTTAGTGCACAGCTTTCTTCATAGTCCATTCTCATATCCATACATTACTCTCACATCCATACATTATGATTTGCTTTCTGGCAAAAAGATTGAGAACAGTATTGATTAGTATTCCTTTAGCTTTAAGACTTATTTTAAATAAAACATTTATCTGATTATAAAAATAATATGTTCCCATTGTGGAATATTGCGGAGACTTAGGAAATTGTAAAATAACTGTCACCCATAATACTGTTTCTTGGAAATGAGCATTCTGATTTTGTCATGTTTCCTTCCAGTATCTGTTTTGCCATTTATCCCTCCCTTCTTCCTTCTCTGTGTCTTTATGGAAAACAACATATACAGTTTTGATCCTGCTTTTCAAATACCTAACATATAAACATTTTACCATATCATTAAACTGTTCTTAACAAACATAACTTTTAGTTGCATTATATTCCATCATGGGGTATACCAATAATTTGTTTAACCATCCCCCTGTTGTTGAATGTTTAGGCTTTCAGCTCTTTCTATGAGAAAAATGTCTTTCTGTTTAAAATTTTTTTTCTAAACCTGATTATCTTCTTTAGGATAAGGATATATATATATATATATATATATATATATATATATATATATATAGTGGTCGAAGGGCATATTTTTTTTAAACTTTCGTTGAACATCACCAAATTGTTTTTACATGCTGTTTATTCCAATATTTATTTCCATGTATACTTATAGAAATGCCAGAAGGAAGCAAGTGGTTTTTTTTAACAGCTAATTTGTGAGGGAAAGTATGATATGTCATTGCTTTAATTAGTAAGTCTTTGATTATTAGTGAGTTGCACATTTTTGCACTGTTTATCAGCCTTAGATTTAATTTCTTACCTCACTCAAATTGTTAATTTTGTTTCAGGTCTTCTCTGCTGGTGGAAATGTCTATGATTTTATCTGCCTCAGTCATTCGTGTCAGAGATGGACTGCCACTTTCTGCTTCTACTGACTATGAACAAGGCACAGGCATGCAGGAGTGCAGAAAGTATTTTAAAATGCTCTCAAGAAAACTGGCTCAGCTTCCTGATAGATGTACACTGAAAACTGGACGTTATAATATTAAGTAAGACTTCAGCTTGCTCCCTTAGAATCATTTGCTTAGTGGTTGTCATTTTAATGAAATTTTAGTTGTTGAAATAGAAATTAGTGTTGATTAGCTTAGGAAAACTTTTCAAGTCAAAAATGATGTGATTCTGAACTTATACTAAATAATATTTGTTATGTCATTACCCCTTTTGTAGTTTCTCTGTGTTTATGTCTGGCTTTAGAAAATTTTATATTTTTACAGATTGCAGATATTCTGTCTTGTAAACTGATCATTAGGTATTTATTGGTGTTCTTACATGCCCAGGAAAACTGTCATGGGAAATATAAAAAATCATACCTGATAGCTGCCCTCAAAGAACTTGCAAGATTTATATCCTAGTGAGAGGAGATAGTGCTCATCATTATTATTTATTGACACAGTGCCCAATAAAGAATGAGCAGTGGGATAGTGACTTTTGGTGGTCAGGGGCCTCTCTGAGAGGGTGACATTTGAACAGAGATCTAGAAGACATGAAAGACAACAGTCTTATGAATGCTGTGGCTGAAGATCAAAGTGTGGTAGGTGCATTAACCTGGCCTGAAGTAGTGAATGGTGATGTAGGGATAATTATGGGAAATGTGAGATAATTAGTGTGGGGCCGTATCCTACATCTCCCTGAAAGTTTAGGTCGAGGGATGTCACTTTGATGATGTAAGAAGTTTAGGAAACTGTTATTGCAGGTTTGAGGAAAATAGCTTTATAAAAAACAGTGCTGAGACAGTAAAATATAGGGTGAAATGGAAAGTCTGAGTAGAGGAGAGAAGTCAACTTGTAATTAGGGCCTGAACTCGTAACATAAAAGTGCAAATGATAAAGAAAATGCCAACAAGAAAGATACTTCAGGAGAAGAAATGGTTAAGCCTGATAAGATAGAATATCAGAGATGAAGAGAAGAAAGGGACGAAGTGGACTTGGAATTGGAATAGGACAGAATGAGATCTTTGAAAAGGGTTGCTTATGTGGTGAGGAAGAAGAGGGAGACAGTGAAGCTCCATTTTCATCATTTTACTTGAGGTTATAACAAGGCGTTCTGTTGAAGTGGTAGAGAGATTTTTGAGTTATTTACATAGACACTGAAACTGTGAGGGTAGACATGCCCAATGAGTTTCAGAGAAGCCCAGAAGAGAACCTTAAAGAAGGTCTATATTTACTTGGATTACCTGGGATAATGAGCATTGTCTTTACTTGGTCTTTCTGAGAGTTTTAGCTAGAAAATGTGGTGGTGGTCATGGTGGTTAAAATATATCTAAAATGATATCTTAGTCTACTTCTGTATTTTGAAGAAAAAGCCTGAAACCTTAAAATATTTCATAGGTTCTTTTAGGGCCCTGGGTTTATCATCCCGAGTTCCAGTTGTTGTGTAGTGCCAAGACAGATTGGTTTGAATATGTATTAATTCTGGCAGATATCCTGGACTCTAAAAAACCAAACGCTTGTTTGCAAATGTTTTTTGTTCCTCTACCTTATTGGCTTAAAAGGAGAGTAGAATGTGGTGAAATTTTAGCATTCTTCCAGTGCTCAATGCTGTTTAATTGTTGTGAATTCTAGATTTTGTATTATTTATTTGTACCCATGTTATTCCACAAAGGATGTGAGGCAATTAAAAAAATTCAAGAGTACAGGTAAGAGAATCATATGACAGAAAAAATAAAGATAGAGTAATAAACTGAAGTAACGTATCCTTCTAGAGATGCAAACTGCATAGTCCATTAATTTTTTTAGAAAAAGGCTACAAACATTGTTCTGAACTTCCTTGGGGCCAAAACAAAGGGGGATAATGGGTCATTTATGGGATTCACAGGTTCCATTGGATAAAAACATTGCTTCTCATGTTACTGAAACCTGATGTACATAAAGAGAGACAGAATTTGGATAGTATTCTTCCAGCAGCCATACCATGAGCTTTTTATGATTTTTCTTATAATATTCCTTAGTATAAGCAAATAGCTTGATGCAAAAAGCAATTTATTAGTGAGTTTAGGAGTCAGGTGAATCAGCAGAGGTCTAATCAGCCTGATCTAAGAATATAATTTAGAAATGTCTAAAAGAATAAATAGATTACATGACCCCCAGAACCACATATAGAAAAACCTCTTTGTGTATTTTTATAGCCAAGTTTTAAGAAAGGTTTGAATAACAGAGAATTTTTAGTTCTAGTTCCTAACAACCTGGATTTCATATATTTTCTTTCACTGATTAGAAGTCTTGTTAGTTGGTTTCTAGTTCATTGAGGTTTTTATGCAGTATGATAAATTTAGCCTGAAATACATAAAATTGGAAATTGATGTGTTACTTGACATATTAAAATTCTTACATGACACCTCTTTTTCTAACCACCATGAGTTTGCCAGATAAAACCCAAAGATCTATAGTAGTGGTTGCAGCACAGCATGAAACTGGCAACACTCTGTACTTTCTTAGCCATAGTTCTAAGTACTTCTCTTTCTTTCAAAGGTCCGCCTATAGCCTGTGTCTTTTGAGTCAGCTGCTTCATTACTACTGTTTGATTTCTCTAGTAACCTCACTCCCTTCACAGATTGACTGTAAAACTTGTTGACTGCCCTTTTCACCATTTTGTTTTCTTATTAATATTTTTTAGAATTTCTATATCCACTCTCTAAAATTAGGTTGTAACTCATTGAGATAATTGACCTGCCCTGGCTTGTATTATTTTCGATTCCTCACCTCTAAGCATTGTGGTTTTTAGATTTGTAAAGAAATTGAAGTGCTCTTTTCAGAATACCCCTGAGAAGCCAAACTAAGTGTCAAATTATGTGCTAAATCAGATGGTACCTCACCTTAGATTCTAGTTGAATAGGTAGAGGAAGTTCAAAAGTTTTAAGAAAAAAAATAGGTGAGTAACATTTAAAATTGAGAAGATTCTTCTAATTTTCTCTCCCTATGTATTGGATAAAAGATAAATTTCAACAGATTGTAGTATCTGAGTAATGCAGTTCAGCTAGTGGTGCACGTTCTGTGGAGTCTGGCTTGTGGTGGCACTGTGCCATGCACACATCATAGTAGCTGCTACATGAGGGGTGGTTGTGCGGTGTGGCAGCAGAGTGCAATGGAGTTAAGTCTTCATTTTCTTTTAATTCTTCAACTTGACTAATTGATTGGGATGGGGGTGGGGGAGGGGGAATGTATAATCCAGTTTTGTGATTTCTTTTCATATGTGTAGTATAATTCTCTGTATAAAATTTTAAGGAATTCATCTGTTTTATTAATTGAAGGATACCTTCCTTAAATTATAGTGTTTAATAGATAAACTTATATTACTACTTAGGGAACAGTGACTCACACAATAATTATTAACCATATGGAAATTAAGTTGTATTTTATGAAATCTTGAAACTTTGAAATTGGTTTTAGGTGTATAAAAAGGATAGTTGTACATTTTAAAATCTCTTTAAACATTGAGACACTGATCTCATGAAAAGACAAACCCTCTGGAAGGTCAGTCATACTCTGAGGTGAGTTTAGTGCAAGAAGTAAAAAGAGGGAGTTACCTCCCTTTACCCTTAACCTCTTTTCTGATAAAGTGCCTTCCTAATTCTTTTCATTTTATGAAATTAACTAGGGAAGAGTATTAAGTGAAACTATCCCCCCTCCCTTTTTTGGTTGAAAAACAATGAGGAATAGAGTATATATGAAGTCTAAAATTGATGAGAAAACATTGGAGACGAGGTGTTTGGTTGGTGCGGGGGATGCAGCAGGGGAATGCAACTCACCAGTAGTTACCAGGCCACTTGGGGGAAGAAGATAACCTGTGTTTTGTCTCATTACTAGCATCGTATTACTTTTCTACTGTTTATTATGGTAAGATCCACAGCTTTTCAGCTCCAATTATGTTAAATAGGCTCTTATGAACTGATCTAGAAGTCTAGTTACTCTTACAATGCAGTTTCTGTAGGTGTAGTAAACCTCTGAAATACAGCTAACAGGCAAACAGCTGAAATACAGCTAACAGGTAGGTTATCTAAAAGAAGTTAGGATCTTTATTCAGGAATGTGAAGGTATAAAGGAATTAGGGTTAAAATCAGGAGATAGATTAACTCTGCAGAAAAAGAAAATGAAGGCTGTCAAAGGCAAAGTTTGTATCCAAGGTTCTGATGGTGTAATCATCTTCAGTCACTTAAAATCATCTGATTCTCCGTTTGTTTTTGTTTAGTTGCTAAGTCGTGTCCAACTCTTCTGTGACCCCATAGACTTACAAGATGACCCCCTGGGTCAGCAAGATCCAAGAAGGGAATGGCAACCCACTCCAGTGAGAATTCCATGGATAGAGGAGCTTAGCAATTTACAGTCCATAGGATCGCAGAGTCAGACACGACTGAGTGTCTAATGCTTTCACTTACTTTCTCCAGGGGATCTTCCTGACCCACAGATTGAACTATATCTCCTGCAGTGTCAGGTGGATTCTTTACCATTGAGCCACCAGGAAAGCCCAATTCTTCTTTAGCTTACTGTTATAAGTTACTATCACCGGACATATTACATATTAATACATATTTTCTTATATAATGAGGTTTAAGTTAGTAATGAAAATGGGTCTTTTATTTATGCGATAATGTATTTATGATTTAGCGCTTCACCATTGGAGGATAATTAAAGGTTGGCAATGTAAGAGAGGAATAAGTGAGAAAATATGAAATTCCTGATGGAATGTGGAGCATGGCAGATGCTCATTGTTACTTAGTTGTCTTTCTGGTTCTTGTCATCATACTGTCACTGTACTGTCCCTCTGGTGGTAAAGTCTTGTTTTCACTTTGTTTCTTATCATATATATTTGGTGATAACAAATTCATAAGGTATACTCAATTTCACAACATCAAGCCGTTTTTTATGATTAAAAGTTTAAAATCATTATTTTAGGAAATGGAATGCAGTATGGAAGGTTTTTTTTTTCTTAGCAGTTTTTTAAATGTGGATTAGAGATTTCATGTCCAACTGGAGAACTTTTCTTCACCCAGGAAAGCTGTTTACTTGGTAAACATGGCTACAAAGAATGAGCAGATTTTCTATGTGCAATGGTACAATTGCAGAATGAAAACTATCAGTTCAGTTCAGTTTGGTTGCTCAGTCCTATATGACTCTTTGCGACTCCATGGACTGTAGCACGCCAGGCTTCCCTGTCCATCACCAGCTCCTGCACCTTGCTCAAACTCACATCCATCAAGTTGGTGATGCCATCCAACCATCTCATCCTCTGTCTTCCCCTTCTCCTCCTTCCTTCAATCTTTCCCAGTGTCAGGGTCTTCTCCAATGAGTCAGTTCTTTGTATCAGATAGCCAAATTATTGGAGTTTCAGCCTCAGCATCAGTCCTTCCAATGAATATTCAGGACTGATTTCCTTTAGGATAGACTGGTTGGATCTCCTTGAAGTCCAAGGGACTCTTGAGAGTCTTCTTCAACACTATAGTTTAAAAGCGTCAATTCTTTGGCACTCAGCTTTCTTTATGGTCCAACTCTCACATCCATACGTGACTACTCAAAAAGCCATAGCTTTGACTAGATAAACCTTTGCTGGCAAAGTAATGTCTCTGCTTTTTAGTATGCTGTCTAGGTTGGTCATAGCTTTTCTTCCAAGGAGCAAATGTCTTAATTTCATGGCTGCAGTCACCATCTGCAGTGATTTTGGAACCCAAGAAAATAAAGTCTGTCACTGTTTTCACTGTTTCCCCATCTATTGACCATGAAGTAATTGGACCAGATGCCATGATCTTAGTTTTTTAAATGTTGAGTTTTAAGCCAACTTTTTCACTCTTCTCTTTCACTTTCATCAAGAGACTCTTTAATTCTTCTTTGGTTTCTGCCATTAGGGTCCTGTCATCTGCGTATTGAGGTTATTGATATTTCTCTTGACAATCTTGATTCCAGCTTGTGCTTCATCCAGCCAGGTATTTCGCATGATGTACTCTGCATATAAGTTAAATAAGCAGGGTGACAATATACAGCCTTGATATACTCCTTTCCTGATTTGGAACCAGTCTGTTGTTCCATGTCCAGTTCTAACTGTTGCTTCCTGATCTGCATACAGACTTCTCAAGAGGCAGGTCAGGTGGTCTGGTATTCCCATCTCTTTCAGAATTTTCCACAGTTTGTTGTGATCCACACAGTCAAAGGCTTTAAGCAGAAGTAGATGTTTTTCTGGAATTCTGTTGCTTTTTCTATGATCCAACAGATGTTGGCAATTTGATCTCTGGTTCCTTTGCCTTTTCTAAATCCATGTTGAACATCTGGAAGTTCATGGTTCACGTACTGTTGAAGCCTGGCTTGGAGAATTTTGACCATTACTTTGCTAGCATGTGAGATGAGTGCAATTGTGCAGTAGTTTGAACATTCTTTGGCATTGCCTTTCTTTAGGGTTGGAATGAAAACTGACCTTCTCCAGTCCTGTGGCTGAAAACTATATGTAATACAAATATTATTACTGTTTCAATTTATAACTATTTTTATACTTTTTCATTTAGCATGCTAAAAAGTTCAGTTTTGTTTCTTTAATCTTGTTTTGTGTATCATTTTAAGTACATTCCCAGTACCTAACTACAGGTTCCTATTGGGCAGGCATTTGGTCTTTGATATTAAAGCCTGTAGAGTAGAATGCTGGATATGCACTGGGTGCTTTATTATTTGCTGTGAGAAAGATCATAGTCTTCACTTATCATTTTAGTTTGGTACAACAAGCCAACAAGTCCTAATAATGTTGATGTTTAATTGGTGATGTCTAAAAAATTTTTTTTGGCATTTCATAAATAAAATTAGGTACTAGGAAAAGTTTAATGTCTAAAACCACTTATTCATTTTGTTGGACTTCAGGAATCACTTGAGGTGCAGCCTGCTTGGATACGTGTTAAAATTAGCTTTTAAACAAAGTGACTGAAAGTGGTAAAGCCTCCTTATCTGTAGTTTGAACTTCAGCCAGCCTTACCTGTCCCAGACACTCTTGACCTTGGAATTCCTTAAAGAAGTTTCTAGTATATGTGCCATGGAGAGGAACCAAAGATGTAATGAGGTTAGATAAATTCCTGGGTCAGAAGAAAGGCAGTAGCTATAGAGATCAAATCCCATGGATCCCAAAGTCCAGAAGTGGAAGGAAATAAAAAAGAAAAAGGAAGTTAGAGTGAAGTAGGAAGAAAACAGTGACAATTTAAGAATTGTGCTCAAGGTGGAGAAAAGAGGACTTTTTGTTGATGTGAGGATTACTCATGGCTGTGATAAGAGGAAAGCCGACAGACTTGTTAGATCTTTATAACCATCTGGAGGTACTCAGTGCACAGGTGAGTAGTTCTACATGATCTCTGAGAACAGCTCTGTCTTTTAAATAGGGGGATGTTGAAGACTTAGTGACTTGAACTCAAACCTTCTGGGAACAATGACCTGGAAGAGGATGTGAAGTTCTACTCCCTTCTGTCATTAGTCAGGTGTTTATTGAGCTTCTTGGTGTAGATGCCACTGAGCTGTGCAATTATCTGTGCATAGTATCTAAATCAATTAGGTATAGATGAATAAATGAATGATGCCATCTATGCACTTATTTATTTACAAATTTATTGAGCACTTATTGTGTACTGGACATAATATTCTAGATATTAAGAATACAGTGGTGAACTGTAAAGAATCGTCTCTGCCCTCATGGAGCATAAATGTTAGTGAGAGAGACATAACAAACATACAAATATGTAAGTATAAACTGGGTTAATTACGTGAAGATAGATAGCATGTGCTTTATTTACATAAAGTAAGAATGAAATTAGATAAAATATGTAAAATACGTAGCAAAGGGCCTGGTTCATACCAAGTGATCAGTAAACTGTACCTGCTATTACTGTTACTATTATTAAATCGTGCCATTACTGTTACTACTGCTTCTCTTCTTCCTTCTCATCAAGGCAGAAGAACAACAGCCAGATTGTCTGTAACAAGTGAGCCAAATGAACTTGATGGACAGGCTAAAGCCTGCACAAACTTGCTTGCCTCTAGTGACTTTAGACTATTTCATTGCAAGTTGTCTTCAGCGCGATGGTAGGAGTCTTTCAGTTTGTCCCAGTGATATGAAAAAGTAGAACCTTTAATAACAGAGTAGAACCTTTGATAACAGAGTTGTATGTAATTTTGGAAAACCAGCTTTGCATTTCAAAAAAAGACAGCATTGTAAGGGTAAATTCACTATGAAAAGTCATAATACTATAGAATATAGCATTTTTGGAGAATATCAAGCATTTATAATAAAATAAAGACTTTATAATAAATTGAATGCAAGCAAGAGAAACCATTTGGGATAAACACATGTAGGTGTCTATGGTTCACTGTTATTAACATGGAAGTACAGTAAAACCCTGTTATAGCACAAAAACTGGAGTGTAAAAGCTTCCATCATATTATTGAAGGATAGTGAAATAATGCCTCGTAGCTACTTGAAAGTTCCAAGTGTTTAGAAGCCAATCACCAATTTTGTTCTATCACAGTTCAAGTTATTGTGAGATATATTTGAATGCTAATGACATGTTGAAGAATTTTGATAGTGACAGTGAAGATTTTTTTGGACAGGGAAAAGTATTTGGGAAAATCATACTTTGATTTTTCAATTTAGTTGACAATTTTGTAGAAAAGTACAGTACATTATGGCTAAACTTTTTTGACTGTGACCCACAAGAAGAGATACATTTTACTTTGTGACCGTTACTTAGCATACAAATAGAATAAACCAAAGTTTTATGAAACAATTTGCATTCTGGCATTTTCTGTAATATTCTATTTCAGTTTTTAAGAAAATGCTGTGTGTAATTCATTAATTTTATGATCTACTGGGGAGGGGTCACAACTTTCAGCTTGAAAAACATTGCATCAAATGGCTGTATGGTAAGTGGAACTTCAGAAAGGAATTTCAGGTTATTCCAGAAGAACAAGATCAGCACAATTTTTCTAGTAGTGTATCCTGCACTGTTAATAATAGATGATGAATAGGTACCAACCCCACATCATTTGGCTGCCTTGGGTGGTGTTTTAAAAAAGACAGATGTATATTTGTTTTCATATGCATAACTCTGGAAGGATGCATATGAAATTAATAGTAACATGAGTTGCTTGAGGGACAGAGAATTGAGTATCTGAGAGCAGCGGTGGGGATAAGATACTTCAAGTATATATTTCCTTTCATTTTTCATTCTTTTAAAATTTGAGTCATGTGACTATTTTAAAAGTTAAATTTAAAATGATATTAATAAATTCTGCTTCTATAATAGTAGAGAAAAAGGGAGAGAGAGAGACTCTGATGTAGATCAGGGTTCGGTAGTAAAAACTGCTGTGACAGATTAGCAGTGTCTGGCATGGGAGTGGCAAGGTTATAGCCTGTACGCTCTGTTTGCTTCCCTTGAGCTAGACCAGAACGGTGTTGACAGTACTACGCAAGAACATTTAATGACTCATTGAAAACTATCAATTTCTGTCCCATCCTATGCATGTTATAGGGCAATGTATACTTTGTTTTAGAAATTTTTTTTCCAATAGAAGATGGTTAAACATTTTTGTTTTTAAATTTTAACTTATTTAGAAATGATTCCAAACTTTCAGAAAAGTTGTACAAGTATGAAAATTACAAATATTACTTGAACCCAGAGTCACATTTTGTTAACATTTTACCCCATTTACTTTATTGTTTTATCTATCTGATTTATTTTTGTCCAAACCATTTGAGAGAAACAAAAATACCATACCCTTTTATTCCTAACTACTTCAGAGTGTATTTTCTAAGGTTAGAGATATTCCTATACTTAATTATAGTATGGTTATCAGATCTAGTATATTTAATATTGATAGTATACTTTTACCTAAACTACCGTACCGCCTGTTTTCTGTTTTTGTCAGTTGACCAAGGAATGTCCTCTATAGAATTTTCCCCCTTCTGTAACACAGGATCCAGACTAGGGTTAGGTATTGCATTTAGTTGTGTCTCTTTAACCTCCTGTGATCAGAAATGTTTCCAAAGCCTTTCTTTCTTTCTTTCTTTTTTTTTTTTTCAACTTTGAGATTTCTGAAGAATACAGCTCCCCACCCCACACCCTTTTAAAAGAAAATAGAACGTTGATTACTCTGGTGTTCCTTCATGATTAGATTCAGATTATGCATTCTCAGCCAGAACTGATATGTCTTACCGAGGATCACATCTGGAGGCATGGGAAGGCCATCTGTCCCTCTTTAGTGATATTAGAGTACCTGGTTAAGGTGTTGTCTAGTTTCTACTGTTTTATAAATACAGTAGAATTCCCCTGCAGCCAATAAGCAATCCATGAGAAGACATTTTAAAGCCATGCACGATTTCCTGCTCCTTACCAAAGTACCTACCTAGATTTAGCACCCACTGTTTATAAATGGATTCATTCTTTACTGTGTAGGCTGCAAAGTGCTAAGTTTCCCAGTTCTACCACTGTCTCCACATTTACCAGGTGGTATTCAGCATTCTGCTATGAATGAGTCTTCCTTTCTTCCCTTTTATTTGTTGTTATGAACTCCTAAATTCTCTTTTTCCCCCAATGATACATAATTCATTTTGTGAAGTAGAGGATTTGATTTTGGAGTAAGTGGATAACTTTAGGAGGTCAGTAATCACCTTGAGACTGTTAGCCAAATTCTGTGTTGTTTCTGCAAGGAGTGTCCATAACTTTCATCAGAACCTCAGTGTTAAATTTCTCTAGGTTGAAGGATTGAAATGTTAAGCTATCTGTGACTCTTATCTATTTGCATAGTCTTTCCTGCTTTCTACCCCAAATGATAAATAACTGAAACGTTCGGATCACAGTATATGTCCCTCTCCACTGTTTAAAAATGAATCTTAGTTTGAATATAGTTGATTTACAATGTTGTGTTAGTTTCTGCTATACAGCAAAGTGGATACATTCACTTTTTTGTCTATTGTTTTTAAACTGCAACTGATTTCAATTCCTTTAATTTTTTGCCAAAATATTTAATAAGTGTTAATATCATCAATGCCTCTGTAGCAGCAGTGTATGGTGTATAGAGCCAGTCTTGTGAAGTAATGAATTACCTTGATTTAATTTGAAATTTTAAATCTGATGTTTTTTACACTGTAGTTTTATTAGCTCTATGGGAGTGAGCTACATGATGTTGTGCACTGAAAATTACCCAAATGTTCTGGCCTTCTCTTTCCTGGATGAGCTTCAGAAGGAGTTCATTACTACTTATAACATGATGAAGACAAATACTGCTGTCAGACCGTACTGTTTCATTGAATTTGGTAAGGGCCTGATTTTTTTTTTTCTCCCTTTTCATTATCCTGTCTCTATTCAGTCATAAATGACTTTTCATCTAATACTAAGGGACAGAGAGAAAACTCAAAAAATTCTACTAACTTGCTTTTGACAGAATAGTTCGACAGTCTATAAATTATGGCAACTTCTTCACTTGGATGCCTATTAGAAAAGGTTCTGTTTGAACTCTCTAGAGGATCGTGATTATTGGCTCAAAGAATTAATCCCAGAGGATAATTTCTCAGTGAGAAATTTATAAGCTAGAGATTCAGAGCTTTGTGTTTATGTGATAGTATTTTTAGGCTGCTTAATATAGAACAGAAGTTGACAAACGTTTATTGGAAAGGACCAGATAGTACAATTTTAGGCTTTAAGGATTATTTTCTCAGTCTCAGTCCTTGCTATTATGGCTTGAAAACAGCCATAGGCAATGCATAAATGAATGAGTATAGTTATATTCCAGTAACATTTTGTTCACAAATAGAATCAACAGGCTAGATTTGGCCTGTGGACATTAGTTTGCTTGACTCCTGATGCAGAAGGGGGACAAAGGGTAAATTCAAGGTGCAAATAGTGGAAATAAAATTGGGAGAAATTTAGGAAATGTCTTTTATTGATTTCATTAAATTTGTTCTTTAAAGCATATGTTCTAATGGTATAAGCAATAAATAAGAAAACAGATTTATATGAACATGCAATTTACAGTCTATGTTTTAATGTAATTACAACTGGTAATACTTACAGATAATATTTTATGAGATCTGAATCCCTGTACAAATTAAAGCTTTGGTTTAAATTTAAAGGGAGCTATTTTCATTTTTTTTTAAGAGGTTCAGAGTAATTCCTTGAAGTGGATATAATTGTAGAAGTATTCTCACAACCATGTGATATTAAATCCTTAGTTTAGTTATAATTAGTAGTTTCTAGAGTATAATTTCTAGTGAGAAAAACTGATGATGCCATGATATATTAAACACAAATAATATTAGGGCATTCCATGACAGGTTGAACATTTAGGATAACAAACTGTTTATCACCAAATTTACTGTCTGTAAACATCACACTTTCAAATGATTTAATTAACAAATGACTGCAAGGAAATTTATTTTTTATTTTACATAGATAACTTCATTCAGAGGACCAAGCAGCGATATAATAATCCCAGGTCTCTTTCAACAAAGATAAATCTGTCTGACATGCAGATGGAAATCAAGCTGAGGCCCCCTTATCAAATTTCCATGGGTGAGCTGGGGTCAGCCAATGGAGTCACATCTGCATTTTCTGTTGACTATAAAGGTGCTGGTAAGATTTCTTCTGGTGAGTTCTGGATCTCAATTACTTCATTAAAAAAGTATTTTCTAAGAACTGAGGGACTCTTAAAAAATGAATTAATTTATTCTAAAATTTTAAAGCAAGTACATGAATGTAGAAGCTCAAAGTAATTAATCATTTCTCCCAATGATTTATATAGTTATCTCTCAGATATGTGACTGATCAGAAAAATACTTTTAAACAGCAATCTCAAAGGAACTCTTTGCTAGAGAAACATTTAAGGTTTCTTTGTACACATTTTTCTTGAAAAGAATAATAGTTTATTTGCAATGTATACCTATAGGCATGTAAAGTGCTTTGCATTCTGTAAAAATGACTACATTTGAGGTCAAGGTTTTTGACTGTCATGAAAAATATGATCATCTGCTCAGATGTCCCTCTCAAACAAGGAGTGTCATTCTCAACAGTTGTGACATGTTGAAAATTTCTGCTTAAAAGTAAAACCCTTATTCTTTTATAAGGTAGTATATGCCACTGTTGAATTGCTTATTTTAAAAATTCTTTCTTGTATTTTTGAGCTAAAATCTGTTCCCTATAATGCCTACATTTGTCTAAGTTCTGTGACCTCTCCCTCCCTGGCTTCAGCTGTACCACAACTTTGAAATCAGCAGCTTTGTGTCCTTTTTATCCTATTAGTCTGATTGACTTCATGTAAAATATCCCCAATTTCCTTACCCTTTTTGTCTATTGTATTTTGAAACCCTCCTCATCCTGGAATTTTCCTCTTTCCATGCTTATGTTTGTTAGTATTCTTCAGATGTGACATTCAAGGTTGAACACAACCTTTCATGTTTGGTTTGATTAATATAAATTATGGGAGACAGAGGAAGCAGATTTCACTAAAATAATCCAGCTAGTCAGAAAACAAGTAAACAAACAAATAATAGTAACAAACCTTGGGGGAGAGGAGGTGGATCAGTACCCAGAGTTGTTAAAATATAGTTTCTAAAATGCCTAGTTTCCAATAAAAACAATTACAAGACATTCAAAAGAAAAGGAAATTATAATTCATCCACTGGGGATGGGGTATGGTAGGGAAGGCAGGCAATAGAAACTGCCTGTGAGAATGATCTGATGTCAGATTTGTCAGACAAATACTTCAAAGTAGCCATTATAATTTTCTTCAAAGAACTAAAGGAAGCCATGATTAAAGAATATGATGGTGATGTCACATCAAATAGACAGTATTAATAAAAAAAAGAAAATTTAAAGTAAAGGAACCAAATGGAAATTCTGGAATTGACAAATACAGCTGAAATTTAAAAACTTGCTAGTTGGGCTCAACAGTAGATTTGAACAGGCAGAAAAAAGATCAATAGAGATTGTGTAGTCCAAAGAACAGAGAGAAAAATGAAGAAAAATGAATAGAACTTCAGAAAAATATGGGGCCCTATTAAGCACACTAACATATGCATGATGGGAGAGCCAGAAGGAAAGGAGAGAGGGGAGCAGAAGAAGCATTGAAGAAATAAAAGCTAAAAAGTTTCCACTTATTCAGATATGTTAATCTGTTCCTCCAGGAAGCTCAAGGGATTCCAAATAGGATACATGCAAGAGATTCACAAATAGATGAATCATTGAAAATGCTGAAAGACAAGGAAAAACCTTTAAAACAGAAAGAGAAAAACAACTTGTCATTTGCAAGGTTAACCACAACAAAATTAACAACTGCCTTCTCAACAGAAACAGTGGGGACAAGAAGGTGATAGGATAATATGCTCAAAAAACTCAAAGGGAAACAAAAACTCAACCAAGAATCCTATATATAGTAAGCCTGTCTTTCAAAAATGAAGGTGAAATAAAGATATTTGCAAATAAGCAGAAAATGAGAGAATTTGTTTCTGGTGGACTCACCATAAAGAAATACTGATGCAGGTTCTTCATATTTGAAAGCAAGACCCAGACAATAGTTTGAATCCATACTGAAAGAAAAAAAGCAAAGAGCAATCATAAAGGTAGTTAGACAATAAAATGTATTTTCTTCTTTTCTAAGTCAGTTAAAAGCAATATTATAAAGCTATATATATATAATCTCAATAGATGCAGAAAAAGCTTTTGACAAAGTTCAACAAACATTTGTGATGAAAGCTCTCCAGAAAGTAGGCTTAGAGGGAACCTGCCTCAACATAATAAAGCCATATATGACAAACCTCTTCTGTTGTTGGAAGAGGTTGTTTGCTATGACCAGTGCGTTCTCTTGGCAAAACTCTATTAGCTTTTGCCCTGCTTCATTCTGTACTCCAAGGACAAATTTGCCTGTTACTCCAGGTGTTTCTTGACTTCCTACTTTTGCATTCCAGTCCCCTATAATGAAAAGGACATCTTTTTTGGGTGTTAGTTCTAGAAGGTCTTGTAGGTCTTCATAGAACCATTCAACTTCAGCTTCTTCAGCATTACTGGTTGGGGCATAGACTTGGGTTACCATGATATTGAATGGTTTGCCTTGGAAACGAACAAAGATCATTCTGTTGTTTTTGAGATTGCATCCAAGTACTGCATTTCTGACTCTTTCGTTGACTGTGATGGCTACTCCATTTCTTCTAAGGGATTCTTGCCCACAGTAATAGATAAAATGTTTATCTGAGTTAAATTCACCCATTCCAGTCCATTTTAGTTCACTGATTCCTAAAATGTCGACATTTACTCTTGCCATCTCCTGTTTGACCACTTCCAATTTGCCTTGGTTCATGGAACTAACATTCCAGGATCCTATGCAATATTGCTCCTTACAGCATCAGTCTTTGCTTCTATCACCAGTCACATCCACAACTGGATGTTGTTTTAGCTTTGGCTCCATCTCTTCATTCATTCATGCAAAGATGGGCACAATAAAGGACAGATGGTATGGACCTAACAGAAGCAGAAGATATTAAGAAGACATGGCAAGAATACACAGAAGAACTGTACAAAAAAGATCTTCACGACCCAGATAATCATGGTGGTTTGATCACTCACCTAGAGCCAGGCATCCTGGAATGCAAAGTCAAGTGGGCCTTAGGAAGCATCACTACGAACAAAGCTAGTGGAGGTGATGGAACTCCAGTTGAACTATTTCAAATCCTAAAGGTGATGCTGTGAAAGTGCTGCACTCAATATGTCAGTAAATTTGGAAAACTCAGCAGTGGCCACAGGACTGGAAAAGGTCAGTTTTCATTCTAATCCCAAAGAAAGGCAATGCCAAAGAATGCTCAAACTACTGCACAGTTGCACTCATCTCACATGCTAGTAAAGTAATGCTCAACATTCTCCAAGCCAGGCTTCAGCAATACGTGAACCATGAACTTCCAGATGTTCAAGCTGGTTTTAGAAAAGGTAGAGATCAAATTGCCCACATTCTCTGGATCATTGAAAAAGCAAGAGAGTTCCAGAAAAACATCTATTTCTGCTTTATTGACTATGCCAAAGCCTTTAACTGTGTGGATCACAACAAACTGTGGACAGTTCTCAAAGAGATGGGAATACCAGACCATCTGACCTGCCTCCTGAGAAATCTGTATGCAGGTCAAGAAGCAACAGTTAGAACTGGACATGGAACAATAGACTGGTTTCAAATAGGGAAAGGAATCTGTCAGGTCACCCTGCTTATTTAACTTATATGCAGAGTACATCATGAGAAACACTGGGCTAGAGGCAGCACAAGCTGGAATCAAGATTGCCGGGAGAAATATCGATAACCTCAGATATGAAGATGACATCACCCTTATGGCAGAAAGTAAAGAGGAACTAAAAAGCCTCTTGATGAAAGTGAAAGAGGAGAGTGAAAATGCTGGCTTAAAACTCAGCATTCAGAAAACTAAGATCATGGCATCTGGTCCCATCACTTCATGGCAAATAGATGGGGAAATAGTGGAAACAGTGACAGACTGTTTTTTTCGGCTCCAAAATCATTGCAGATTGTGATTGCAGCTATGAAATTAAAAGATACTTACTCCTTGGGAGAAAAGTTATGAGCAACCTAGACAGCATATTGAAAAGCAGAGACATTACTTTATCAACAAAGGTCCGTCTAGTCAAGGCTATGGTTTTTCCAGTGGTCATGTATGGATGTGAGAGTTGGACTATAAAGAAAGCTGAGCACCAAAGAGTTGATGCTTTTGAACTGTGGTGTTAGAGAAGACTCCTAAGAGTCCCTTGGACTGCAAGGAGATCCAACCAGTCCATCCTAAAGGAAATCAGTCCTGAATAATCATTGGAAGGACTGGAGCTGAAGCTGAAACTCCAATACTTTGGCCACCTGATGCGAAGAACTGACTCATTTGAAAAGACCCTGACACTGGGAAAGATATGAAGGTGGGAGGAGAAGGGGACAACAGAGGATGAGATGGTTGGATGGCATCACCGACTTAATGGACATGAGTTTGAGTAAACTTCTGGAGTTATTGATGAACAGGGAGCCCTGGAGTGCTGTGGTCCATAGAGTCGCAAAGAGTCAGACCTAAGTGAGCAACTGAACTGATGACAAACGTACAGCTAGCATCATACTCAATAGTGAAAGGCTGAAAGCATTTCCTCTCAGATCAAGAACAAGACAGCAAGCGTCTTTTAAAATTTTGGCTGTAGTCACCATCTGCATTGATTTTGGAGCCCAAGAAAATGAAAAATGACACTGTTTCCACATTTTCCCCATCTATTTGCCATGAAGTGATAGGATTGGATGACATGATCTTAGTTTTTTAAATGTTGAGTTTTAAGCCAGCTTTTTCACTCTCCTCTTTCACTTTCATCAAGAGGCTCTTTAGTTCCTCTTTGCTTTCTGCCATTAAAGTGATATCATCTGCATATCTGAGGTTACTGATATTTCTCCCAGGAATTTTGATTCCAGCTTGTGATTCATCCAGCCCGGCATTTTGCGTGATGTACTCTGCATATAAGTTAAATAAGCAGGGTGACAATATACAGCCTTGACGTACTCCTTTCCCAATTTGCAAACAGTCTGTTGTCCTATATCCGTTTCTAAATGTTGCTCTTGTCCTGCATACAGCTTTCTCAGGAGGCAGGTAATGGGGTCTGGTATTCCCATTCTCATTAAGAATATTCCACAGTTTATTGTGATCCTTGCAGTCAAAGCCTTTAGCATAGTCAATGAGGTAGATGTTTTTTGGAATTCCCTTACTTTTTCTATGATCTAGTGGATATTGGCAATTTGATTTCTAGTTCCTCTGTCTTTTCTAAATCCAGTTGGTACATCTGGAAGTTCTCCATTCATGTACTGCTGGTGCCTAGCTTGAAGGATTTTGAGCATAATCTTGCTGGCCTGTGAAAGAAGTGCAATTGTATGGTAAGTTGAACATCTTTGGCATTGCCTTTCTTTGGGATTGGAATGAAAACTGACCTTTTCCAGTCCTGTGGCCACTGCTGAGTTTTCCAAATGTGGAAAATCCTGAAAATGCTACCAGAAAACTATTAGAGCTCATCAATGCATTTGGTAAAGTTGCAGGATACAAAATTAATAAACAGAAATATCTTGCTTTCCTATACACTAACAACGGAGAAGGCAAAGGCACCCCACTCCAGTACTCTTGCCTGGAGAATCTCATGGGCGGAGGAGCCTGGTGGGCTGCAGTCCATGGGGTCACTGAGAGTCGAACACGACTGAGTGACTTCACTTTCACTTTTCACTTTCATGCATTGGAGAAGGAAGTGGCAACTCACTCCAGTGTCCTTGCCTGGAGAATCCCAGGGACGGGGGAGCCTGGTGGGCCACTGTCTGTGGGGTCGCACAGAGTCGGACACGACTGAAGCGACTTAGTAGTAGTAGTAGTAGTATACACTAACAATAAAAGATCAGAAAAAGAGATTAAGGAAATAATCCTATTTACCATTGCATCAAAAAGAATAAAATACCTAGGAATAAACTGATCTAAGAAAGTAAAAGACCTGTACTCAGAAAACTGTAAGACACTGATGAAAGAAATCCAAGATAACAAAAATAGATGGGAAGATATACTGTGTTCTTGGACTGGAAGAATCACTATTGTCAAAATGACTATACTACCCAAAAGCAATCTATAGATTTAATGCAATCCCTATTCAAGGGCACTTTTCAAAGAATTAAAAAAATTTACAATTTGTATGGAAACAAAAAAGACTCTGAATAGCAAAAGCAATCTTGAGAAAGAAGAATGGAGCTGGAGGAGTCAGGCTCCCTGGCTTCCGACTATACTACAAATTTGCAGTAATTGAAACAATATGGGACTGGCACAAAAACAGAAATATAGATCAGCGTAACAGGATAGAAAGGCCAGAGGTAAATCCATGCACCTGTGGCTACCTGTGGCCCATCCAAGAACACAGTATATCTTTCCACTTATTTTTGTTATCTTGGCTTTCTTTCATCAGTATCTTACAGTTTTCCTAGTACAGGTCTTTTACTTTCTTAGATCAATTTATTCCTAGGTATTTTATTCTTTTTGATGTAATGGTAAATGGGATTATTTCCTTAATCTCTCTTTCTGATCTTTCATTGTTAGTGTATAGGAAAGCAAGATATTTCTATTTATGAAAAAGGAGGCAAGAATATACAATGGAAAAAAGACAGTCTCTCCAATAAACGGTGCTGGTAAAACTGAACAACTGCATGTAAAAGAATGAAATTAGAACATTCCCTAACACCACACACACACACACACACACACACACCCCTCAAAATGGATTAAAGACCTAAATGCTAGATACCATAAAACTCTTGGAGGAAAATGTAGACAGAACAGTCTGTGACATAAATCACAGCAAGACATTTTTTGATCTACTGCCTAGAGTGATGGAAAAAAAGACAAAAATAAACAAATGGGACCTAATTAAATTTAAAAGCTTTACAGAGCAAAGGAAACCATAAAACAAAAAGACAACCATTACATGGGAGAAAATATTTGCCAACGAAGCAACAGCAGGGATTAATCTCCAAAATATACTAACACCTCATCCAGATCAATATAGAAAGAAAATGAACAACCCAATCAAAAACAGTGTGGAAGACCTAAATAGAGATTTCTTCAAAGAAGACATATAGATGGCCAACAGACACATAAAAAGATGCTCAACATTATTACTAGAGAAATGCAAATCAAAACTACAATGAGGTATCACCTCACACCAGCATGGCCATCATCAAAAATTCTACAAACAATAAATGCTGAAAAGGGAACCTTCCTACACTGTTGATGGGAGTGTAAATTGGTACAGCCACTATGGAGAATAGTATGGAGGTTTCTTAAAAGACTAAAAATAGCTATCATATGACCCAGCAATCCCATTCCTGGGCATATATCTGGAGAAAACCATATTTCTAAAGGATGTATGTACTCCAGTGTTCATTGCAGCACAGCGGGCAATGCAAATGTCCATTGACAAAGGAATGGATAAAGAATAGCTTCTTAATTCTTGCTACTGTACATATACACAGTAGAAGATTACTTGGTCATAAAAAGGAATGAAATAATGTCGTTTGCAGAAATGTGGATGGACCTAGAGATTATCATAACAGGTGAAGTATGTCAGAAAAAGATATTGTATAATATCATGGCTTTCCTGGTGGTTCAGACGGTAAAGAATCTGCCTGCAATGCAGGAGACCTGGGTTTGATCCCTAGGTCAGGAATATCTCCTGGAGAAGGAAATGGCAACCCACTCCAGTATTCTTGTCTGGAGAATTCCATGGATGGAGGAGCAGTAACTAACACTTTATATGTGGATTTAGAAAAATGGTAGAGATGAACCTATTTGCAAAACAGAAATAAAGACACTGACATAGAGAACAAATGTATGGCCACCAAAGGATGGGAGAGAGAGAGGGAGGGAAGAATTGGGTGATTGGGACTGACATATGTACACTACTATGTATAAAATCTGGAGTAGGAAATGGCAACCCACTCTAGTATTCTTGCCGGGATAATCCCATGGACAGAAGAGCCTGGCAGGCTACATACAGTCCATGGGATTGCAAGGATTGGACATGACGTAGCCACTAAACCACCACTATCTATAAAATAGTTAATGAGCACAAGGAATTCTCCTCAGTCTTCGGTGGTGACTTAAATGGGAAGGAAATCTATAACAGAGTGGATATATGTATATATATGGCTGATTAACTTTGCTGTACAATGAGAAACTAACACAACATTGTAAAGCAGCTATTTGTTGTTGTTGTTCAGTCACTAAGCAGGGTCAAACTCTTTGCGACCCATGGACTTGCATCACCCCAGGCCTCCCTGTCCCTCACTATCTCCTAGAGTTTGCCCAGGTTCATATCCTTCAAATCGGTGATGTTGCCCAATCATCTTATTGTCTGCCACCCTGTTCTCCTTTTGCCTTCAATCTTTCCCAGCATCAGGGTCTTTTCCAATGAGTTGGCTGTTCGCATAGCGTGGCCAAAGTATTGGAGCTTCAGCTTCAGTGTCAGTCTTTCCAATGATTCAGTTCAGTCACTCAGTCGTGTCCAACTCCTTGCGACCCCATGAATCGCAGCACGCCAGGCCACCCTGTCTATCACCAACTCCCGGAGTTCACTCAGACTCATGTCCATCGAGTCAGTGATGCCATCCAGCCATCTCATCCTCTGTCATCCCCTTCTCCTCCTGCCCCCAATCCCTCCCAGCATCAGAGTCTTTTCCAATGAGTCAACTCTTCACATGAGGTGGCCAAAGTACTGGAGTTTCAGCTTTAGTATCCTTCCAAAGAAATCCCAGGGCTGATCTCCTTCAGAATGGATTGGTTAGATCTCCTTGCAGTCCAAGGGACTCTCAAGAGTCTTCTCCAACACCACAGTTCAGAAGCATCAATTCTTCGGCGCTCAGCCTTCTTCAGTGTCCAACTCTCACATCCATACATGCTGCTGCTAAGTCACTTCAGTTGTGTCCGGCTCTGTGCGACCCCCTAGATGGCAGCCCACCAGGCTCCCTCATCCCTGGGATTCTCCAGGCAAGAGCACTGGAGTGGGTTGCCACTTCCTTCTCCAGTGCACGAAAGTGAAAACTGAAAGTGAAGTCGCTCAGTCGTGTCAGACTCTTAGCGACCTCACGGACTGCAGCCCACCAGGCTCCTCCGTCAGTGAGGTTTTCCAGGCAAGAGCACTGGAGTGGGATGCCATTACCTTCATCCATACATGACCACAGGAAAAACCATAGCCTTGACTAGACAGACCTTAGTCGGCAAAGTATTATCTCTGCTTTTGAATATGCTATCTAGGTTGGTCATAACTTTTCTTCTAAGGAGTAAGCGTCTTTTAATTTCACGGCTGCAGTCACCATCTGCAGTGATTTTGGAGCCCCCCCAAATAGTCTGACACTGTTTCCACTGTTTCCCCATCTATTTCCCATGAAGTGATGGGACCGGATGCCATGATCTTCATTTTCTGAATGTTGAGCCTTAAGCCAACTTTTTCACTCTTCTCTTTCACTTTCATCAAGAGGCTTTTTAGTTCTTCTTCACTTTCTGCCATAAAGGTGGTGTCATCTGCATATCTGAGCTTATTGATATTTCTCCCAGCAATCTTGATTCCAGCTTGTGTTTCTTCCAGTCCAGCGTTTCTCATGATGTATTCTGCATATAAGTTAAATAAGCAGGGTGACAATATACAGCCTTGACGTACTCCTTTTCCTATTTGGAACCAGTCTGTTGTTCCATGTCCAGTTCTAACTGTTGCTTCCTGACCTGCATATAGGTTTCTCAAGAGGCAGGTCAGGTGGTCTGGTATTCCCTTCTCTTTCAGAATTTTCCACAGTTTATTGTGATCCACACAGTCAAAGGCTTTGGCATAGTCAATAAAGCAGAAATAGATGTTTTTCTGGAACTCTCTTGCTTTTTTGATGATCCAGCAGATGTTGGCAATTTGATCTGTGGTTCCTCTGCCTTTTCTAAAACCAACTTGAACATCTGGAAGTTCATGGTTCACGTATTGCTGAAGCCTGGCTTGGAGAATTTTGAGCATTACTTTACTAGCATGTGAGATGAGTGCAATTGTGTGATAGTTTGAACATTCTTTGGTGTTGCCTTTCTTTGGGATTAGAATGAAAACTGACCTTTTCCAGTCCTGTGGCCACTGCTGAGTTTTCCAAATTTGCTGGCATATTGAGTGCAGCACTTTCACAGCATCATCTTTTAGAATTTGAAATAGCTCAACTGGAATGCCATCATCTCCACTAGCTTTGTTCGTAGTGATGCTTTCTAAGGCCCACTTGACTTCACATTCCAGGATGTCTGGCTCTAGATGAATGATCACACCATTGTGATTATCTTGGTTGTGAAGATCTTTTTTGTACAGTTCTTCTGTGTATTCTTGCCACCTCTTCTTAATATCTTCTGCTTCTGTTAAGTCCATACAATTTCTGTCCTTTATCGAGCCCATATTTGCATGAAATATTCCCTTGGTATCTCTTAATTTTCTTGAAGAGATCTCTAGTCTTTCCTATTCTGTTCTTTTCCTCTATTTCTTTGCATTGATTGCTGAAGAAGGCTTTCTTATCTCTTCTTGCTATTCTTTGGAACTCTGCATTCAGATGCTTATATCTTTCCTTTTCTCCTTTGCTTTTCACTTCTCTTCTTTTCACAGCTATTTGTAAGCCCTCCCCAGACAGCCATTTTACTTTTTTGCATTTCTTTTCCATGGGGATGTTCTTGATCCCTGTCTCCTGTACAATGTCACGAACCTCCATCCATAGTTCATCAGGCACTCTATCTATCAGATCTAGTCCCTTAAATCTATTTCTCACTTCCAATGTATAATCACAAGGGATTTGATTTAGGTCATACCTGAATGGTCTAGCGGTTTTCCATAGTTTCTTCAATTTGAGTCTGAATTTGGTCATAAGGAGTTCATGATCTGAGCCACAGTCAGCTCCTGGTCTTGTTTTTGTTGACTGTATAGAGCTTCTCCATCTTTGGCTGCAGAGAATATAACTAATCTGATTTCGGTGTTGACCATCTGGTGATGTCCATGTGTAGTGTCTTCTCTTGTATTGTTGGAAGAGGGTGTTTGCTATGACCAGTGCATTTTCTTGGCAAAACTCTATTAGTCTTTGCCCTGCTTCATTCCGCATTCCAAGGCCAAATTTGTCTGTTACTCCAGGTGTTTCTTGACTTCCTACTTTTGCATTCCAGTCCCCTATAATGAAAAGGACATCTTTTTTGGGTGTTAGTTCTAAAAGGTCTTGTAGGTCTTCATAGAACCATTCAACGTCAATTATTCAGGGTTAATTTCCTTTAGGATTGATTGGTTTGATCTCCTTGTTGTCCAAGGGGCTCTCAAGAGTCTTTTCCAGCACCTCAATTTGAAAATCAACTGTACTCCAATAAAAATTAATAAAAAATAAAACAATGTATATATTTTGCTACCAATGACATATAGAAATGTAGTATATTTTCTGTTTCTATAGTACAAAGGAGGTAGATGGTAGCAAAGCTCCACTGGGTTAAAGAAATGACCCCAGATGGTAATTTGATACCCTAGGTAGTAATTTGATTCCACAGGAGTAAATGAAAAAAGCCAGAAATGATAAGAATTCATATTAACAAAAACCTGCAAAAATATAATTGCAGTGTTTTTTCCTCTTAATTTCTTTAAAAGACATACACGTAGAGCAATGCCACAGGAGAAAGGGAATAAAGCCATATAAGAGTAATGTTTTATGTAGCTCATTTGAATTAGGTTAGTATAAATCTGAAGCTGTTTCTGATAAATTAAGATGTATATGGTAAATTCTAGAGCAGACACTAAGCAAATAACTCAAATAGTGAGAAATCACTGAAGAAAAACACTGTAGTATTCACTTATCGTAAATACAGCAGTGAATAAGGAAGAGAGCAAAAAGCATGAGGGATATCAAGTAAGTAGGAATGGCAAGTGTAAGTCTTCTGTCTCAGTAATCACATCGTATGCGAATGGGCTTTCTTTAATGTGAATGGATGAGACATTCTAGTCAAAAGTTAGAGATTTTAAACTGGATTTAAAAAACCAAAATTCAAAGATACAGATAGATTGAAAGTAAAAGGAAGAAAAAAAGATAGATATTGCAACCAAGAACCAAAAGAGAGCTGGAATAGCTATTTTGATATCAGACAAATGGAATTTAAACAGAAACCAGTACTAGAAACAAAGGACATTATATAATGATAAAAGAATCAATATACTAAGGTATAACAGTTATAAATACACTATGCATTTCTCAACAGAGAAAATCCTAAAGAATTCACCAAAAAACTGTTAAACTAATGTATCAAGCAAGGTTATAGGGTACAAGACCAAAATAGAAAAGTCGTTTGTGTTCTGAATAATACCAATGGACAATCTGAAATGGAAATTAAGAAGATCCTAGCAACTATTGGCCAAAACAAGACACGTACGCATTCTACTGTTTGCAATTAGAAAGAAAATCCCATATGCTGAAAAGTACCAAACATAGGAAAAAATTAAAGAAGACCTAAATTAATGGAACGTAAAGTAGTTCTTTGTTCATGGATTCGAAGACAGTATTGCTTTCATTTCATACTCCTAAATTGATAGACAGCTTCAGTGAAGTCTCTATGAAAATTCCAGCTTTTGTGTGTGTGTGCAGAAATTGACAAACTGATCGTAAAATTCATATGGAAATGCAAGGAACTAAGAATAGTCAAAATAATCTTGAAAAAGAATAAAGTTGGGGGACTCACACTTCCCAGCTTACTACCAGGCTAGATAGTCAGGACTGTAGTTCTGGTGTAAAGATAGATGTACAGATCAACAGACTAGAACTGAGAGTACAGAAAGAAATCCTTATAGTCAATTTATTTTTAAGAAAAATGCCAAGACAATGGTGAAAGAATTTTCAACAAATAATTCTGGGACAAGTGGATACCAACTTGCAAAAGAATGAAGTTAGACCTCTACCTTACAAAATGTGTTGAAACTGACTCATAATGAATCAGAGATCTAAATTTAACAGCTAAAACTGTGAGATTCCTAGGAGAAAACTTATGGTTCTACAAAGAAAATGTGTAGCTGGCTAATTAGCACATGAAAAAATGCTGAACATCATTCAGTTGCTCAGTCATGTCTAAGTCTTTGCGACCCCATGGACTGCAGCACTCCAGGTTTCTCTGTCCATCACCAGTTCCCAGAGCTTGCTCAAACTCATGTCTGTTGAGTCGGTGATGCCATCCAACCATCTCTTCTATTGTCCCCTTCTCCTCTGCTTTCAATCTTTCCAAGCATCAGGATCATTCCCAGTGAGTCAGTTCTTTGTATCAGGTGGCCAAAGTATTGGAACTTCAGCATCAGTACTCCAGTGAGTATTTAGCACTGATTTCCTTTAAGATTGACTGGCTTGATCTTGCAGTCTAAGGGGCTCTCAAGAGTCTTCTTCAACACCACAGTTCAAAAGCATCAATTCTTCAGTGCTCAGCTTTCTTTATGGTCCAACTCTGACATCCATACATGACTACTGGAAGAACCATAGCTTTGACTAGATGAACCTTTGTCAACAAAGTAATGTCTCTGCTTTTTAATATGCTGTCTAGATTGGAGAAGGAAATGGCAACCCACTCCAGTATTCTTGCCTGGAGAATCCCAAGGACAGGGGATTCTGGTGGGCTGCCATCTATGGGGTTGCACAGAGTCGGACATGACTGAAGCGACTTAGCAGCAGCAGCAGATTGGTCATAGCTTTTCTTCCAAGGAGCAAGCGTCTTTTGATTTCATGGCTGCAGTCACCATCTGCAGTGATTTTGGAGCCCAAGAAAATAAATTGTTTGTTAAAGAAAATTCCATTGTTTCCTCATCTCTTTGCCATGAATTGATGGGGACAGAGGCTGTGATCTTAGCTTTTTGAATGTTGAGTTTCAAGCCAGCTTTTTCACTATCCTCTTTCACTGTTACATTGTTAGTCATTAGTAAAAAGCAAAGCAAGGTGTTAAGATACCACGTCATACCCACTAGGATGACTGTAACAAGACAGACAATAACAAGTGTTGGCAAGGAAGTGGAGAATTTGGAACATTCTTAAGTTGTTAATAGGATTGTAAAATGGTACAGCTGCTTTGGAAAATAGTTTGAAAGTTCTTAGAAGAGTAAAAAAAGTTATCATATGACTCAGCAATTCTAGTTCTTGGTACATATCCCAGAAATTGAAAGTGTATGTCTAAACAAAAATGTGTACATGAATATGCATACCAGTTGAAAAGTAGAAATAACCCAAATGTCCATCAATTGATGAATAAATAAAGATGGCATAATCACGTAATAGAATATTCAGTTCAGTTCAGTCGCTCAGTCATGTCCGACTCTTTGCAACCCCATGAACCACAGCACACCAGGCCTCCATGTCTATCACTAACTCCCTGAGTTTACCCAAACTCATGTCCATTGAGTTGGTGATGCCATCTAACCATCTTATCCTCTGTCGTCCCCTTCTCCTCCTGCCTTCAATCTTTCCCAACATCAGGGTCTTTTCGTATGACTCAGCTCTTCACATCAGGTGGCCAAAGTATTGGAGTTTCAGCCTCAACATCAGTCCTTCCAGTGAACACCCAGGACTGATTTCCTTTAGGACTGACTGGTTGGAACTCCTTGCAGTCCAAGGTACTCTCAAGAGTCTTCTCCAACACCACAGTGCAAAAGCATCAATTCTTTGGCGCTCAGCTTTCTTTATAGTCCAACTCTCACATCCATACATGACTACTGGAAAAACCATAACTTTGACTAGACAGACCTTTGTTGGCAAAGTAATGTCTCTGCTTTTTAATATGCTGTCTAGGTTGCTCATAATTTTCCTTCCAAGGAGTAAGCGTCTTTTAATTTCATGGCTGCAATCACCATCTGTGGTGATTTTGGGGCCCCAAAAAATAAAGTCAGCCACTGTTTCTACTGTTTCCCCATCTATTTGCCATGAAGTGATGGGACCGGATGCCATGATATCAGTTTTCTGAATGTTGAGCTTTAAGCCAACATTTTCACTCTCCTCTTTCACTTTCATCAAGAGGCTCTTTAGTTCTTCTTCACTTTATGCCATTGGGTGGTATCATCTGCATATCTGAGCTTATTGTTATTCCTCCTGGCAATCTTGATTCCAGCTTGTGCTTCATCCAGCCCAGTGTTACTCGTGATGTACTATGCATATAAGTTAAATAAGCAGGGTGACAATATACAGCCTTGATGTACTCCTTTTCCTATTTGGAACCAGTCTGTTGTTCCATGTCCAGTTCTAACTGTTGCTTCCTGACCTGCATATAGGTTTCTCAAGAGGCAGGTCAGGTGGTCTGGTATTCCCATCTCTTGAGGAATTTTCCACAGTTTATTGTGATCCACACAGTCAAGGGCTTTGGCATAGTCAATAAAGCAGAAATAGATGTTTTTCTGGAACTCTCTTGCTTTTTTGATGATCCAGCAGATGTTGGCAATTTGATATCTGGTTCCTCTTCCTTTTCTAAAACCAGCTTGAACATCTGAAAGTTCACAATTCACGTATTGCTGAAGCCTGGCTTGGAGAATTTTGAGCATTACTTTACTAGCATGTGAGATGAGTGCAATTGTGTGGTAGTTTGAGCATTCTTTGGCGTTACCTTTCTTTGGGATTGGAATGGAAACGGACCTTTTCCAGTCCTGTGGCCACTGCTGAGTTTCCCAAATTTGCTGACATATTGAGTGCAGCACTTTCACAACATCATCTTTTAGGATTTGAAATAGTTCAACTGGAGTTCCATCACCTCTACTAGCTTTGTTCGTAGTGATGCTTCCTAAGGCCCACTTGACTTCTCATTCCAGGATGTCTGGCTCTAGGTGAGTGATCACACCATCATGTTTATCTTGGTCATGAAGATCTTTTGTGTACAGTTCTTCTGTGTATTCTTGCCATGTCTTCTTAATATCTTCTGCTTCTGTTAGGTCCATATCATTTCTGTCCTTAATTGAGCCCATATTTGCATGAAATGTTCCTTTGGTATCTCTAATTTTCTTGAAGAGATCTCTAGTCTTTCCTATTCTGTTATTTTCCTCTATTTCTTTGCACTGATCGCTGAGGAAGGCTTTCTTATCTCTCCTTGCTATTCTTTGGAACTCTGCATTCAAATGGGTTTATCTTTCCTTTTCTCCTTTGCTTTTCACTTCTCTTCTTTTCACAGCTGTTTGTAAGCCTGCTCAGACAGCCGTTCTGCTTTTTTGCATTTCTTTTTCTTAGGGATGGTCTCTATTCCTGTCTCCTGTACAATGTCACAAACCTCCATCCATGGTTCATCAGGCACTCTATCCAATCTACTCCTTTAATTTAATTTCTCACGTCCACTGTATAATCATAAGGGGTTTGATTTAGGTCATACCTGAATGGTCTAGTGTTTTTCCCCACTTTCTTCAATTTCAGTCTGAATTTGGCAATAAGGAGTTCATGATGTGAGCCACAGTCAGCTCCCGGTCTTGTTTTTACCGACTGTATAGAGCTTCTGCAATATTACTAAGTAATAAAAAAAGAATGAAGTATTGATATTACATGGTTCCATATGAACTTTAAAACATGATGTGAAAGAAGCCAGGTACAAAAGGTCACATATTTATAATTCAGTTATTCAATATGTCCTAAGCAGACAGATCTAAACAGATAGAAAAGTATATTTGCCATTGATAGGAGCTGGAGCAAAATAGGCATAATAACTACTAATTGTTATGAGGTTTCTTTTTAAGGTAATAAAAATGTTGTGGAATTAGTTGATAATGATGGTACAACTCTGTGAATGTTTTAAAATTTCTGAATTGTACACTTTAAAATGGTGAATTTTATTATATTTGGATTATATTCAATTATTAAAATCAGTAATAAATGAAGGAGTTATTACTCTAAAGACTTCCAGTAATAATGGAATAGGTAATTGAGACCAATGGTGTGAGTTGCTCAGTCATGTCTGACTCTTAATGACCCCATGAGTTATAGCCTGCCAGGCTCCTCTGTCCATGGAATTCTCCAGGCAAGAATAGTGGAGTGGGTTGCCATTTCCTTCTCCAGGGGATCTTCCTGACCCAAGGATTGAACCTTGGCCTCCTGCATTGCAGGTGGATTCTTGACCATCTGAGCCCCCAGGGAAGACATTCAGACCAGTAGTCCCATGAAATACATGTGGATGAGATAAATGGAATGTATATATTATATAGAATAACAGGTCTAATGTAGAATTTAATTTAAAATATAATGTTCCTGAAGTCTTTGGAGACCTAACAGATTACTAAAAATTACTAGGTTACAGGGGAAAATGGTGGCTCAGAAAAATGAGCCCAATGTTTGGAACTACTTTTTTGGTGGGGAGGCTTTTTCCAATTCTGGAGGGAACTACTGATAACCTCTCAAGACTTGGGAGACAGGGATTAGAGAGCAGAACCCACCAAGGTGTTGAACCTCATGAGCAGCTCTTCAGCTTTGGGTTAGGATTTTGCATTTCTGCACTCTAAGAAAAGGATAGACAGGAAGGCGTACGAAGTAGGTAGGCTTTCTATGTGAAGTAGATAGGCTTTATCAGGACTGCAGCTTAGTTTTGAACTATATTGGTCTCTGCAACTGAATTGAGCTGATTACACCATGCTTTGCTCCAAAGATCCTGGCAGAAACAAACAAATTTCCTAGAAGAAATAGTCTCACAAGCTTTAAATGTCTACAATACGATTTTGAAAATAGATTGGCAAGCAATCAAAAATAACCAGACTCCTTGAGGATACCAGACTATGTGAATGCAAACCATTAGACACACACACACACACATACACTCTCTCTCTCTGTCCCTCTCACAGAAACCGTGGAGGCCAGAAGGCAACTTAATAATATCTTCTAAAAGAGAGGTTAACTGCAAATGTAGAATTCTGTGGTTAACAAAGATATCTTGAAAGAATAAAGTACCAGGAATGGATATTCTTGCTTTGTTCCTGATTTTGATCTTACCAGGAAAAGCTCAGTCTAAACAGTTAAATACTTATAATACGATATTAACTTAAGGTTTATATTTGATGCCTTTTTACCGGGTTGAGAAAATTCCCTTATATTCCCAGTTTGATGAGTGGTTTTTATCAGGAACTGAAGTTGTATTCTGTCAAATGCTTTGTCTGCATTTATTGAGATGATTGTAGCTTTTCAAATGTTAAATCAATCTGGTGGTTCTGTGATAAACCCCACTGAGGTTTATCCTGTATTATCCTGTTTATATAGTCAGATCCAATTTGCTAAAATTTTCTTAAGATATTGTACCTATATTCATCAGGGAATTGGTTTGTAGTTTTCCTCCTTTGTTTGTTTGTTTGTTTTTTTGAGGGGAGGGGGTGTCTGGTTTTGCTAACATGAAAAAACTGGCCTCATAGAATAAATGGAAAGGTATTCTCTCTTCTTCAAAATTTGAGAAATATTTCTGTAGAAGTTTTATTTCTTTAAGCATTTAGTAGGTGAAGCCTTTCGAGCTTCTAGTTTTCTTTGTGATAAGGTTTTTGTTTACAGATAAGTTTCTTTAGTGAATGTAGTTATTCAAGTTATCTTCTTGAGTGAGTTTTATTAGTTTGTTTCTTTTAAGAATTCTGTCCATTTCACCTAAGTTATTGAATTTTGGGGCATAAAGTTTGACATCAGTGTTCTTAGAGTTTATCATTTTTCTTTGTTTTTTAAAAAAATATATTTTGTATTGGGATACAGCTGATAACAATGTTGTGATTGTTTCATGGTGAACAGCAAAGGGACTCAACCATACATAAACATGCATCCATTCTCTCCTATGGAGTTTATAATTTTTATTGATTTTCTTAAAAAACTAGCTTTTGCTTACCTTGACTTTTTATTGTTTCATTTTCTGTTTCATGATTTATGTTTTGATGTCTGTTACTTCCTATCTTTTGCTTCCTTAGAGTTTAGTTGAGTTTTCTTTTTGTAGGTTATTAAGGTAGAAGTTGGCAAAGTAATATCTCTGCTTTTCAATATGCTATCTAGATTGGTCATAACTTTCCTCCCAAGGAGTAAGCGTCTTTTAATTTCATGGCTGCAGTCACCATCTGCAGTGATTTTGGAGCCCAAAAAAATAAAGTCTGACGCTGTTTCCACTGTTTCCCCATCTATTTCCCATGAAGTGATGGGACCAGATGCCATGATCTTCGTTTTCTTAATGTTGAGCTTTAAGCCAACTTTTTCACTCTCTGTTGAAGCTGAAACTCCAATACTTTGGCCACCTCATGTGAAGAGTTGACTCATTGGAAAAGACTCTGATGATGGGAGGAATTGGGGGCAGGAGGAGAAGGGGACGACAGAGGATGAGATAGCTGGATGGCATCACCGACTCAATGGACATGAGTTTGAGTGAACTCCAGGAGTTGGTGATGGACAGGGAGGCCTGGCGTGCTGTGACTCATGGGGTCGCAAAGAGTCGGACATGACTGAGTGACTGAACTGAACTGAACTGAACTGAAGGTAGAAGTTGAGATAGTTTACTTCAGAACTTTCTTTTTTAATACAGACATTTAGTACTGTGTATTTCCCGCTAAATATTGCTTTAGCTGCATTTCGTGAATTTAAATTATAATCTATTGCATTTTTGCTTTCAGTCTGTTCAGAATGGTTTTTAAATTTCCCTTTTGATTTCTTTCATGATCCATGGATTTGTTAGAAATATGTTACATGTTTCAAATATATAGAGATTTTTCAGATGCCTGTTATTGATTTCAAATTTAATTTCACTATAGCCAGGTAGCAAATTTTGTATAATTTTAATCCTTTTACATTTATTGAGTTTGTTTTGTTTTCTCTGAGTATAGTATATCTTAGTAATTTTTCTCTGTTCATTTGAAAAGAATATGTATTCTACTGTTACTGGCTAGATGATCATATATCATTATCGGTGATCAATATCATTTAGATCAAGCTAATTGATGGTGTTCAAGTCTTTTATACCTTTCTGATTTTCTATTTCTGTTAATTATTGAGAAAGGGGTGTTGAAATCTCTTACTCTATTTGCAAATTTATGTTTTGTTCCTTATTGTTTATATTTTGTGTATTTTAAATCTCATTAAATATTTAGGATTGTTCCCTTGGTGCTATGTACTCCTTTGTCCTTTGAAATTACTTTCTTTATACCCAGTAATATTCTTAGCTCTGCAGTCTATTTTATTAATAGAGCAATGATAATCTTCTTTTTTTAAATTAGGATATATTTTACCATCTTTTTTCTTTTAACATTTATTTTTAACATATTTTTAAATAGGTAAATGTATTTTAAAAAATACTTATATTAATATTTAAATAAATTAGTTAATTTAAATAACTACATTTATATATTTTAAAATATATACATTTACTTATATATTTTTAATGAAATATAGTTGATTTGCAGTGTTGTGTTAATTTCTATTTTATAGCAAAGTGATTGAGTTATACATATCTATCTATATTATACATTCTCTTTCATGTTCTTTTCCTTTATGGTTTATCACAGGATGTTGACTGTAGTTCCATGTGCTATACAGTAGGATCTTGTTTTCCATTTTATATACAGTAGTTTGCATCTGCTAATCCCAAACTCCCAGTCCATCCCTACCCTCCCTCCTTGCACCTTGGCCACTACAAGTCTGTTCTCTGTGTCTGTGGGTTTGTTTCTGTTTTATAGACATGTTTATGTCATCTTTTAGACTCCACATATCAATGATATCACATGGTATTTGTCTTTCTCTTTCTGACTTACTTAGTATGATAATCTCAAAGTCCATGCTGCTGTATGCTGTTGTATATATGTACCACATCTTTATCCATTCATCGGTCAGTGGACATTTATGTTGCTTCCATGTCTAGTGAATAGTGCTGCAGTGAACATTTTTGAATTACAGTTTTGTCCGGATATATGCCCCAAAGTGGGATTGCTGGATCATATGCCAACTCTATTTTTAGTTTTCTGAGGAACTTCTATACTGTTCTCCGTAGTGACTGTACCAACTTACATTCCCACCAAGATGTAGAAGGGTCCCCTTTTCTTCATACCCTTTGCAGCATTTGATATTTATAGACTTTTTAATGATGGCTGTTCTGACCAGTGTGAGGTGGTACCTCATGATAGTTTTAACTTGCTTTTCTCTAATAATTAGTGATGTTGACCATTTTTCACGTGCCTGTTGACCATCTGTATGTCTTCTTTGGAGAAAGTCTCATTTTTTGATTGGGTTTTTTCCTTGTTCTTGTTATTAAGTTGTGTGAACTATTTGTGTATTTTGGAGTTTAAGCTTTTGTTGGTTAAAACATTTGCAGATATTTTCTCCCTCTGTAGGCTGTCTGTTTTGTTTATTGTTTCCTTTGCTGTACAAAAGCTTGTAAGTTTGATTAGGTTCCATTTGTTTATTTTTGCTTTTATTTATATTGCCTTGGGAGACTATTGTATTTTTATATTTAAAGAGTTTTTTTTTTTTTTTTTTAGGTATCATGTAGTTGAGTCTTTTGGGGAAAAAATCCAGTTTGACTGCTGTTTACCTATGTATTCAGATCATTGATGTTTAGTGTGCTTATTGGTATGTTTGGGTTTAAACCTATCATCTTGGTTATTTGTTTTTGTTCTTTCGGGTTTTGATCACATGTCTCTTTTTCTGCCTCTTTTTGTATTGATTACTTTTGATCTATTTTCCATTCTTTGTTGCCTTATTATACCTCCTTGTTTCATTTGTCAGTTTTTGTGGTTCTTTTGGGTTTTATAGTCTTTCTTTCCAATGGATACGCTGACAAGGTAACTTCTGATTGAGAAAAGACAGTAGTTGAAAATACAATTTCTCATGCCTTAACTGCCCTATTTGACAAAACAAAAAAAGAGGAGAGAGATTATTAATATATATATATCTGATATTTTGTGGTATGGACTTCTGTGGTGGCTAATAAGCCTAAAACTAGTTCTGAAAATGAAAACATTTTTTGCCTAAGGGCTGTGTCATTGCTTCAGAATACCTGGAGCCTCTTTTATGATTTTTCTTTCCAGGTTTACTACAGGCTCAAAACATCATCCCTCTTACCCACAGATTTTAATAATTAATTAGTGGATTTTTGGCTGCACTGGGTCTTCATTGCTGCACACGAGCTTTCTCTAGTTGTGGAGAGTGGGGGCTACTCTCTAGTTGTGGTGCATGGGCTTCTCACTGCTGTGGCTTCTTGAAATTGTTGCAGAGCACAGGCTCTAGGCACACACACTTCAGTAGCTGCAGCCCATGGGCTCAGCACTTATGGCGTGGGGGCTCTAGGGCATGTGGACCTCAGTAGTTGTGACACAGGGGCTCTTGTTAGTTGTGGCTCAAGAGCCCAAGAGCATGTAGGCTTCCATAGTTGTGGCACATGGACTTAGTTACTCCACAGCATGTGGAATCGTCCTGACCAGAGATTGAACCCGTGTCCCCTGTATTGGCAGGAGGATTCATATCCTCTGTGCCACCAGTGAAGTCCCACAGATATTTTTAGCAACATTGGATCCCTGGGTCATAAGTGCTGAGTAGAAAAATGTCCTGTATTGAAGTCTGGATCCTTCTGTTGCTTTAGGCCCTCCTTAACCATTGTCATTTAGTAAACATGTTGAAGCATTATATACAAATCTATAAAGGCATATTAAGCAATATATGTTTTCTTAGTGGTATGGGTGGAAAGGTGCAACTTGATCTTTACTTTCAATGTTCTCTAGACCTTTAACCACCAGAAATTTGACGGAGGTGGTAGACTTTTATAATCTTGTGGTTATTTTTTACCCTCTGGCATATATGTCATCTCAAGATATCTAACACAAAGCATATACTGTCTGTTCTTCAGGTCCTGTCAGCGTGAGGTCCTCAATGAAGTAGATGAATACAATATTCTATGAGGTGTTAAGATGTTAAGTGCTTGTAAGCCAAGATTTAGCAAACTTTTTCTGTAAAAGGCCAGGTAGTAAATATTTTATATTTTACAGGCCATGTGGTCTCTCTTATAACTACTCAACTCTGCTGGTATAGTATGAAAACAGCCATATGCAGTATGTAAAAGAATAGCTGAAACTGTCTTGCAGTAAAACTTTATTTATAAAAATAGGTGCTAGGCTGGATTTGGTCTGTGGGTCATGGTTTGCTAACCCATGCTCTAGACAAATCAGTGGCACACAGCTGATAAAACCTAGTTAGACATGACTGAAGCGACTTAGCAGCAGCAGCAGCAGCAGTGGCAATATGATAAATTTACTGATATCTGTATTAAGTAAAAGCAAAATGCTTCTGATCTTCTGTTTTAGGATAGGTAAAAAAAAGTGTACAAAAGTTAGTACCTGTGTGCCAGGGAGTTAATTGGTTTGTTCCACCTGGAGACTGCATCTGGAAAAGCATGTGCGGTTGAAACCTACAGTAATCTGTTGTCATCCTCTATGATGCACCTATTTTGGAGACAAACTAGAAAGTTAAAAAGGAGGATGATAGGATGATAGTGATGATCACCTATGCATCTTTTTAAGCAAGCCTCTGGTGGTCACACCAATCTCTGCAGTTAGCCTAGGGATTAATTTTTTGATGATATTTGGATTGAGGGAGCTCCAAGACTTCCATTGGTCTTTCCTTCTCCAGTAGTTTTAATTCCATAGGTCTAGCACTTGCTAAGAATATATGTTCATTAAAATATATACTCAGGATCCAGGAGAATTACCTTAATTTGGGGTAGGGGTTCAACTTGACCTACTAGGAGGAAGATTTTATTAGAAACTCCTTGTATTACTTAACTTCCATAAGTCTCTACTCTGATGTGTAGATTGCAATGGTATCTTGGATCACCAAATAGGAGATACTTCAAAAATGGGGAGAAATCTGGAATTTGTTATTGTTTTAAGAAAGGAGAGAAAAATCATAAGAAAGAGAAAATTTTAAAGTAATTGGCAGTTGGAGATTATCATAATATTAACTTTAAATTTGTTTTTAATTCAGATCAGGCCTGCATAATATTTTCTGTATAGTCTCCCAGTTTAAATATACTTTCTTGTTTTGCAGCTGTCTTTCCTAAATGAATTTATTTTAGAATCTATTTAATAGTTATTTGATAAACATTATTTTGCAGGCCTTTTTCTCTCTTACTTTTGATATCTTTTTTCTACAGATGTTCTGCTGGGGTCAATATGTTAAATACTATGTCTTAATTTTACTTGTTTTCTTTTTTAAACATTTTATTATAGAAAAATTTAAACATATATCAAGTAAATAGAATATTATAATTAACACTTTTGTATCCATCATCCAACTGTTATAATTATATCAATATTTTGACATTCTTGTTTCATCTATACCTCCCCTCATTACCCACTTATCCACTTGATAAATTATACAGTTCTTTCTCTTTTTCTTTTTAAATTAAGTTTTTATACAATTTATAAAGGTTATTTTCCATTTACAGTTACTATAAAATATTGGCTATACTCCCCATGTTGTATAACACATTGTTGAGCCTATCTTATACCCAATAGTTTGCCACAGTTTTCTTTTTTAAGGGAAATTTGCACATACTGAAATGCACAGATATTTGCTGTATGGTTCAACAAATGGATATAACAGTTAGTGTATAAACCACACTCTGTTTCAAAATATAGATTTTACTCTTATTTACATATGGCATGGCATGGCCAACAGATTAGGAGGTAAGAGGCTTTGCTGTGACTTCCCCAGGAAGGAACGGGAGAGGCAGAGAAAGTACATTTAAGATTGGCTAGTTTGAATACTTGTAGTGATACCTGCCCCTGGGGTACTTCATGCAGGGGAATAGTGCCCTTTGGTATGAGAACCTTGTAGTTAGGAGTGTGGGCTCCAGATGTGGGGTTTGCTTATGAAAGCCATGCTTGCAGGTGAGTTTTTTGCCATCTCTAGTAATTAAATAGTCCTGGGAGAGGCAGTCCTTCGATGTCTGCAAGGCCCCAAGATGTCAAAGCATCAAAAGTACAGAGTAAAAAACCATGATAGTACATACACCTATCACAGTGTGGACCATTTCCATCTCCCTAGAAAGTTTCTTTGTGACCTTTCTCAGTCAATCTCTATCCTACTCCAGACAACCACTATTGAGATTTTTTTCACCTTAAATTAGTTTTATTTGTTCTAGAGCTTTATGTAAACAAGACTATGTAGTGTAATTCTTGTGTTCAGCCTCTTTTGCTTAATAAAATGTCATATGTGTATGTTGCATCTCTGTAGTTTGTTCCCATCACTGAGTAATAGTCACTGTGTGGGCATACCACAGTTTGTTTATCCAGAGTGGGTAAACACTGGACATTAGCTTGTTTCCAGTTTTTGCTTATTGTAGATAAACCTGTTATAAACATTCATCTTTTGTTGCTGTGTGTTTTCATTTCTCTCAAGTAAGTATTAGGAGTCAAGTTGATAGGTCATGGGTTAGGTGGATGTTTAACTCTCCATGAAACTGCCAGTTTTTTGAAGTAGTTGTGCCATTTTACATTCCCACAAGCAGTGTATGAGAGTTTTGATTGCCCTCTATCCTCACCAACATTTAATGTTGTTATTCTTTTAAATTTTATACCCTTCAAAACAGATTTATGAAACCCTAAATTTAATACACGTTTCTTAGTTTCTTTAATACCTCTGTTTTTAGCGTAAGTACTTGGTGGTTAATCAGCGTTTTGTTAATCTATATAATTTTCTAGACAATTTATTAGTTGCCTAAAAATGTGGCTGTATTTGGCTGTTGTCCCACAATGCAAGTAGATTTCCCAATCTCTTTCTCATACACACACACACACACACACACACACACACACCCTCATAATCTAACAAATATTTATTGCTTTTTTCCCTCCGAAGCATTTTATAAAGACAGTAAGCACATGTCTGGTTTCAAGATGGGAAAAGCAAGTAAAAGTCAGTAAATAAAATACAAGGTAGAATGTGATACATGCTCTAAGATAAAAAGGAAGTAACACTTTTAGACCTTGGAAACTTGAAGGACATGCACATTTTTGACAAGTGGTAATGATAAGAAAGGGTCTTATAGTGAAAAAAAATAGTGTGCTTTTATACCTTTCAATTTGTCTCAGTCATAATTTAGTAATAAGTTATGCTCATTTAGATAGAACTGACTTAAAATTTCTCTGCGTTTTAAAACCTGTGTCTCCAGGTGTTTTGGACATCACTGAATGACTGCAACTTCTGAACTTTGTCTTTGACTCAGCATAGACACTAATGAGGTTTGAGGTTAGAATGGGACCATCTTTTTGAATACTCACTATGACTGTTCTGGTACTCTGTTTCACCAATTATTTTTCCTTTCTCTTGATTCTTCTATTTCTTCATCTCTGAATTTGTTGTTCCACCTATAAATTTATTAAAGTCTCCTTCCTCCACCCCATTACTGGGGAAAAATAATTATTTTCCAATCCTGTTGTATCTGTCAAGCTGTCGTCCTGTTTTCCTCTCCTGTAACTGCAGAAGTGCTCACTTACTGCTGCTGTCTCTTAGCTTTACTAGTTATTTAACTCCTTGCAGTCTGAATTTCACCTTCAGCCACTCTTCTGAAACCATTGAATACTTTCTGAAGAGTCAGAACCATCTTTGTCAGTAAATCGAATCTTTTTTCTTTTTCAGTTCAGATTGTCTTTGGCCTGTTTACAGGCATTGTAATCCACATCTTCTTGATGGCCTCCCCTTCCTGAGCTTCTGTTGCTCCCTCCTCTTCTGTTTGTTCTACATCTGTCTTCCCTGCCTCTTCTTCCTTTCTGTGAAGGTAGTATTTACCAAGGATTTGCTGTTGGCTCACTTCCTTCAGTGTAATCTCATCCACACCCTTCCCATCAGATGCAGACCTCATCTGTTTTTCCAACTCACCTTTCTTGCATTCTTCAGTTGCTTATTAAACATATCTCATATCTCACCATCACTTCAAGTTTGATATGTTTAAAATGTCTCCATTCTCAATCAAACCTGGGTTTCTTCCACTGGGTCTGCTAATAATACCCTTATCTTTCTAATACCTGCACTCCGAACCTTGGCATTTTCCTTGATTTTTTCTTTTCTGTTTTGTTTCCCACATCTAGTTAGTTGCCAAGTCTAATAATTTTAGACTCTCTAATCTCTCTCACTTCTTTCTTCTTTTCCATTTCTACTTCACTATTCTAATTCAGGTCCTCAATTCAGTCAATATCTTACAATGACTCACTCATGAATTTCTTAATGCAGAATTGTAGAAAAGCATGGGCTTTTCAGACCCAACTGCTGATTGTGAAGATGGCACTTACTAGCCATCTTAGAGCAAATTATTTAACCTTAATTTGTAGGTGAGAAAATTCAAACACAAAGAATTTAGTCATTCCTACCTTACGAAGTACACTGTTTTGAAGGATAAATGGGACTGTGTATCCCTAGTGAGAAGGCACTAAGAAAATATTATGTATCTCTCTATACCTTTAATTTCTTTACAACCCATTTACAGGTTAGTATTATTTAAGAACAGCTTTTATCATAAATCTTGCTCTTCCATGTTTCCCTGTTGTTGAGTTTGTTCATAATTTTTAGCCTCATATTTCAGACTGTTAATTTGCTTTAGCCTCCCTTTCTGATCTAGTTTCTTCCTACTTTTATAAACATCTTTTTGAGCAAAACAAAACCAGTAGCAATGTCCAATAGCAAAGTGGTTAAGAGCATCAATTCTAGAGTCAGGCTGTGTGTGTGCCCAGTCACTCAGTCATGTCTCTTTGCAATCCCATGCACTGTAGCCTGCCAGGCTTCTCTTTCCATGGAATTTTCCAGGCAAGAATATTAGAGTGGGTTGCCATTTCCTACTCCGGGGAATCTTCCCAACTCAAGAGTCAAACCCAGGTCTCTTGCATCTCCTGCATTGGCAGGGTGATTCTTTACCACTGTGCCACCTGGGAAGACCCACCTAAATTTAAATGTCAGTTCCTTTACTCAGTTTGGGCAAATTTCTCAATCTCCCTAAACCATAGTTTCCTGTTAGAAAAAACTTCGACAACTGTAGTGTGTACTGCACTGAATTCTTGGAAGGATAGAATGAGATTGTATATATGAAGCACTTGGTGCCTGGTACATTGAGAGCAGCCACTATTAGAAGGATTAGAAGTAGTGGCAGTGGTTTTTGTTGATGCTGTTATTATTTGCTTCTCCCATTTTCATCTCCAGGCTCCTCATGTTCTTTTCTGTGTATGGAGTACAGTTCTTCCCGTTTGTACGTGTCTAGGTTTTAACCATCTTTAAAGACCTACCTTGGTTTTCTTACCACTCCCGTGTCACCTTTCTTCTTCAAAATTCCCTAACTCTTAATTTAGAATGCTTATTACTTCCATGAGCTTATCTGTCCATTTTGCTGTAAAAGACTAGAAGTGCCTTGTGGGCAGATTGGGTAATTCATTTTTTTTAATCCTGTAAAGCACAGCATCTTACACAGAATCATGCCCAAAAATGTATGCTGAATAAATATATAAGTTCACTATAACCAATAGCCCTTTTGTCCCAAGAGATTTGCTCTTATTTCTTTAGGAATTTTTTTAAACTTTCCATTAATCACTGGCACATTAAAATTTTAATTTTGATGTGAAAATGCAGTTATTGGGCTCAAGGAGACTAATTTTAAAAAAAGCATCATAGCAGAAGACAATAATAGCTAAACAAATAAAAAGTGACCCGATAGTGTTATTTTGAATTAAACAAAACTATTATTTTCTATATTACCTCTCATTTCTTCATTTCTTACTGTTCTAAACCTGCTTTATACCTAATAGTACCAATCATGGTGCCAAATTAAAATGTGAAGTAAGCATTTGTGGATAATAATTCATCTAAAATCTGTTTTATAAAATAAAAAATATGTAATATAATTCATTGAAATGTGATTAAATATCTCGTTCAATTCATTAAAATGAGAAAGTGTCCTTACAAAGTGTCAGCCTCACATTCTGTGCAGGTGGAGTTTTTCTTAGTAAGCGTTCCCACAGGTCTTAGGAAGGGGTTGGGGTGGGAGTGGGGGAATCTCCACTTGAGAATTTTCTTTCTTGTGGTGATTTGGTGCCTTTCCAGCCTGTCCTTCAACATAATCTGTGCCTTGTCCTTGTTAAAGGAGGCTTGTCATTTGCTTTAATGCCTTTAAAAATGTTTCTAGTTATTTGAAATAATTTTTAAGTCATATACTATCATTATAAAGACAGTGCTCCAAGGGCCTAAGAGGCAAGTGTTAGAAACTTGGTAAATATTATTTATTTCTTAAATAGGTGTTGATCAACACATTAAAATGGTAATATTTTTTCATTAAAGAATGGCCATTCCTTACTTGACCACAAAAGGCTATGGTTCTTAATTACAGTATAGATTACTATTTGATTTTTTTGTAAGATAAACTTGTATACTTGCAGAGAAGGCAATGGCACCCCACTCCAGTACTCTTGCCTGGAAAATCCCATGGGCATTAGAAGTATTATTTCTGTAATCTGTTTAGTTATCAGGTAGCTTTGTAGCTTTGTGAGGTCCTTGCTAAGGATTTCTTTTTCACTTGGAGGTCAGTTCCCCCTTACTACCCAGAGGGAGTGGAGAAGGATGGAGGGAGGGATGCAGAATAGGACTAATTGTTAGACCATTGGATAGATTCTTAAGCTGTGCAATTTTTTCCCTAGTGATAGAAAATCTGGTACCAATACTTTACAAAGAAATTTAATTTTTGCTTTCATATTAATCTCAAGCCTTCCCTGGTGGCTCAGAGGATAAAGCATCTGCCTGCAATGCAGGAGAGAGACCCGGGTTCGATCTCTGGGTTGGGAAGATCCCCTGGAGAAGGAAATGGCAACCCACTCCAGTATTCTTGCCTGGAGAATCCCATGGACAGAGGAGCCTGGCGGGCTACAGTCCACGGGGTCTCAAAGAGTCGGACACGACTGAGTGACTTCAAAGAAATTAACCAGGAGAACAAGCAATTAGCTTTGGCACAGAAGAAATTTAAGAAAATATATCCTATATTTGGATTCCTACTGAATTTGAGGAATAACTTTTTTCGTGACATGTGGGTTTTTGTGTTTTTATGAATTATTTAGGGATGCTTTTCTGCTGTAATTGTTGAATATAAGTTGCAAAGATTTAAGCCTTTATATTAATGTTCTACCTCATTAGCTTCATTGTGAGGGCTTTTACACTTCAGTGATTTAAAATAAAATGATCTAAATATAGTTCTGTTGTCCTCTTTTTCCCTCTCTCTCCCTTTTGAGGTCTAGATGATTATGTATTTAATTTTGTGTTTTCATTTAGACTCTATAGTTAATTTTGTTAACTGCAGAATGATGAAGGGAAGCTCTTGTATATCTAAGTGTGTTACACTGTAAAGCCCCGATGGATAAGGCATGTGTTTATAAAATAAACTGGTCACTTCATCAACTGTTGTTTTATCTTCAAGTGGTCTTCAGAGACCAGGAGCCTCATAACTGTAAGAGTCCATTCTATTATAGAGTTCAGATCAGTGGTTATAGATGAGCTTTCACATATATCCTGTGGTATTTATAGCCCTGGGACCCAAATAAGGAAGAGCTTTTCTTAAAAGCAAGCTATGTTTATCCTTTAAAATGTCTCCTAAGCATTTTCAGAAAAAATAGGAATTATGCAGTGAATTTCTGAGCAAAGTCACCTTCGCAAATATTTGCAGCTAAAAAAATATACATATTTGCAGCTACTTGTAAATGGTAGACATATTTAGGCAATAAGATTTTTTTTCCTATATGGTTTACTGGCAAATGTGAGAACTCCTTAGCACTATGTACCCCAAATGCAAATTAGGTGTCCTTGTTAAAAATGTAGAAAAAAAAGTTAACTTGAGTTCAAGGGAATGAAGCTGTCATGTCAGACATTTTGCATTTAAAAAAGTATTTAATTTGTAAGGTATATTATTAAATAATTTTATGAAGATTCACCAATATTTTATCCATACAAATTGGGTAGTGAATTTCATTTTATATAAGTATAGGTATTGATGTGAGATATTGATGTTCATTTCTGATCATTTCTTTTATTTTTCAGCTCACCAGAGACTGGAACCAGCAACTCTTTCAGGGATTGTGGCATTTATCCTTAGTCTTTTATGTGCTGCTCTGAATTTAATTCGAGGCTTTCATGCCATAGAAAGTCTCCTGCAGGTACTGTGCTATTTCTGCAATTTCAGGTGACTGTGCTTTTTGATTCTACCTGTTACACAATTGATTTAGATTGATTTGGTCATTAGTACAACTTACTGTGCTCAGATTTTGTATCCTTTGTACTACTCTAGTTTCCTCTCCTCTTAGAAACACTGCTTTCTAGTTGGCTTCTTCGACTTAACTAACACATATTTATTTATTATCTGCTCTGCAGGAGGCACTGTTTAGAGGTGTTCTGGGGAAACCAAGATATGTGTGACAAGGGCCTTGCAGTCTCAGGCCCTGGAATTGAATTGGGAGGCAGAGAAGTCCACAAATAAATGACAAGTACAGAGAGTTTGAAAGAGGAGTCAGGGTACGAGAAGGAAGCTCTGAGGAGGCAGTGAGCAGGACCTGGAAGGACCTGAGTAGACAGAGATAAGTGGAAGAAAGAGGAGAGCACTCATAGGCAGGCTTTCGTCCTGCTTTGGGGTTTCCTCCCTAGTTATCTGCTCTTTTTTTCTTTTTTATTGATGGCTACCTCTGAAATCGCTAATTTTTTCAGATATTGCCAACTATTTTGTTTTCCAGAGGAGTTTCTTCCAGAGACTATAGCTATCAGAACATGCTTTTTCTCTTACTCTTTTTGTAAACATTTTCTTGAAGTTTACGCACATCTCCCCTTTTCCTTTCCTGTTTTTACTCACATTCTCTGAAGTTTTTGACACTTACACATTGTAAATTAGTTCTCTCTTTTTTTTTTTTTTGGCCAGTATTATGCTAAAAATATCATTTGTAAGAACCCAGTCCAGGGACTTTATATTGTTTTAAAGTTGCTGTTAGTTTGGGGAATATGCAAGAGAGTGGCATCTTGAGTACCCTCTGAAAGTCCTCAGCCATATGAAGCCAAGAGCAGAGGACATCACAGCTTTCAGGCAGCCGAGCTGTCCCTCCAGTGGGATTAGGGGTCTTGTTATGACTTCCTGGTTCCTCTCCTGAACGTCCTGGGCCTGCAGGTAAAGCCCCTGTTCCCTTTCAGGCACAGGGCAGCTGGCTGCTGTCTCTTGGCATTCCTGCCCTGGTTGCTTAGCTGTTTAGCTTTATTTTAGTAGGGCATCAATTTCAAGCCACTTAAACAACCTGCCAAAAAGAAACAAAGGCAATTTGGAGGCTGCTGACTGGAAAAAGCTAATAAATAAGATCTTCTCTTGCCTTTAAAAAACAAAAACAAAAAAACTTGATATAGTGGAAAGAACAGTTGTATAGAAGTGTGAGAGCTGATTTTTGTTTGTGGATGAGCGAGAGAGAGGGTTGACTCCAGCTGAGCTACTGATTAGCTCTGTGACCTTGAATTGCTCACCTTACTTTCTGGTTCCTCAGTTTCATTTCTTATAAAATGAAGGAGACTGGAGACTTCCCTGGTAGTCCAGTGGTTAAGACTCCATGCTTCCAATGCAGGGGACATGGGTTCAATCCCCAGTAGGGGAATTAAGGTTTCCACATGCAGCACAACCAAAAAAAAAAAAAAAGGCAAAATACATCCAAATAAATCTATCATGTTAAAAAAAAGTGAATGGTGAATGGATAAACAGATTTCAGCAAACTATACAATGGAATATTATTCAGTAATAAAAAGAAGTGAGTTATCAAGCTACAAAAACACATGGCTAATCCTTAAGTTCATATTGCTTAATGAAAGAAGCCAGTTTGAAAAAAAAAAACTATATACTAAGTGATTTCAACTATATGACATTTTGAAAAGGCAAAACTATAAAGAGAATAAGTGAAAAGATTTGGAGGGATGGAGGAAGGGAGCATGAGGTTTTTAGGGCAGTGAAAAAATTCTTACTATAATAGTGATTATGTCATTATAGTACACATATAGTGTTAGTTGCTCAGTCGTGTCTGACTCATTTGCGGCTCCAAGGACTGTAGCCCACCAGGCTGCTCTGTCCATGGAATTCTCCAGGCAAGAATACTAGAGTGGGTAGCCATTCTCTTCTCCAGGGAATCTTCCCAACCCCGGGATCGAACCTGGGTCTCCTGCATTGCAAGCAGATTCTTCACTGTCTGAGCTGCCAGGGAAGCCCTATGTCATTATACATTTGTCAAAACCAGTAGAATGTACAACACAAAGAGTGGGCCCTGATGTAAACCGTGGACTTCAGTTAGTAATAGTATGTCACTGTTGGTTCATCAGTTGCAATGTTAGTGCATGATGCTAATGATAGAGGAAACTGAGTAGGGGAAAGGGTGGATTCATGGGAACTCGCTGTACCATCTGCTTAAATTTTCTGTAAACCTGAAGCTGCTCTAAAGATAGCAGTCTGTTCATATGTACACACACCTCCCCACCACCACCAGATTCTAGCAAAGAATGGAGGCACATTCTCCGGACTTTGATATTTCTTTAGGTGTGGCTCTACACACTTGGCCAGCTCTTAAGAAATGGTGGATGGGGCTTTCTTTTCTAACAGTGGCAGAGTGTTCCCCTTCACATGGGCCAGGTAGGGACACCAGAGCCCTAGCCAGAATGGAGCCTGGGTTCAGGAGTCTGATTTGTATTTCATAGTCGGATGTACAAATTTTTGCTGTCTGAGAACTATGGCCATTTTGAGAAAGCCACTGAGAGACAGAACAGGTTCTCTGACATTGTACCCACCAGTCTCTCTCAGCTTGGCCCCCAGCTTCCCTCATCAAGATGTCCTGGGAAATAACTGTAATTTGCATTAATTTGCACAAGGAAAGTCTGGAAAGATAAGAAACTAATAAATGTAGTGGGAACTGGATAGATAGGAAGCAGAGTAGGATTGGGAATCTTCACAATATATATCTTAATTTTTACTTTTTGAACCATATAAATATATGACATTCAGATTTTAAATGCTAAAAATTAATATTTATTAGCACTTATTATGTAATCTGGAAAACACTTGTCTTAATCCAAATTAATAGGTAGATTTTCAAGAAACAGAAATTTCAGGCAGAGTAAAGGTATATATTTTCATAGAGAGTAAGAGGAAGCTGAGCATTTTCCCTACATTTTTTGAAGCTTCTTATTGTCTCTTAGAGTCTGCAGTTTCCCTAGGAGCTTCAGGGTTTTTTTGTTTTAAACAGTTCCTTAAAACTGTGGTGGTGGGGTATGAAAGCAGCATGGGGTGAATTATGAATGGGGAAAAAGTTATAGTGGTCTTTTATAGTTTGGGATGTTTATATCTTTGAAGATGTGTCTTTCTGATGGTTGATATGGAATTCTTTTTCACTGTCGTCCTAGACTAAATTCACCCCAATAACATTGCTTTCTCACTTGACCCAGGGAACTGTAAATTGTTCCGTGTGGGGATATTAGCTATCTGGAGGCCAGGGACACCTGGTTATGTTACTCTCTTAGCATTGTTTTAAGTCTTTGTTCTGCCATAACCCAAATACACTCATCAACAGTTGAGGTTCCTAAAACAGTGATGCTTTAAGAGAGGACTGAGGAAACAAAAGAGTACAAAGTTGGGGAAATGTAATCTACAGGTACTTTGTCACTCATTGGTAGTTTTAAGGCATTTTCCAGCAAATTTCGATCCTCTCACCTAAATGAGAATTACTGCTTTTGGAAATTCACTGTACCAAAAGTAGAGATTCCCATTGTTCCAGTTATTGGGGTTTTTACATCTGTATAGAGAGAATGTTCTGGTAAGTGACTAGAGCTTGGAGATATGTTTCCTTGTCTTGTTATGAAACTAATGAAGGAGTGCTGTGTAGTGTTGGATTCCATGTAGTGTTGGATTCCACGTAGTGTTGGATTCCTGAAAGATGGAATGGATAATAGGCTAACAAATGGAGAAAAATGTGATTGCAGAGAGCACTGTGATAAACTTAGAGCTCTTAGCAGGTTGAGTTTAGGCATGCAAACTAGATTAATTTCAACAGTACATCCTTTATAGCTTGAATTAACCTGAAAGAAAATATATACAAAATTAAGGACCTGAGTTTTCTCTCTTTTACTCTTCCCTCAGCATCTCTTTTATCATTGTTTGTGACTTGTGTTGGTTAAAATGTTCTTTTTATTCTCATTAAAGCCACTGAATTTAAGACATACTTCGTAGCCTTTTCTCTGTTCATCACTGTGCTTTGTGTTTGGAATAATCTCTACAGTTGCTGTAGATAATTTTTGATCAGTAAAGTAGATCTTTTTGAGGTGGTCCACTGTGTAGACTTGAGTGCAAAATCTCGAACATGGGTCTTAAACTTTTATCTGTTCTGAACTTAACCTGTATCTAATCACACCCCACTGATATAGACTTAGTCATATGGCCACACCTATCTGCAAGAGGAGCTGGACATGAAGCTCAGCAGCAATGCCCCCAGTTCAAATGCAAGGATGCTAAAGAAAAAAAAAAAAAATATATATATATATATATATATATATAGTTATCACAGGACTGGAAATAGTCAGTTTTCATTCCAATCCCTAAGAAAGGCAATGCCAAAGAATGCTCAGACTATGGCACAATTGCACTCATCTCACACGCTAGTTGGAGAAGGAAATGGCACCCACTCCAGTACTCTTGCCTGGGAAATCCCATGGACGGAGGAGCCTGGTAGGCTGCAGTCCATGGGGTCGCTAGGAGTCGGACACGACTGAGCGACTTCACTTTCACTTTTCACTTTCATGCATTGAAGAAAGAAATGGCAACCCACTCCAGTGTTCTTGCCTGGAGAATCCCAGGGACGGGGGAGCCTGGTGGGCTGCCGTCTACGGGGTCGCACAAAGTCGGACACGACTGAAGCAACTTAGCAGCAGCAGATCATGGTAGTAACAGAGGAAGTGGAAAAACGGTACCTAGATTAAGTGGCCTCAGCATTTCTTTAATACTTGATTTAAGAGCAAAGGGTTTATTTGGGGGCCATATTTTTAGATCTAGCTGAAAATGTATAGTATGTGTCCTGAATGTGAACAATATATTGATATTAATTTCAAATTTGATTTTTTAAGGCTGTGAATTCTAAATACTGTCCTTAAGTATTAAAACTGATTGCCACATTTATCTTCTAGTATGTAACTTGGTGCCTGAGGCAATTTAAATTTGAGAACCCACAGGAATTAACATTCCTATGTAGGTAATGTCGTTTGAAGGTTCAGCACAAGTTTGTTTCTTCTGGATTAATAACTGATTCTTAGGGTGATAACAAGTGATTTATTACAATGCCCAGTAGTGAAGTTTTCCTTTGGTATCTAAGTTCAGACTGGGGAGGTTTAGGATGAGTACAGCTTTTTTTCAAGTTGGTAAATTTGATTTGGTATTCACAGTAATGTGTAAATTAGATTATTTTCACTTATTTCCATACTTTGTTCTGAGTTTAGAGATGTTATTGTGAATTGACACCTCACAAATGCATAAGCTTTTATCACTTTGGGCTTATTTTTCCTGTGTTCTTTTAAGGATCAGCCTTGGAACGATGATCTTAATTAGACTGATGCCAACCAGAAGTAATTCACATGTGGTGCACTAGGAAAAAAGACGAGTATTCTGATACAGAAGTAGAAATGCTGACCTGGAAGTCAGAATACCTGGGTCACATTTGCTAATAGCAAACTTTGTGACCTTGGATGGGTTATTTTACCTTCTTGGATATCATTTTTCTATTCTGCAAGAGGAAAGTTTTAGACTACAGAGGCTCAAGGATCACTTCATTACTATGGCTCTGATTCCAAAATTGTTTGTTCAGTTCAGTTGCTCAGTCATGTCTGACGTTTGTAATGGATGCTATAACTAAAAGTCAGCTTGCTTTTATTCCTGGAGTTCTTTATTTCCCATAGATTTGTTACTACCTTTTAAACAAATTATGTACCTATTAAAGCTCAATGGAAGTTTTTATTTCTTTAGTAGCATTATATCTTGGAGAAGGCAATGGCACCCCACTCCAGTACTCTTGCCTGGAAAATCCCATGGATGGAGGAGCCTGATGGGCTGCTGTCTATGGGGTCACACAGAGTTGGACACAACTGAAGCGACTTGGCAGCAGCAGCAGCAGCAGCAGCATTATATCTATGTTAAGATGCAATGATTGCTTTCTTCAAAAAAATAAATGCATTTTTCATGTGTTCTGTGCATAAAGAGTTGGAAGGAAAAATATAAAGAAAAAAAGAAAAATCCCCCAATTTTCTCTTGTTTTATTAATATCTACCATATATATACACACACATATCATACCATTATGTAACTTTGTGTCCTTTTTTTCACTGAAGTTTAAAAAGTGAATGTTTCTCAATTATTACAGACATTTAAATAGTATCATTCTAATACATTTTGTGGCTATCATAGCAAGCTTCTGCTTACCTTGACATCCTTATTTTAAAAAATTCTTTCCCTTTATTAATTATTTTTCAAGCAGTATATTGGTACCCTAGCAGCCTCTGAAGGTGAATGTGATTTTTAAAATTTTGAACTCTTTATTTCAGCCCTTTCTTCCCCACCTCACCCTTAATCCCATCTACTGTCCACCCTGCCCCCACTGACTCCCACTTTTGTCCCTCTCTAAACCTCTGCCCCATGTTTCCCCATCTTGTAGCTATCCATCTGTTTTTCATATGCTTCCTCTCTACTGGCTCTGTTCTCTCAGCTCATAAGTATGCTATAGCCTGCTGATCTTTAAAACAAACACCCCTAAAAAACTTCTTGATGTATGTTCCCTTCTAATATTTTGAAAGCATAGACTACACTTGTGCCCCTATTCCCTTACCTCTATTCTCTTGGTTTACCATGATCCCTTTCTGCCCTTATAATTCTTTCAGTGACCATTAAGTTCACCAGTGTCCTTTGGGTCACCAGATATTGCAGCCACTCTAGAGGCCTTGTTTTATGTGTCCTCTCTGTCTCATCACACATGTTGTTCAGTGCTTGCTTTTGAAAATAATTCATTGTTTGAATTAAAAAATAATGTTTATTTTAGAAAACTTAGAACCAAATAAAATAGATTACTGTTAATAGTTTGATGTTTTACTTTATTCTTGACTTAATCTCATCCCTTCATTGCCATGAAACAATTTTTCCTATTGTATTTTTTTTCCTTTCTCTTCTTGTTGTTCAGTTTATCTGGTACATTTCGTCCTCCACCTGTCCTTTAAATTGTAGGGTTTGTGTCATGTGCTTGGCTTTATAGTCTTTAAAGTCTACATCTTCTTGGATATTTTCATAATGACTTTTTAAAAAGTTAATGCATGTATCCTACAGATATCAACAGTCATGCATACACAAGTAAAACATGTACATGGCAAATTTCAGAGCCTGTAATTTTCATAATAGGCAATTCTGTTCCTATTTCTCCTCCCCAGAGTCAACCACCGGTATATCCTTCTAGAAGGACTCTGTGCATATGTTAGTGAAATGAAGTGAAAGTCGCCCAGTCGTGTCCGACCCTTTGTGACCCCATGGACTATACAGTCCATGGAATTCTCTAGACCAGAATACTGGAGTGAGTAGCTGTTCCCTTCTGCAGGGGATCTTCCCAACCCAGGAACTGAACCCAGGTCTCCTGCATTGCAGGTGGTTTCTTTACCAGTGAGCCACCAGGGGAGCCCACATATGTTAATAAATATGTATTTATATATTTACTTATATATTCTTTTAAAATTATTCCTTTGTAAATGGAAGTATATTATTCATATTGATTTGAATCTTTTTCCATCTAACTATGTAAATCATTTCATAGCAGTATATAGAGATTCTTGTTAGTGACCGAAAAGCATTTTTTTTTTCATTTGTATCCCTGTTTCCCCCACCACACAGCATTTTATTTTGACAGAATTCAAACTTACAGAAAGGTTTTAAAAAGCAATACAATTAACAGCTACTAAACCATTCAATGTCACAGTAATCCAAGTCTATGCCCGACCAGTAATGCTGAAGAAGCTGAAGCTGAACGGTTCTATGAAGACCTTCTGGAATTAACACCCAGAAAAGATGTCCTTTTCATTATAGGGGACTAGAATGCAAAAGTAGGAAGTCAAGAAACACCTGGAGTAACAGGCAAATTTGGCCTTGGAATACAGAATGAAGCAGGGCAAAGGCTAACAGAGTTTTGACAAGAGAACACACTTGTCATAGCAAACGCCCTCTTCCAACAACACAAGAAAAGACTACCATGGACATCAGCAGATAGTCAATATAGAAATCATCTTGATTATATTCTTTGCAGCCAAAGATGTAGAAGCTCTATACAGTCAGCAAAAACAAGACCAGGAGCTGACTGTGGCTCAGATCATGAACTCCTTATTGCCAAATTCAGACTTAAATTTAAGAAAGTAGGGAAAACCACTAGGCCATTCAGATATGACATAAATCAAATACGTTACGATTATACAGTGGAAGTGACAAATAGATTCAAGGGTTGAGATCTGATAGACAGTGCCTGAAGAACTCTGGACAGAGGTTCATGACATTGTACAGGAGGCAGTGATCAAGACCATCTCCAAGAGAAAGAAATGCAAAAAGGCAAAATGGTTGCCTGAGAAAACCTTACACACAGCTGAGAAAAGAAGAGAAGCTAAAGGCAAAGGAGAAAAGGGAAAAATATACCCGTTCGAATGCAGACTTCCAACAAATAGCAAGGAGAGATAAGTGATCAATGCAAAGAAATAGAGGAAAACAATAGAATGGGAAAGATGAGATCTCTTCAAGAAAATTAGAGATACCGGAGCACAATTCAGGAAAGAAATGTTACGGACCTAAAACAGGCAGAAGATATTAAGAAGAGGTGGCAAGAATACACAGAATTATATGAAAAAGATCTTCATGACCCAGATAACCACGATGGTGTGATCACTCACCTATAGCCAGACTTCCTGGAATGCCAAGTCAAGTGGGCCTTAGGAAGCATCACTACGAATAAAGCTAGTGGAGGTGATGGAATTCCAGCTGAGCTATTTCAAATCCTAAAAGAAGATGCTGTGAAAGTGCTACACTCAATATGCCAGCAAATTTGGAAAACTCAGCAGTGGCCACAGGACTGGAAAAGGTCAGTTTTCATTCCAATCCTAAAGAAAGGCAATGCCAAAGAATGTTCAAGCTACCACACAATTGCACTCATCTCTCACGCTAGCCAAGTAATGCTCAAAGTCTTCCAAGCCAGGCTCCAGTAGTACTTGAACCGTGAACTTCCAGATGTTCAAGCTGGATTTAGAAAAGGCAGAGGAACCAGAGATCAAATTGCCAACATCCGCTGGATCATGGAAAAAGCAAGAGAGTTCCAGAAAAACATCTACCTCTGCTTTATTGACTACTCCAAAGCCTTTGACTGTGTGGATGACAACAAACTGGAAAATTCTGAAAGAGATGGGAATACCAGACCACCTGACCTGCCTCCTGAAAAATCTGTATGCAGGTCAAGAAGCAACAGTTAGAACTGGACATGGAACAACAGACTGGTTCCAAATCAGGAAAGGATTATGTCAAGGCTGCATATTTTCACCCTGCTTATTTAACTTATATGTAGAGTACATCATGAGAAATGCCGGGCTGGATGAAGCATAAGCTGGAATCAAGATTGCCGCGAAAAATATCAATAACCTCAGATATGCAGATGACACCACCTTTATGGCAGAAAGCAAAGAAGAACTGAAGAGCCTCTTGATGAAAGTGAAAGAGGAGAGTGAAAAAGTTGGCTTAAAGCTCAACATTAAGAAAACTAAGATCATGGCATCTGGTCCCATCACTTCGTGGCAAATAGGTGGGAAAACAATGGAAACAATGAGAGCCTTTATTTTGGGGGGTTCCAAAAAATTTTGGGGGGCTCACTGCAGATGGTGACTGCAGTCATGAAATTTAAAGACCCTTGCTCCTTGAAAGTAAAGCTATGGAATTAAAAGACGCTTACTCCTTGGAAGAAAAGCTATGACCAACCTAGACAGCACATTAAAAAGCAGAGACATTACTTTGCCAGCTAAGATCTGTCTAGTCAAAGCTATGGTTTTTCCAGTAGTCATGTATGGATGTGAGAGTTGGACTATATAGAAAGCTGAGCGCTGAAGAATTGATGCTTTTAAACTGTGGTGTTGAAGACTCTTGGGACTCCCTTGGACAGCAAGGAGATCCAACCAGTCCATCATAAAGGAAATCAGTCCTGAATATTCATCGAAAGGACCGATGCTAAAGCTGAAGCTCCAGTACTTTGGCCATGTGATGTGAAGTACTGACTCATTGGAAGAGTCCTTGATGCTGGGAAAGATTGAAAGTGGGAGGAGAAGGGGACAACAGAGGATGAGATGGTTGGATGGCATCACCGAATTGATGGACATGAGTTTGAGTAAGCTCTGGAAGTTGTTGATGGACAGGGAAGACTGGCATGCTGCAGTCCATGGGGTTACAAAGATTCGGACACAACTGAGTGACTGAACTGAACTGTTACATACCTGCCATTCTTTCTTCCGTTCTCTCTTTATTTACTTTTTTTTCTGAATCATTGGAAAGTAAAGTTTTCAGAATTATGACAGATTTATTCCAAAATTATTCAATATGTCTGTCTTTAGGACTAGAACATTCTCCTGCATAATCACAATACCTTTATTAAACCAAAGAAACTGAAGACCAATGTAGTATTAGCTAATTATCAAATGTTTTCAGATTTCACAATTCATATTTGATCCCAAATATCCTTTATATTTATATTTTTTCCTCTCTCTAGTCTATCAGCCAGTCAAGAAATATATTTTGCATTTCGTTGTCATACTCCTTTATTTCATTTAACTACTATTTAAATATTTGACTACTAAACTAGATCTCTAGGTTAAACTCTTCCCTGAAGCTGACTTAAATGGCTACTGAACTTATTTTTTGAATATCTCATGAGCAACTCCAAAATACCTGAGTCCAGAATGAACTCATTTTTTCTCCTCTCAAGCCCATTTTTCCTCCTATATTTCCGGCTTAGTGTTTGTGTATGCTTAGTCTCTCAGTCATGTCCGACTCTTTGTAACCCATGGACTGACTGTAGCCTGCCAGGCTCCTCTGTCCATGGGGATTCTCTAGGCAAGCATACTGGAGTGGGTTGCTATGCCCTCCTCCAGGGGATCTTCCCAACCCAGGAATCGAACCCAGGTCTCCCACATTGCAGCATCTGAACAACCAGGAAAGGCCAACTTAGTGTATGTATCATTCAAATGTTGCCTAAATAGGAGACCTTGGAGTCATCCTATCCTCTTAAAACTGTACAAGCTACTCCGTTTGCCTGGAATTCTTGTCCTACCTTGTCTACTGGTTTATCCTTCAAGATGCAAATTAAGCTGTACTTTCTGTGACAAACCTTCCCTGATCCTGTTTTTCTCTAGAATTAAATGTGTCTCCAGTATGCTCCCTTAGTACCCTATACATACACCTATCCCATCAGTTACTTCGGATGTAAATTGTTACTTTCTATATCTGCCTTCCTGATTAGAGTTGAGCTTCCTCATTTTGTGTTGACTTGTTTTCTATCCTTGGTTGCATAACACAGTACTTGGGCCATCAGTGTTTAATGAATGACTATTTCTTGAATGGAAGAATATGTTTATAAATATTCTCTTTACTAAGTGGAAATAAAGATTTTCCAAAGCACAACTCAATTTGGCATTCATTTGTTGAATTCCCACTTTGTGCACAGTTTCTTGCAAGTAATAACATTTATTTTCTTCCTTGAAGGAAGGTTAGGATCTCACTGAGAAGACAAGGCTAGTAAATTAGAGATTTAAACAATATTGAAAGGTAGTCCTAATTATCTGATAAATGATGCACATAGTAACCTCTGGGAAGGAAAAATTAGTGAATGTTTTTGAATACTTACTGTGTCAGTTACTGTTCTTTGTGTTTCCCAATATTATTGATATTTCACTGACTCTCTACAACTTTTATTTTCAAAAAAGGGAATTGGAGTTAAATATTAATAATAGTATCCATGGCCACACAGCTGGCTAATAAGTAAAGATTTGAACCCAGTTCTGATCTACTCCAGAAACATGCTGTTAAGTGTTCCAAAGGCAATTAGGAGAGTTATAAAGTGATACTGTAGATTTAGGGAAAATATAATATTTGATTTTAAGACAATGATGAAATTATTATATAGCCCCACAGTTAAAGGTTATGTAATGATTACAAATTAAGTGGTTGAGAAATATTTAGTATCTTGAGAACATGTTTTATGATATAGTGTGAAGTACTAAAAAGTACATAAAAGTATGATTCCATTTTTTCAATGTACATAAACTTTTGTACAGAAAGGATTAGAAGGAAGTACATAAATGGTTAGCAGTAATTCTAAAATTGTGATATTATGTACTAGGTGAGTTTCTTCTTTGTAACATTTTGTATCAGATTCTCTACAATGAATATGAACTTTTATAATCAAAAAAGATCATTGAAAGGAAGAAGAAAAAACAATCAAGCAGAACTTATTTAAAAGTCTTAGAATTATTAAAGTAGAAGGGCTTTTTCTTGACCTTCCTTGTCTCTGGTATAGAACTGGTCTAACCATCCCAGACAGATTAGTGGTTTCTATTTTAAGATCCTCTCACTAGGGTAAGCCATTTTCTTTCTGCCTTACAGGCACTTCTGTTGTCCAATAGCAAATGGAAAAGGAATGTCCGCTTTATGTTATTTCAAGAACTCCTGGTCATGAGAGACACTCCCATGTCTTCTGAAAATTTTTATTGTATATAGAGATTTTTTTTCTAAAATAAAGGCCAAATTTAATGTTTCTACCTAGAAGAAAAGAAATGTGATGCTGCTGCTTGGGCTTTATGTGCTACTCCATCAGAAGACTTGAGAAATACAGATATTTAAAAGGAGCCAAAAAGGAGTAGAAAAAAATGGGTTTTTACATGTCTCCATCAGTTTTCTTTTAAAAGAAATACTCTTATGCATAATCTATCTCTGTTTTTCCTCTGAGTGGTTTTAGCATAATACATGTGACTGAATTTCCTCATTGGGATTTAGCACACTCTAGTGGACAGTAGCTTTTCAATTTTAGTTGTCTTTTTAAAAAAATGTTAATCATGTCAAATGACTTCATTGGACAGTTCCGTGATCTGCTAGTTCTAGATGTAAACTATCAGTATTTATTTGAGTCAAATAGTAATCCCAATAAGCAGGCCTAGCTTTATAGGCTGCTGGGGTATTGTATATTTTCATATGGTTTCTTTAGTGGAAAGTAGAGACACGTGAGGCACATTTAATGTTACACGGAAACTTGTTTCCATTGGCTTTCATCTTCTCTTGGGTAAGATATAATTGATGGGGGAGTCCAGACCTAGAGGAACACTGGTAGTCTTCCCCTACCTCACACTCCCAGGTTTTATGTTTCTCTTTTAGGACTCTTTTTTTTATATGCCACTTTTGAAAATTTTGACCATTTGTGCATAAAGGTCATATCCTATCCCAATGGATTGTTTTTGGAAATGGTCTTCCACAGAAAGAGTAACTTTTTATTTTATTTTTGCAGAGTGATGGTGAGGACTTTAATTACATTGTTGCATTTTTTCTTGGAACAGCAGCCTGCCTTTACCAGGTAGGTTCTCTCTCATTTTTAAGAAATACCTTCCTGTCATTGCTCATTTCAGGTGTCATTTCTAATTAACTTCTTGGGCACTTAAAATAAAATAATGTCTGAGTTCTTTGCCTCGTTTTTCAGTTTGAGCCTCTGTAAGCTTTGTGACCCTTTTGAATGAACATAGATCCCAGTGAATTCAGTGTTAGCCCTCTTCCTGTGCTGGGGCTTCATTGGCAGCACGTCATCAGCCTGTGGCAGTAAAGGCTACTTCTAGATATTCTGGTGACTTATTATTCTACTTGCAGGCTCTGCTTTTACTCCAGGTTGAGAATTTTGTATTTTTGAGACGGTCTGTGAAGAGGGAACAGCAAAAGCAGGATTTTAGGATATTTAATTTAGCAGTGATGAATAGAGTAAATTGTCAGGGCAGAGAGACTACAAGTAAGGCTATTAGTTTTGAGGCAGAAGGTAATGAAAGCCTAAGTTATGGTAATGGCAGTGAAAAGTGAAAGTGAAAGTCGCTCACTTGTTTCCAGCTCTTTGCGACCACATGGACTGCACAGTCCATGGAATTCTCCAGGCCAGAATACTGGGGTGGGCAGCCTACCCCTTCTCCAGGGAATGGCAGTAGGGATAGGAAAAGAAAGGACGCTGAGAAGGAAGACTTGCTGAGATTCGAAGGCCAAGTAGATCTGAGACTTGAGGAGAGAGGAGGTTTTGTACCTGAATGATAGGGAGATACATACTGTCATTTCCAAGACCAGAAGAGGCACAGATGAGTTAGAGAAGGGAGATTTAACCATGCTGATTACCCAGATTCAAGTCTTTGTGCTGAAACATGTTAGAGCAAGCAAGGCCTTTTGACTTAACACTTACAGGTGTCACATTTCTCTGTCTTGCATAGAAAAATGTTAGATTCAGTACTGCAAATAAAAGGGTACCTAAAACTCAGAAGAAATCTTTAGGGAAATATATTAAATATATGCATTTGACTTTTATGTAAAGACATTAGAAATTTTAGTTTCAGTGGCCCCATTTTTTTAAATTCCCCTAATTTTTCTTAATCATTTATATTAGCTTTAGAAATTGTTTTTCTGTCAAATTTGACAGATTGAGTTATAATGAATGACATTTCATACAGGAGATATGAAAGCTTGTCTTCATTGATGTCACAAGTATTTTAATTTTATGAAGTATTCTTGTGCAGATTTCGTCCTTCAATCTCTACAGTCTATCACAGAGGGTATATTATCCTCGCTGTTCTGAAAAAGAGAAATCTGAAGCAGTTTCAGTACTATCCTGAGATCACATAGCCAGCAAGTGGTAGAGTCAGAACTGAACTGGGTCTTCAGATCTCAAATGTCATATTCATTACACTATATCATGCTACCTCTAAGCAAAATTCCTATATTTGCATGACTTTTATAATGCTGTAAGTGTATAACAATAACTTGTATGCACTGTTTCATATTCTAAAACAATGTGAGGTAAATATTGACTTTAAAATAGTCTCATGAATGATTATCCTTATAAAATATACTTTTAGCTGTTTTACCTTAATGAAATAATTTTAAATGCTAATAATAATGCAAAAATGTGTTGAGCTCTTCCTTTGTGGTAACCCCTTCACATTCCTTATGCCATTTGATCCTCAAAGAAAGCCCCACACTAATCCTATCATTATCACCATTTTTCACTGCAGCCTAGACAGTTCTTACAGTCAGTCAGTGACTTGAATCTAGGTGATCTTAGAACCAGTGCTCTTGCCAAGGATAGGCATACCTCTGTTAACTTTCTCAGAACAGATGAAAGTATTGATAGTTTTAAGAGTACCCTCATGGTGGAGCAATGTCACCCAGGTCTTTTTTTCACTTGAGAAGTAAACAGATAAATACTTTAAAAAAGAAAAATTAAAAAAACAATGTCCTTCATATTGACAGGCTTGAAACTGAATGCTTTCCAAATATGATTAGCATATTCCTATGATTTCCCCATGGGAAAAATTAAGTGATTAGCTTTTACCATGTGATGTGTTGTATCTCCAATTTCAGGGTATTTTTTAATCTCCTTTAGATCAGACCTCAAAGGCCACTACCAAATGGTTTGGTGCCTTTTCCTCCAGTCTCTGGATACTTACAGAATCACAGGGTTCAGTCAGATAGAGATCATCTTGATATGGAGCATTTACAATAGGAAATCTGGGAATTCCCTGGCAGTTCAGTGGTTAGAACTCCACGCTTCCAAAGCAGGGGGCATGGACTCAATTCCTAATCTGGGCACTAGTGTCCTGAAAGCTGCACTGCAGGACCAAAAACATAAAATAGGAAATCAGAAGGAACTAGAGATTGCACTTTTCCTTCTGTGTTTTATTTTGGAAACCTTTAGACTTCTAGAAAAGTTGAGAAACTGGTACACCTAGAATCACCAGTTGTCAACATTTCACAACATTTGCTTTGTCTTATTCTTTTTTTGTTTGTGTATGTATATGGGGTATATACTCATTGTTTACAATGTAAGTTGCAGGTAAAATGAATATGTGAAGTTGTTTTTCTTATTAGACTTTTTATTTCGAGACAATTAGACTCACCTGGAGTCATAAAGCATGCTTGTATAACATTTTATCTGTTTCCCCCCAATGTAACCACCTTGGAAAGCTATAATACAACATCACAATGCATATTGATGCTGTCAAGTATATAACAGTCCTTACCATAAAGACTCCTCATGTTGCCTTTTATAGTTCCCTCCTGCCCCAACTCCAACCCCTCTTTAATCTCTGGCAACCACTACTGTGTTCTCCATTAATATAATTTTCTCATTTTGAATGTGTTATATGAATGGAACCATATAGTATATATAACCTTTTGTGGTTGGCATTTTTTATTCAGCGTAATTCTCTGAAGGTTTATCCATGCACGTATCAATGGTTTGTTCCTTTTCATTGCTGAATTGTATTCCATGGTCTGGCTGTACCACAGTTTGTTTGATCTTTCACTCATTTAAAGGACATCTGAATTGTTTCTAGTTTTTGGCTGTTATAAATAAAGCCGCTATAGACTTTCATGGTTGGGATTTTGTGTGAAAAAATTCTTCGTCCCTCTGAGCTCAGTGCCCAGGAGTGCAATTACTGGGTCATGGCAGTTGCATGCTTATTAAGAAACAAGTTGTTTTCCAGAGTGGTGTGCCATTTTACATTCAGCATTGTGTGGATGCTCTAGTTTCTCTGCGTCCTTGTCAGCATTCGGTGGTGTCTGTATTTTTTTTTTTTAGCCATTCTGATAGATGTGTAGTGATAATCTCACTGTGGTTTTAATTTTCATTTTCCTGGGGGCTACTTATATTGAAAATCATTTCATGTTTGTCACCTGTGTATCATCTTGGGTGAAATGTCTGTTCATGTCTTTTGCCTATTTTCTAAAGGGATTGTTTGTCTTTTACTGTTGAGTTTGAGAGCTCTTTATATATTCCAGATATTAGTCCTTTGTCAAATATGTAGCAAATATCTTCTCCCAGTCTTAGCTTTTCATCCTCTTAAGAGTCTTTTGTAGTTCAAGTATTTTAAATTTTTATCAAGTTTAATTTATCAGTTTTTCCTTTTTTCCCCCGCTACTGAATTGCTTTTGCACTGAAAAAATCTGTTGGGCATGTTTGTGTGGATCTGTTTCTGGATCCCCTGTTCCGTTCTGTTGATCTGTGTGTCTGTTCCTCTGCCAGTACCATACAGTTTTGATTACCTCCACTATTAGTAAGTCTTTAAAAGAAAAAGATTATTTTTATTTTTGGCCGTGGTAGGTCTTTGCTGCTGCACATGGGCTTTCTCTAGTTCCGAGGGGCAGGGGCTGCTCTTCACTGTGATGTGTGGGCTTCTTATTTTGATGGCTCCTGTTGTTGCAGAGCGCAGGCTCTAGATGTACAGACTGCAGTAGCTGTAGCACGTGGGCCCGGTAGTCGTGGCACACAGGCTTAGTTGCTCTACAGCACGTGGGATCTTCCTGGACCAGGGATTGAACCAGTGTCCCCTGCATTGCAAAGTGGATTCTTAACCACTGGACCACCAGGAAAACCCTAATAAGTCTTACAATTTTCTTAATAGTTATAGAGCTGTTCACATAATTGTTTACAATGGATGGTTTGCATTTTATGAGGAAATTGTCCATTTCACTTAAGTTATCAAATTTGTGTGTTGGATGGCTGTGGTATTCCCTTACTATCCTTTTGATGTCTATAGGATATGTAGTGATATTTCTTATTTTAGTTCTCATATTGATCATTTGTATCTTCTCTTTTCTTGATCAGTCTTATTAGTTTCATTGATCTTCTCACAGAGCCTGTTCCTTGTTTTATTGTTTCTTTCCTATTTTCTATTTTATTGATTTCTGCACTACCTCCATTGTTTCTTTCCTCATGTTTGCTCTGGGTTTATTTGACTCTTCTTTTCCTGGGTTCTTGAGGTGAGAGCTTAGATTATTTGATTTGAGAATTTTCTCTTTTGTAATGTGTACATTTAATATTACAGATTTCCCTCTTAGCACTTCCTTAGTTCCATTCCATACTTTGAGATGTTGTATTTTCGTTTAATTCAGTGTATTAAAAAATGTTTTCCTTGCAGTTTCCTCTTTGGCCTATGGATTACTTAGAATTGTGTTGCTTAGTTTCCAAGTGTTTGGATATTTTCATTTTCTTTCCATTATTCTAGTTTGATCCCATTGTAGTTTGATAACAGACTCTGTGTGATTTCAGTTATTTTACATTTGTTGAGGTTTGTTCTGTGGCCCAGAATATGTGTTGTCTTGGTATATATTTCACGGGCACTTGAATAGACTGTGTATTCTGTTGTTGTTAAGTGAGTGTTCTGTAAGTGTTGATTAGAGTCTGTTGGTTGGTAGTGTTGCTCAGTTTCTATATGTCTTGGCTGATTTTCCTGGCTAGTTCTATCAATTGTTGGGCTTCCCAGGTGGCACCAGTGGTAAAGAACCCGCCTGCCAATGCAGGAGACTTAAGAGATGCGGATTTGGTCCCTCGGTCAAGAAGATCCCTGGAGGAGGAAATGGCAGCCCATTCCAGTATCTTTGCCTAGAGAATCCCGTGGACAGAGGAACCTAGTGGGCTATATGGGATCCATGGGGTCACAAAGAGCTGGACATGACTGAAGCGACTTAGCATGCATGCACACTCAGAGGAGTGTTGAAATTTTCAACTGTATTTATGTATTTGTGAATTTCTTATTTGAGTTCTGTCAGTTTTTGCATCTCTGTTGTTTGCTTCGTACACATTTAGGATTACTGGATCTTTTTAATTGATTGATCCGTTTATCATTATATCCTTCTCTGTCCTTGGTTATTTTTACTTTCTTTGAAATATTTTTACTTATTTATTTTTGTTTTCTTGGCTGCACTTTCTGTTTCTTAGTTTCTAAACCAGGGATGGAACTTGTGCACTCTGCAGTAGAAACATGGAGTCTGGACCACCCGGAAAGTCCCAAAATATTTTTATGTTTATCTAATAGTAGGATAGCCACTCATGCTTGCCTTTGGTTAGTGTTTGCATGCTACACCTTTTTCCATCCTTTTACTTTAAACTTGCCGGTATCATTTGAAGTGAGTTGCTGGTAGATAACATAGAGTTTGTTATGCTTTTTAATACATCCTGTCAATCTCTATCTTTTAATTGCTATGTTTAAGCCATTTATATCCAGTGTAGTTATTGACATGTTAAGGCTTTTGTCTGCCATCTTATTTTTTGTTTTCAGCTTTTTCATTTTTCTGTTTTATTGTTTGTTTCTTCCTGTGGATTACTTGAACACTTTTTTTAGAACTCCATTTTGTTTTATCTGTGATGGTTTTGAATGTATTTATTTGGATGACTTTTTAAATATTGCTCTAGGTATTACATTTTACTTACTCAGTTTACTGATGTCATCATTTTACTAGTTCAGGTGAAGCATAGAAATTGTAACTCTTTATATCTCTTTGTCCTTCTCTATTTATAATTGTCTTTAATATTTCTTCTACATATATTTAGAAACATATCAGACCTTGTTACAATTTTTACTTCAATCATCAAACATAATTTAGAAAATTCTTAAAAAGGCAAAGCTAGTCATTAACATGTATTTTTGATGTAGTCCTTTTCTATCCAGTGTTGCAAGGTTCCTTTTTTTTTTTTGGTTTCCTTTCTGTCTAGAGAACTTGCTTTAGCCATTCCTTTAGAGTATATTTGCAGGTGATGAATTCTCTTCGTCTTCTGTCATCTGCTGCTGCTGCTAAGTCGCTTCAGTCGTGTCCGACTCTGTGCGACCCCATAGATGGCAGCCCACTAGGCTCCCCCGTGCCTGGGATTCTCCAGGCAAGACCACTGGAGTGGGTTCTGTCATCTGAGACTGTCTTTATTTTTCCTTCATTCCTAAGGGATATTTTTGTTGGATATAGGATTCTGGATTGAGAGCTAATTTTCTTTCAACACTTGAAAAATGTTGTTCCACTCTTATCTGAACTTCATAGCTTCTAATGAGAAATCCATTGCCTTTTAAATGCCAAGTGGAGGTGAATTTCTGCAGTCCTTCTTAGTCTCCAGTGATATACCATGGGGTGGGGTTGAGAGACTCCTACCATCCAGTGGAAATCAAAGTTCTGGCTTCCCACTTGCCTTCTCTGAAGCCCTGGAGAATGAGAACATCTCCTTGGAGCATTATAGGCTGCCCACATAGGCTTTGATGGGGTGAATGTGGGTGGTCACAGTTTGTGTGTGTGTGTGTTTTGGCTTTTTTGGTTTATTTTGGTTTGGTTTTGGTGGTGTTTGGCTGTAGTAGAATAGTTGTTATGTACAAGTTTCTATTGTGGAAAATCGCGTCACTCTTGGTCTTTTGGCTAGAGAAAGCAAAATTTTATTGAGTTTTGTTTTGTTGGTGTACATCCAATGGTTTTCTAGTTGTCAACTTCTTCAGCTCCAAGTATGGGGTATATGAGGCAAAACAAACAAACTTAGGTAATTTACCAGTGTGTCATTCCTTGAGACTTAAGGTCCTTAGCCTGTCTGCCTTCTTCTCTTTATCATCCAGAGTCATCTGATACTTGTTTGATATATAATGTCCAGGATTTTTAGTTGTATGCAGTGGTAAGAATAGAGGAAAGTACATCAACTCCATCTTCCCAGAAGCAGAGGTTCCTGCAGGTTTTTTTTTTTTAAAGTAAGTTACAAACATCAAGATATTTCACCTCTGGAAACTTCAGCGTGTGTCTTTTGAGAACAGAGACATCGTTCTGTTGTACATAGCTGTGATACCTTTATCACACCCAAGAAATTTAACGTTGATACAGTATTACCTAACATAGGATTCATATTCAGATTATGTTGTCTCCGAAATGATCTCTATAGCTCTTTTCCTCTGACTTCAAATTGTGTGTTGTGTTTGGTTGTTGTGTATCTTTTAACCTACAATGCCATCTCCTGGCCTTTTTGTTGTTCTATTTTGTTTTGGTCTTTCATAGCCCTGACATTTTTTAACAGTCCCAGCAAATACTTTATAGAATGCCCCATAATCTAGATGTGTCTCTTATGATTAGATTCAGGTTAATTATTTTGGTGACCATACTATGTAGTATAGTATAATGTATACCTCTAATTACAGAAGTCAAGAGGCATGTAATAAATTTGATCATTTAATTAAGTGATTGCCTATCAGATATCTCCATTGCAAAAGTATCTTTTTCCTCTTTGTAATTAGTAAGTAATCTGTGGGGTACAGACCATTATCTTTAAAGCCTTTGAAAACCACAAATTAAATATTTATTTTAAAAAAATACCAGGTAATCTAGCTCTTCTTCATAGTAGAATTTTCCAGTTAATAAAGGTAGAGAATGATGGAAATTGAAAGTGACCATTTGGCAAACACTTGTGGCAGGCAGGAATCATCAATAGATGCTAAAACCAGTGGGCAAAAGTATGATGGGATAGAAATCTACATTATCTCAAAGTATCCTCCCACAGGATACTGATTACAAAGGGAAAAACAGTAACTAGCGGAGAAACCTGTTGGATACCACCTTACCAAAAGATCACAGTTAATAAGTAATTTGACACATCACATATTACCTCTTTGGTATTCTTCTTTCCAAAATTGGATATCCTGTATTCAATTTTGAGACAATATCAGCCGAACCAAAATTAAGGACCATTTTACAAAATAACTGATCAGTACTCTTTAAACTGTTAAGGTCACAGAAAACAAAGAAAGGCTTGAGCTGTTAAAGATTCAAGGAGACCTGACAACTAAATTAAATACGGAGTCCTGGATTGGATTCTGGACCAGGAAAAGGGTCTTATGGGATAGCTGGCAAAACTCAAGTGAAGTCTTTAGGTTACTTAATAGTATTAAAATCAATGTTAATTTCCTGTTTTGATGATTATACTGTGGTTATATGAGGATAACATTTGGTTGGGGTGAAAAGCTTTTGTAACTTTTCTTACATTTAAAATTATTTCAAAAGAAAATTTCTATTTTTTTCAACTTGTTAAATTCAAAACACTCCAATAAAATAAATTTTTCCAGTTAAATTTTGCTTGGATAGCAAGCACAGGCCTGATTTGTATAAGAACTAAACGCATTAAGCAGAACATCACATTCCTTCTGTATTGTCACAAACACTCTAATGTTCTTCCTGTTCTGAAGTCTGGATATAAATCTCACACAGAGTCCTGCACCTCTTTCCTAAGACTTTGTGATCATATGTAACTCCTATATATCCCAGACTTGGAATTTTAGATATCTTCTAGAAAATAGTTCGTTGATTCAACAGATTTTTATTGTGCACTTATTATATACGTATCAGGCATTGTTTGGGCTTCCCTGGTGGCTCAGAGGTTAAAGCGTCTGCCTGCAATGTGGGAGACCTGGGTTCGATCCCTGGGTCAGGAAGATCCCCTGGAGAAGGAAATGGCAACACACTCCAGTATTCTTGCCTGGAGAATCCCATGGATGGAGGAGCCTGGTGGGCTACAGTCCACTGGGTTGCAAAAAGTCGGACATGACTGAGCGACTTAACTTTGAGGCATTGTTTGGGGCAATGGAGAAAAGTGAGTGAACAAGGCAGTTAAAAACCTCTCCCTTCATGAAGCTTGGATTTCATTGGAAGACTATAGATAACAAAAAAAATAAGCATATTTTTGAAGTATGTTAATAAATGTAATATAGAGAAAAATAAAGGAGGAAAGATGAATGCCAGGGTTTGGGTGCAGGAGAGTATTTTATCTTCTAAATCAGCACTCATTGAGTTCTGTGTCCTGTTTTTAAAAATCTTTTTTAGAACATAACTGCTTGATTTTATATATATAAATACATTATATATATTTATATATAAACTTTATAATCTGTCTTCTCCCAGTAGAATGTAAGCTCCATCTGAGTGAGGTCTTTGTTTACTTAAAACCAAAGAACAACACCAAACAGATAAATAAATTTCCATTGAATAAATTCTCCCTCAAGTGTTCTCTCAGGTCCTAGTTTAGCCCCTTAGACTCAAGTAAATATTTGTTGATTTCATTAATATACAGATTCAGGTTATATGAGCCCATTTTGCTGAATAACTTGTATGAGTTTTTTTTAACTTTTCTGGGATAAGAACCCTTAAGATCCTAAGACTGCTTCTTAGTTGCCTGTCATCTTGAGGAATTTGTTTAGCTTGTTTGCATGGAAGTTTATCTATTTTAAATATGATACAAAACGCTTTTCCTTTTGAAAAATGAAAAACATAAAAGGAGAAACCTATTTCCCTCTTAAGCTGTGGAGCTTTCATAGCTGAATGTTTTAAAGATATTACATTGTCTTATCTGTAGTTGAAAAATCCCCTTACTCCACTCTCATATTTCACCCTGTGGCCTGTTAAAGTTTTATAGTTGCAGCATCCATTTCTTCTTCCTATAACCCTAATCATCATTTATTTTTATATTTTCAACAGTGTTATTTACTCGTCTACTATACCAGCTGGCGGAATGTCAAATCTTTTTTGACTTTCGGTTTAATCTGTCTATGCAACATGTATCTCTATGAACTGCGCAATCTCTGGCAGCTTTTTTTTCACGTGACTGTGGGAGCATTTGTTACACTACAGATCTGGCTAAGGCAAGCCCAGGGCAAAGCTCCTGATTATGATGTCTGACACCATCCTTCAGACATATTGCCTTGCCTTAAGGAGGAAAAGGAAGGACACTACCACTGTGATGAAGAAACTGTTCACCACAAATGAGAAGCTCTGCTTTCTTTCTCTCCAGCTGTCCTTTTTAAGTCAGCATGGCATGCCTGTGAGCATGCAATACCTGGTAGGCAAATTCCTCTCAGCAGAATGTTGGCCATGATTATCATTCAGAAGAAGATGAAGAGCCCTCTCTACAGGGCAATGGCATTGGAAGAACAGTCAGATGCCATTGGAAGACTTGGCCAACAGCTCTGAATCATGGCTGGAGAATTCAGTCAAGAAGTGTGTGTGGTACTTGCTCTGAGAACCAAGCAGGAACTCTACAACCCCAGTTTGCCTTTGTGAGGCATTAGTACAGACCAAATAAAAGATGCTGCAGTGAATTGGAAAGTTTATGTGTAAAACAAATGACTCACTAAATATTAGATCATTTGCACATTTATTGTACCATGAGTCTATGAAGTCCAGATTGGTATGGAATGGTTTCTTTTTCCTTTTATATTTTTGCTTGAATCTTAACTCTGGAAATCACCTGATGTAGGAGAAGGCTGTGGTGAGCTCATCCCTAGAGCATCATAAGTATTGAAAACACAGTGACACATGTTTCTTTCCTAGACCACATTTACACCTTCTTTTGAAATCACTTTTTAAAAATATGTCATTAGGCTATAGCCATTATTTGCCAAACTTCAATCACTTAAGTATTACTATTACATATGCTATTATTTACTTAATATTTATCTTTTAAATTTTAAAACATTTTAAAAAGAAACTAACCTCTACTCCAAGTGAAAAACCAGCATCAGTTTGCCATTAAAAAAGAGAACTACAAAATAAATTAAAACTAAAACAGGATGTTGTGAGATTCTAACTGGATGCTAATGACTGCCAAGGCTCTGAATCCAAGAAGCCTACTCTTTCTTTATTGCAGTGAGAGATGTTAGCTAGCCCCCAAATGGGCTCTCTCTGTGGAATTATCAGAAGTTTAAAAGAAAATTATAAAGGGAATGACATTCACACTGTGACTCAACATTATTTAACTCTGTGTTGTGTATCACCTAAAGTCATCTCACAAGCCACCAAGTGATATGGGTCCTGCCCTGTGGAAACACTGAGTTGTTCTAAGAGTCAGAAGGTAACTCCTCTCCCAGCACTTATTATCCCTCATATTATTTCATGACTTCGAGGAGTTAAGCACCTACTATCTAAGTGGTGCTTTTTGATAACTTTGTAAAGATTGTTTAAGCAGTTGTGAGTTATTAGAGGAAGCATATTTTGGTTCTTTTAGCAAAATCTACAACTCTTCTGGTTTTGAGGGCTTCCCGGTGGCTTAGATGATAAAGAATCTGCCTGCAGTGTAGGAGACCTGGTTTGATCTCTGGGTCTGGAAGATCCCCTGGAGAAGGGAATGGCTACCCACTCCAGTATTTCTTGCCTGGAGAATTCCATGGACAGAGGAGCCTGGTGGGTTATAGTCCATGGGGTTGCAAAGAGTCAGACAAGGACTGAGAGACTAACACTTTCACTTTCTGGTTTTGAAATCATCTTCATGAGTGATTTTCCTGAAGAAAGATTCTAATTAAGGAATTCATAAGGTTTGAAATTTGATATCCAGAAAAACAGTGGACTCATTACATATAATTCATGTTACTGGGTATATTAATTAAACAGATAAAATTGTCCAGAGGGGTAAAGTCACCAAACTGCATTGTTTCCAGAACCGGTATATATAGGTATGCTTACAATGAGAAATCCTGCTTAACTACAACCTTTTTGCTACACTCTCCTTTTTAGGAGAATGAGGCAAAAGAAGACAGTGAAAGCTTACGATTTGGGGGATTTATTTAATACAAGAAACTCCAGTTCCCTCCAATTTTCTGCCCCTAAAAAAACTGCAAAGAAATTGTGAGTATTCTGAGAGATTATCCCAAGGTACCACATGATCCTAAATCATCAAAATAAAATTGATTTATGTTTGGTGTTTTGTAGTTACTGAACCAGAAAGTTAACTTGGTTCACTTTACTTTAGAAAGTAAAACTTGAGAAAGTTTTTTATAAACTAATGGTTAAAGCAAGAAGAGTTTTCTTGTAAATAGTTGATTAACCAGGAAGTTGGAGTATTCTGGTTCATCGAGATTTTGCTGTATATTGATACTTTATAGCTCTCTTACCAGTTTGGTTCTTTTTATTATTGCGTCATAATGTCTGGTATTAAGCAAGGACACTTGAAAACTCATCAGCTATCTTTAAATCCTTCATTTGTTTTTCGTTTAGTTTTTTCACCAGCTATTTTGGATAAGGGGATGTTTATATTTTAATGTAAAAAATGAAAACAGGTATAAATAATGTTTTATGTATAGAAATGTTTTCTTTCATTATTTGGTGCCTGCATCTTTGCGTGTTTATACAGCTTTCCTGCCTCTTCATGTTGTTGCCAAAGAAAGTATGACTTTAGAAAGATAAATTTTTGCCATGAATGTAAAGAAGTTTTTAAGCTCTTGAGAAAGAATCACTTAGGCCTCTAATGTGTATGATGGTGATACATTGCATTTATATTGCAATTTTACTTCTAAGAGCACCTACCTAATCATAATGGGTCTTCTACTGTCGAGGAGGTACTATTTTCCCAATAGGAAAGAGGACACTATGATAACCAGGTGTTAATGACTTACCTAGGGTCAAGAGCAAAGCACACACAATTTCTAATCTCTTAGCCCAGAGTTGGGCTAATGAAGGTAGCTAAGATTATATTAATGAAGATAACTAAGATTATATTCAGGAAATATGTCTATTCTTGGTAAAATTGAAGTCCTGGGGACTTCTTAAAATAATGAGCTTTAGCCTGCTATTGTATCTAGGTGTATATTATCTTACTTAAGGTAATTCTGAAATGTTGCTTTTGATTATAATGTTCTATGAGGGCAAAGATACTCCCTTTTATATCCTAAAAGTATTTGCAATATTTGCTTGCTTTTGTCGGGTGTGTATTTGAAGTATACCTGGCCTCTTTGCCAAAAGAATTTGGGAAGCATATCCAAAAAAGACATACACAGTAACGGTAATAAAATATGAACATTAAGGGAAGAAAAGCAAAACCAATGAGACTAGAAGGAAGGGTGAACACATTGCTGTTACTGAGTATAAAATTTGATTCTTGAATTTCTTGAAAGTCAAGGCTAGAAGAAGGAAAACAAGTTTTGTCTTGATTTATATCTGTAAGTCAGAGCGTGTTTCTCAGAAAAGATATCTTCCTGATGAATTCAGGTAAAAATGTTTTCACTTGGCAGTCTTGTGAAATGCTAAAAGGAACAAAATCCTCAGTTGTTTTACACACATTTCCATGTTACAGTTGTGCCTTGGATCCTCAACTTTGTACCAGCTTTCAAAGGCTTTCATTTCAGGGCTTTTTTTTTATGTGTTTAATAGAGGATTTTGTTCCAATAAGAATTCTGCTCCTAAGCTAAAAGCAAGTATCCATGTTAAAGCTTGAAAATCCATTTAAGACAAGTGCCTTGACACTTGGAAAACCTTTACCCAATTTTGTAATTTTATAACTTATATAAAGTGAATCTGCTACCTCTGGGTTAGCACATTTGTTTTGTATTAAATATTGTCTTTTTCACAGTGGAATCCATTCTGGAGAAATGCATAGCTCTATTTCTTTTGGACTGTGTGTGGAATCTCATTAGAATTCTGATTTGTCAAGCCTCCACAGAGACCAGATTTGTCAGGTGAACGTTTAACCCTCCTGTCACAAAAGTGCTTCCTCCTGGGGTTAGCGACCTACCAAAAAGGCATACACTTGGCGTTTAATACAAAAGATTTACTGAGTAACCGAGAGCCCATTCCAGGCTGTTGGATTTCCAAGAGACACAGCAAATTGTGTGTGTGTGTTCGCTATTCTCTTCGCTGTTTTAACAGACTTTTTATTCACTGTAAAATAGTTTTAATAGAGTATGTAGTAAAAGAACAAATTATTTCAAAATCAGCCACCACTCAGACCAAATTGAACACTTAGCTCTACTACATATTATAGGTCACTCTTCAGGGCTTCCCTGGTGGCTCAGATGGTAAAGCGTCTGCCTGCAATGCGAGAGACCTGGATTTGATCCCTGGGTCGGGAAGATCCTCTGGAGAAGGAAATGGCAACCTACTCCAGTACTGTTGCCTGGAAAATTCCATGGACAGAGGAGCCTAGTAGGCTACAGTCCATGGGGTCACAAAGAGTCAAACACAACTGAGCGACTTCACTTTCTTTTCAGGGCTTCATTCTTTGTCTGTGGTCAAGCCTTTTTATTTTTCTGCTTTACATCACTAAGGAGATGGAGTCTTTCTTTCTAAAAATATTGTGATAAAGTCAAATCTAAATTTGGGGTTAAATTGGCTTTAGGAATATCCTGGCCTAAAGTTAATAGAAGAAACCTTTCCAACTCCCAGGGTTATAAATGAATTGTGCAGAGCCCATGTCAGCTGAGGATTTTACTCTTCTGGTTGTACTGCCTAGGGTCTGATGATCTTCATCAATGTCCTGGGATTGCTGTTGAATGCTGGCGTATTGTAGCCTTCTGTTTGAGCAGTGAGCTTTTCAAAGAGAAGTGGTATCTGTGGCTGCCACTCTTGTAACATCTCTTCCTTGGGTGGCCAAGCTTTCTAGGTTTCTTTATTCAACAAGTGAAATCACAGTGCCATAGCATTGTGTGGTTGGAAGCCACATGGCTTGTATTCTCCTTGCCCATTACAGTGAGTGGCATTGACATGAGTGCAAACGTTTTCTTCTGCATTGGTGATGCTGGTGTGTAAAGAATAGTCTCAACACAGTGGAGGCTAAAGAATCTCAAGGAGAGAAAAGGCTTCATTCTCAAAGAGCTCCTGAAGTCAATACTGGAACCTTATGAATTGTTCCTGGTGTTTCCTTGGCAACAAATGGTGTTTTCAGCCCAACCCCACCCACAGTTCACATTTGCCCTTTTCTCCTACATCCCACAGTACGGCAGTGCAGGCATCATGCACAAAAGCACGTCCAGGCTCCATCTAACAGTAGGAAATAGGGCTCGTCAGTTCTGTCCCCTGTCTGGTCCCAGCAGCCCCTTCCCAGCTCTGCCTTGGTTACCTGCCTCCTTGTGCTGGTGAATTTCTTTGAGGCTGGGTTTTCAAAGGGACTTTGCCTAAAGGTGAGCAAAGAACATTTTGCCCTTGCCCTTTGAATTCTTCCAGAAAATTGGGAGATACCAAGGGAAAATTTAATGCAAAGATGGGCACAATTAAGGACAGAAACGGCAAGGACCTAACAGAAGCAGAAGAGATTAAGAAGACGTGGCAAGAATACACAGAAGAACTATACAAAAAAGGCCTTAATGACCTGGACCTAACTACGATAGTGTGGTGACTTACCTAGAGCCAGACATCCTGGAGTGTGACGTCAGATGGGCGTTAGAAACCATTACTATGAACAAAGCCAGTGGAGGTGATGCAATTCCAGCTGAACTATTTAAAATGCTTAAAAATGATGCTATTAAAGTGCTGCACTCTATGGCAGTGAATTTGGAAAACTCAGTAGTGGCCTTAGGACTGGAAAAGCCCAGTTTCCATTCTAATCCCCAAGAAAAGCAATGCCAAAGAATATTCAAACTTATGTACAGTTAACGCTCATTTCACATGCAGGCAAGGTAATTCTCAAAATCCTTCAAGCTAGACTTCAGTAGTATGTAATCCAAGAACTTCCAGGTGTACAAGCTGGATTTAGAAAAACCAGAGAAACCAGAGATCAAATTGCCAGCATCTGTTGGATCACAGACAAAGCAAGAGAATTCCAGAAGAACATCCACTTCTGCTTCATTGACTATGGTAAAGACTTTGTGCAGATCACAACAAACTGGAAAATTCTTAAAGAGGTGGGGATACCAGACCACCTTACCTGCCTCCTGAGAAACCTGTATGCAGGTCAAGAAGCAACAGTTAGAACCAGGCATTGAACTACAGGCTCGTTTAAAACTGGGAAAGAAGTACATCAAGGCTGTATATCATCACCTTATTTATTTAACTTATATGCTGAGTACATCATGGGAAATGCTGGACTGGATGAATCACACACTGGAATCAAGACTTCTGGGAGAAATATCAGCAACCTCAGATATGCAGATGATACTAGTCTAATGGCAGAAAGTGAAGAGGAACTGAAGAGCCTCTTGATGAAACTGAAAGAGGAGAGTGAAAAAGCTGGCTTAAAACAGCATTCAAAAAACAAAGATCATGGCATCTGGTTCCATCTCTTCATGGCCAATAGGGAAACAGTGGAAACAGTGACAGACTTTATTTTCTTGGGCTCTAAAATCACTGTGGACAGTGACTGCAGCCATGAAATTAAAGGATGCTTGCTCTTTGGTGAAAAGCTATGACAAACTTAGTGTATTAAAAAGCAGAGATGTTACTTTGCCCACAAAGATCCATCTAGTCAAAGCTATGGTTTTTCCAGTTGTCATGTATGGCTGTGAGAGTTGGACCATAAAGAAAGCTGAGTGGCAAAGAACTGATACTTTTGAACAGTGGTGTTGGAGAAGACTCTTGAGAGTCCCTTGGACTGCAAGGAGATCAAACCCGTCAATCCTAAAAGAAATCAAGCCCGAATATTCACTGGAAGGACTATTGCTGAAGCTGAAACTCCCAATACTTTGGTCACCTGATGCAAAGAGCCCACTCACTGGAAAAGACCCTGATGCTGAGAAAGATAGAAGGTAGAAGAAGGGGACAACAGAGGACGAGATGGTTGGATGGCATCATGACTCAATGGATATGAGTTTGAGCAAACTCTGGGAGATAGTGAAGGACAGAGAAGCCTGGCATGCTGCAGTCCATGGGGTCACAAAGTGTTGGACACAACTTAGCAACTGAACAACAGCAACAATACCTACAACTCATGTAAAAAGAATGCTCATTAGCACCTTTTGTGGGCCAGTGTAGGGCCTCCTACGTAGTTTATCCTTATGGCAGCCTTAGGGGACAAGGGTGGCACTATTTCACATTCATTTGAGGAAACAAAGGCTGAGAGTGAAACCTAGGATTCAAGATTAAATGACTCAAAAATTGGGGCTCATTTTTCCATGCCACAGAGCCTTTCAGAGAGCAAGTTCTTTATGTGTGTGTTACTGACAACACTGGGCTCTTACCATTACAGCAGCAATGAGAACAAATGAAGCCAACGTAGAGGGGAAAACAATACTGCGGGTGTGCTAAACATCCTCACAGGCTGCTTTATGAAGGCTTTCTGTATTTTAGATGAAGCACCTGAGGCCTAAAGAAGTTAAATGACGTAAACAGTCGCAATCTAACCTTTGTTGTGGCACCAGGATTTCAATCCACATCAGTCTTAGAACTCACACTCTTAACCAACCACCCTATAACATTAAGCTAGGCAACATGGAAATATGTTGAAATATATAAGGAATATATATACAAGTAATGCGTATTAGTTTGAAAAGAGGTGAAATCATGGCTAATTCCTGCAGTATAGATGTCCTAGTAAAATTGTTTCCTAAAATTCCTACATGTATAATGGTCAGGACAGATGGCTGCCATAGGTTTGGTGAACCTCAGGTGTGCCTTAGATTTTAGGGCAAGGAGTTATAAAGTTTATTCTTTCTCATAAAACTAACTCACAAATTAATGATATAGAATGTTAAAGCTTCATTGGTGTTACAAACCAATGTAAATATGTTACAAACATTTCCTTTTTCTAGCTGAAGGCCAGCATAGGTTGATTCTTTGATATGAAATAATTTCATAGGAATTCTGCTTTAAGTCATTCCTATATCTGAAAACATTAGACAAAAGGTAGAAGGTAACTAATTGCTTAATCAAAAAGTAGTAATGATGAGTTTAGAGCCAGACCGTCTCCCCTGCGCCCCTCCACCCCACCAGCTCTCCCTGCCACTGGCATGGTGGCCTTGGCAAGCCATGTAACCTCTCTGCCTCAGTTTCTGTAGGTATGAAGTAGAGGTAACTGTGCTTTGGGCAAAGTGTTGTGAGAATTGAATGAGTCAATAAATGTAAATCACCCAGAGCCGGGCACAGCAAGTGCTAGGACAACATTTGCTGCCTTATTGTGGTCTCTCTGATAGGTGTTGCTGTTACTTTCAAGATAATAGGCATCTTTTTATATATATATACACACATATATATATATACACATATATTTATTTATTTATTTATTTTTAATTGAAGGATAATTGCTTTACAGAATTTTGTGTTTTCTGTCAGACCTCAACATGAATCAGCCATAGGTGTACATAATGTCCCCTCAAACCTCCCTCCCATCTCCCTTCCCATCCCACCCCTTTAGGTTGATACAGAGCCCCTGTTTGAGTTCCCTGAGACATACAGCAACGCAAATGCCCCCGAATATATCACTGCACATAACTTTTCAGAAATTGTGAATTAAGAAAGGATCCTAATTCAAAAACAAAAACAGACAAAGGATCCTGTTGAAATATTTGGCAGGCAGTTGACCTGCTCTGGCAAGCTCTTGTGTGCAGACTTCAGGGCAGTGTGCTGGGGATGCATTCAAAGTCAGAGAAGGGAAGTGAGGGACTGACATTTGCCATATGCCTGCTGTGCATCAGGTGTTTTACATACAGGATTTATGTGAGCTTAACAAAATCCATCTGAGGTGAGTAAACAGGATTAAGTTGTCACTTAACCTGGAAAATGTGGACTACTCTCCGGGCCCCCTCAGTGTCCTGGGTACTGGAGCACTGCTGTCAGATGGGGAAAGTGCCTCTGGGAACCTCGCCTGCTACAATGCGACGTGAGTCCTTTGGCCTCATCGTTGTTTGCTTTGAACATCCCTTTTGGGTCTATTCGGTATTCTTGGATGACTGCCACCTAGTGCCTACCACTCTGCAGGGCCTCCACAGAGTGGAGTGTGTGTGCACGTGGTCTGTGCCTGGATGGGAGAAAGGGGTGAGGAGGCAGCCAGCAGCCTTCTAGCACAGAGTGGAAATATGTAGATGCTGAGGATGTGAGGGTTCAAGGCACTCTTCAAACATGCAAATACAGCATGGCTTTCTAGAGAGTAATCTGAAGAGAAATGCATTCTCCCTACCACCCCAGAAAAATCCCATGTGAGCCAGGGAAATGCCTGACTAGCTAACAGAGTCAAAGCAGAGCAGCACAGTTTGCAAAATTGGAAAATAGTCTAAGAGAATAACCAGAGATGCTGACAAACTAGAGATTACGGGTGGGTCTACATTGGAAATTGGCTGAGGGGAAAAAAGTGATGAGGCTTCTTTCTAACGGATTCCAGTGAGACTTCTTTAAATTCACACAGGCCTAATAGGCCAGCAATATGAAAAGGGCCTTGGGGATGAATATGCAAGGGAGGGGGCAGTTCAGCTCTGCTCATTAGGAACAGATGGTGAGGTTTGGGGCTGACAAGCCAGTGGGGACAGGATGCCCTCAGCCCCAAACAATCTTTCTCTTTCTCTTTGTCTTCTCACCATCATCCTGCCTTTCTGGATCTCTGCTTGCTCTGTGAACCTAGGTTGACCTGCACTTGCCTCTCCCCACTCCTTGGACCAGGGCCCTTGATAGAAAAGGGCATCCATCGTGCATGGTTGCTGCTGCTGCTGGGTAGGCAGGAGGAGGACTGAACAAAGGCTGCTTCCGGCTTTGGTTTGGAGGTGATCCTCCCACAGATCCCCCTTGGCAATGTGCTTTCACCTCATTTGTCTTTCTGTCTTTGTCTAACATCTTCAAATCCTATTTCGATTGTGTTTATGTTTGCACCATCCTTGTAGTCTGGCACTTGAAGGTAAGATGAAGAGTTGTACAAATATTTAGTTAGGGAATGCCAGAGAAGAAAGAAACCCTGGAGGTCAGCCCTTCCAGTGGCCTCACTTGGCTTTGTCCTTGTGTCTGTCTTGCAAAGCAGTGACTTTGCCAGTGAGAAGGGGAGATAGGCTAGAGGAAGACAGCAAAAAAGTTTTTCCTCCCAAGACAGAAAGAAAAAACCCACCAAAAGGCTTTTTAGAAATTTTGGAAAGATAAAATCTACAGAATACTATAGTAATTGGCTATCATTTCATCTATTGTCAACCTTGGAGAAGGGTGGACCCTCTGTTCCTGCCAGGATCATTGGTACTTAGCCAGGTGGGCACACTGAACAGAGGTGCCTCTGGGCTAAGTATCCAAGCCACTGCAGGAGCTGCACTGATCATTTCTCCCATTGCCCGCTAGGCATGGGGCAGCACAGTGAGAAAGTGTACCTGAAAGCTCTTTATACGCTGGGAAGTTCATCCAAATGACGGGGCTTGGTATCCTCTGGTCATCCATCCCCTCGCCTGACCCCAGTTCTACAAGTAACACCAGCGCTTCCAACTTTCCTCTGACACCTGTGCTCCATGCTGCTTGCCACAATCAGCGTGGCCCAGCCGTGTCACTCCTCCCTTCTGGACATGATGACCTGTACAGTGTTCTCTTCAGTGTGGAGTTGTTTCAGTCTAGGCAAATTCAAACACTGGGCTTTCCTAGTGTGCTTGTCCCTGCCAGTGCAGTTCTCCTGTTCAGTGACAATGAGACCCTGCCCAGCACTGCTTTTGAATGTGTACCTTGTGTCCAAGAATGCTTTCCTGTCCCGTGACCATGCAAGCCCAACATCTCTTTCTGGGTCTGGGAAGCTCATTTTCTATCACTTAGCAACTCGTGGCCAGATTGCATATGGAAACATCCATGTTTTAATCGTGTAAAGACCACAGTTCAGGACATGATTTATCTGTGTGCCTCTCAAACGATACTAGTTTTAGGAAAAGTTATATAAATGTAATTTTGAATGTCTTAACGTAACATGGCTATCTGGTGAACATTTCGCTTTAGCTTCCTCAGTGCACCAAAATTCACTGTGCCTTACTGCTAACATCACTACCACCATTTAGTCATCCCCCTGTTGGATGAAATCAGGTCTTAGTTTTAGTGATCTTTGCTTCTTTGCTGTCCAGTTCAGTTCAGTCACTCAGTTGTGTATGACTCTTTGCAACCCTGTGGACTGCAGCACGCCAGGCCTCCCTTCCTGGAGCTTACTCAAACTCATGTCCATTGAGTTGGTGATGCCATCCAACCATCTCATCCTCTGTCTTCCCCTTCTCCTCCTGCCTTCAATCTTTCCCAGCATCAGGATCTTTTTAAGTGAGTCAGTTCTTCACATCAGGTGGCCAAAGTATTGGAGTTTCAGCTTCAACATCAGTCCTTCCAATGAACACCCAGGACTGATCTCCTTTAGAATGGACTGGTTGGATCTCCTTGCAGTCCAAGGGATTCTCAAGAGTCCTCTCCAACACCACAGTTTGAAAGCATCAATTCTTCAGCACTCAGCTTTCTTTATAGTCCAACTCTCACATCCATACATGACCACTGGAAAAACCATAGCCTTGACTAGATGGACCTTGGTTGGCAAAGTAATGTCTCTGCTTTTTAATATGCTATCTAGGTTGGTCATAACTTTCCTTCCAAGGAGTAAGCGTCTTTTAATTTCATGGCTGCAGTCACCATCTGCAGTGATTTGGGAGCCCCCAAAAATAAAGCCTGTCATTGTTTCCCCATGTATTTGCCATGAAGTGATGGGACCAGATGCCATGATCTTCGTTTTCTGAATGTTGAGTTTCAAGCCAACTTTTTCACTCCTCTTTCACTTTCATCAAGAGGCTTTTTAGTTCTTCTTCACTTTCTGCCATAAGGGTAGTGTCATCTGCATATCTGAGGTTATTGATACTTCTCCCATCAATCTTGATTCCAGCTTGTGCTTCATCCAGCGCAGTGTTTCTCATGATGTACTCTGCATATAAGTTAAATAAACAGGGTGACAATATACAGCTTTGACATACTCTTTTCCCAATTTGAAACCAGTCTGTTGTTCCATGTCCAGTTCTAACTGTTGCTTCCTGACCTGCGTACAGATTTCTCAGGAGCTGGGTGAGGTGGTCTGGTATTCTCAGTGAGCATTAAAATGGTGTTCAGAACTCTCTCTACATAATAATGGTGCCCTTGCTAATTAACATTCTAGTACGGATGTGCTTTTGAAAAAAAGTATAAACCTTTGGGAGAAACAAACAAGTTCTCTGGATTAGCTCAGTGGAGATGGAGATGGAAAGGTGTGAGTTGTGTCCTTTGTTGTCGCGGTGTGCCCTGGGTGTGTGCACATGCCTGGGTGCGTGTTTTCATGTGCCTGCCTGAGGCTTGCTCTCCACTACCCACAGCAGGGTGGGAGTGTTACCAAACCAGGTTCATTTTGCTGGATGTGCAGCCAGCCAAAATACTGTGATGCTGAGGTTTGCAGCAGAGAGAGGGTTTATTCGTAAAGCAGTCAAGCAAGAAGACTAGAGAACAAATCTCAAATCTGCTTCCCCAAAAGCAAAGGCCTTGGGGCGTTTATGAGATAAGAAAGAAACAGGACAGACAACGTATGGGGAGAGGTGATTGGGAAAAGGTATGGTAATTGATGTTTTGTGCAGGCATAACTAGGCTACCAGCCTTGGTGTGTTCTGAGGATGGAATTTTCAGCCCTCTGATATCAAAACGTCACTAAGAGGGTGCTCACATGAGCCCAGTTGAAAGATTGGTGGTCCTGCCTAGTCCTAACCAGCTCAGCTTGAACTGGACACAGCTGACTCCTGACTAAACTGAACTAGGCATAGCTGTGAACATCTTGTTTTTTAGGCTGTGTACCCCTTGGAAGAAGGGGTACAAAGAAAACATGCAAGTTTTCAAACTACCTTATAGTGAAAGCAAGGAAAATGCATTTAACCCATGGTTTCAGTTCCCCTTAGATTTTGATCATTCCTCTGTCTTGGGGGAAAAGGGCCTGTTATTGCCAAAAACTTAGGTCTGTAAGCCCACAGCACAGCATAGTCAAGCTACTGACACGTGGTTGTGGTAGACAGTACAGCATTTACTGCAAGGTGCCCAGTAAGAACAGGCAGCTTGGTGCAAATGTCCTAAACTCCCTAATGGCTTTCAGGGAAGGGTTTTTGAAGGCAACATTTGGGGTGAAGGTTGCAGAGGGCATGACCTTCTTCTTATTGGTTGGTGGTGTGGTAACAGGGTAGCATTTCAGGAATTTTAATCATCAACCTTCTGGTTCCAACCAATACGTGTTCTATTGCTTGTGGTCAGCAGGTAATCACTATCGTCCTCCTGGGTAAGAGTCTTAATTTCTTCAGAACAACTCAAAGATACGCATCAGTTAGTCAATTCAGTCACTCAGTCATGTCCAACTCTTTGCGACCCCATGAACCGCAGCACGCCAGACCTCCCTGTCCATCACCAACTCCCAGAGTTCACCCAAACCCATATCCATCGAGTCGGTGATACCATCCAACCATCTCATCCTCTCTCGTCCCCTTCTCCTCCTGCCCTCAATCTTTCCCAGCATCAGGGTCTTTTACAGTGAGTCAAGTCTTCACATCAGGTGGCCAAAGTATTGGAGTTTCAGCTTCAACATCAGTCCTTCCAATGAACACCCAGGACTGATCTCCTTTAGGATGGACTGGTTGGGTCTCCTTGCAGTCCAAGGGACTCTCAAGAGTCTTCTCCAACACCACAGTTCAAAAGCATCAATTCTTCAGTGCTCAGCTTTCTTTATAGTCCAATTCTCACATCCATACATGACCACTGGAAAAACCATAGCCTTGACTAGACGGACCTTTGTTGGCAAAGTAATGTCTCTGCTTATATGCTATCTAGGTTGGTCATAACTTTCCTTCCAAGGAGTAAGCGTCTTTTAATTTCATGGCTACAGTCACCATCTGCAGTGATTTTGGAACCCCCCCAAATAAAGTCAGCCACTGTTTTCACTGTTCCCCCTTCTATTTGCCATGAAGTGATGGGACCAGATGCCATGATCTTCGTTTTCTGAATGTTGAGCTTTAAGCCAACTTTTTCACTCTCCTCTTTCACTTTCATCAAGAGGCTTTTTAGTTCCTCTTCACTTTCTGCCATAAGGGTGGTGTCATCCACATATCTGAAGTTATTGATATTTCTCCTGGCAATCTTGATTCCAGCGTGTGCTTCCTCCAGCCCAGCGTTTCTCATGATGTACTCTGCATATAAGTGAAATAAGCAGGGTGACAGTATACAGCCTTGACGTACTCCTTTTCCTATTTGGAACCAGTCTGTTGTTCCATGTCCAGTTCTAACTGTTGCTTCCTGACCTGCATATAGGTTTCTCAAGAGGCAGGTCAGGTGGTCTGGTATGTCCATCTCTTTCAGAATTTTCCACAGTTTTTTGTGATCCACACAGTCAAAGGCTTTGGTGTAGTCAATAAAGCAGAAATAGATGAGTTGTTTTATATATGTATATATATATATATATATATATATATATATATATATATATATATCCCTTGAGGAGGACCTAGGTAGGATTGTTTTGTTTAAGCTATTGTTACTTAACTTGCTTCACTGCTTTTCCTTGGTTTCTGCTTTCTCTCACTTCCATACTTAGTAACTGCTGAGTCTGCTCTTTGGAACTCAGGGAAGGCCTAGAGACTAAAGTCTTTTATCTACAAACAGGAAATGAGGGACACAAATGGGCATTTGTACCCAGAATGGCCCTGTTGAGTAATGGGGTCTGGGGTGTCCTGAAGCTTCAACTGGCCTGCTAGTAGACAGGGCCCAGATGGTCACAGGGTAGGGTCTGGCCTGCTGTGGATGGATTCGGTTTGCAGGTTGCAGGGTTGTAATTTTCCCCTGTCTGATGTCTGCTCCCTGGTGGGTGAGGCTGGTTTAGAGGCTAGCATAGGCTTCTTCTAGAGTATGGCTGGTTCCTGCCCAGTGGTGGATAGAGCTGGGTCTTGGCCCTCTGGTGAGCAGGGCTGTGTCTTTGGACATGTCTAGAGGTGGCCGTGGGCTCAGGAAGCCTTAAGGCAGCCTCTCTGCTGATGGGTGGGACTGTGTCCATACCCAGTTAGTTGTTTGGCCTGAGGCATCACAACACTAGGGCTTCCCTGATAGCTCAGTTGGTAAAGAATCCACCTGCAATGCAGGAGACCCCAGTTCAATTCCTGGGTCAGGAAGATCTGCTAGAGAAGGGATAGGCTGCCCACTCCAGTATTCTGGCCTGGAGAATTCCATGGACTGTATAGTCCATGGGGTTGCAAAGAGTCGGACACGACTGAGCAACTTTCAGTATCACAACACTGGTGCCTACAGATTGTTGTGTGAGATTCTCTTTTTTCCATATCCTTGCCAACATTTGTTATTTGTGTTCTTTTTGATGAGGGCTGTTCTGACAGGTGTGAGGTGATATCTCATTGTAGCTTTGATTTTCATTTCCCTGATGATTAGTGATGGTGAGCATCTTTTTTATGTGCCTGTGGAACATCTGGTATATTTCTTTGGAAGAATGTCTATTTAGGTTGTCTGCCCATTTTTAAATTGGTTTTTTGATGTTCAGTTGTATAATCTATTTATGTCTTTTAGATGTTAACCTTTTATTGGCCGTGCCATTTGCAAGTATTTTCTCCCATTCAGTAGGTTTTCTTTTATTTTTTCAGTGGTTTCTTTTGCTGTGCAAAAGCTTTTGAGGTTCAATTAAATCCCATTTATTTTTGCTTTTTTATCTTTGGCCTTATGAGACAAATTATAGCAATTTGTGGTGGGTTTATGTTAGAGTGTTCTACCTGTATTCTCTTTTAGAAATTTTATGGTTTTGGATCTTACATTTAGGTATTAATCTATTGAGGTTCTTCATAGGGTTTGAGAAAATGTTTTAATTTCTCATACATGTAGCTATCCAGTTTCCCCAGTACCACTTTTGAAGATACATTTTCAGTGTATGTTCTTGCTTCCTTTGTTGTAGATTAATTGACCATAGGAGTGTGGGTTTATTTCTGGGCTATCCTGTTCCATTTATCTATGTCTGTTTTTCTGCTAGACCATACTATTTTGATTACTGTAGCTTCATTGTATAGTGTGAAGTCAAGTGTGATTCAAGCTATGTTCTTTAAAAATTGTTTTGGCTGTTTGGGGTCTTTTGAGTCTGGGCTCATTCAAATTATTCCTTAGATATGCATCTTAATTATATAAGTCCAGCATCCAAAGCACAACATAAATCCTATTTTTCTCCATACTGAATTCCCCTCAGTGCACACCATGGGAGCAATGGGCAGTGGCTATGGTGACTGGTAGCTTGATCCTTGAACTGGAATGGCAGGCAACATTCCCTTTTCACAACCTCAATAATCAATACCACATATCTGCCAACTGTCAAGGCCTTAACTGGTAATCAAACCAATGGTAGACAAAGAGACATACCCTGAAGGGGCACACAGGATGCCAGACATTAGACTTCTAGGAGACGGTCTAGTTAGGGATCTGTGTCTTACCTTTACTTATTGGACTTTCTTAGCATTCTCAGTTTGTCTCAGAAACCTAGATATTAAACATGGAAGTGACATAGGCTGGGAAAAATAGGTATTGTTTCTATAATATCCTGACCAAGGTCTTTTTTTTTATTTCAATCTGAGGACCAAATTTCAACTTAGTTAAAAAAATAGGGGACAGGGAATTCTGTTGACTTGCCTAAGTTGGTATGTTATATCCAAGGACTTTTTATTGTAAAGTCACAGTGACATTAGGGATGGTTGAAAATTGATGACAAGCACAACCAGGGGGTCAACATGTGAAATACGGAAAATAGTTTTGGATGACATATCAAGATCTTGAGAGATTACCTGCTTTTGCCAAAGTCTGAGAAATCCTCATCATTGTTCCTTCAAGCCTGGAAAGTTAGAGACAAAGAGAAATCATAACAGAAGAAAATAATCATTCTGCTAACCTAACAAACTATTTAAAGTGCCTTCTGAAAAGTTTTACTTTACAAAGTTACCGCTGCGGCAATGCTGTTCACCTCAATTTCTTTCCTGTAGCTTCCTTCTGAAAAGCAACTTAGGAACTGTTAGAGGTCCACGCGCCCACTTGGAGCAGCCAGTGCTGGGGCTGGAGCGGCCACACTTTGATGAGCTCTGTCAAGGCTGTCTTCTGCTGCAGGGTTTCCGTTGATCTCTGCAAGACGAGCTTACCATGAGTGTGATGAAGCCATGCCTTAGTTCTCTTCCTCTTCACTGTGGAATGGGGCACAAGTAGCACTGGCAAGGTCCAGTCCAGCAAGTATGGAACTGGTCTTCCGGATGTTTCTTCTTCCAAGATTTCAATAGGACGCAGTCTCCAGGATAGACATGGTTGCCAAGAAGCATGTAATTTCCAGCAAAGGCCCTCCTACAAAGGCCCTTCTGTTGTCTCTGAATGGACATAGACACCAAACCTAGAATTTATTTCATGCAGTAAGGCTTTAACCTCAGAAACTTTCAGAACAGCAGGAAAATACTTCTAAACAACCAGTTAAAGTGTCCAAGAAAACCAATAAGTACCTGAGTACTCTAGTGGTTCTTTAGTGTCATAGTAAAATCAACCTGCAAGTCTTTGAATCTAAACTCAGCACTGATAAAATGATCATACTAGACTACTCATGGCAATTTATAGATTCAATGCAAGCCCTATCAAATTATCAATGGCATTTTTGGGGAAAAAAAAAAAAAAGTTTGTAATGGCAACACAAAAGGCCCCACCCAAGTAGCCAAAGTGATCTTGAGAAAGAAAATGGAACTGGAGGCATCAGACTCCCTGACTTCAGACTGTACTGCAAAGCTACAGTAATCAAAAAAATAAAAATATGTCACTTGTACACAAAAACAGAAATATCAATAGGACAGGATAGAAAGCCAAGAAATAAAGTTATGCACCTGTGGTTACCTAATCTATGGCAAAGGAGGCAAGACTATATAATAGAGAAAAGACAGTCTCTTCAATAACTGGTGCTGGGAAAACCAGACAGGTATGTGTTTAAAAAAAAAATGAACCATACATAAAAAATAAACCTAATGTAAGGGCTGACACCATCAAACTTTTACAGGAAAACATAGGCACTCTGTGACATAAATCACAGCAATATCTTCTTCGACCCACCCCCTAAAGCAATGAATACAAAAACAAACAGGACTGAAAAAAAAGGTAAAAGCTTCTGTACAACAATGGAATCCATAAATAAAATGAAAAGAGACCCTTAGAATGGGAGAAAATATTTGCAAATGAAGCAACTCACAAGGGATTTATCTCCAAAATATATAAACAGCTCATGTAGCTCTATAGTAAAAAAAAAAAAAGGACCTACTCAAAAAATGAGCAGAAAATCTAAAATCTAAATAAAGACACCATACAGATGGCCAAACAGTGCATGAAAAGATGCTCAACATTACTAATTATCAGAGAGATGCAAATCGAAACTACAATGAGAATATCATCTCACACTAGTCAGAATGACCATCATCAAAAAGTCTACAAACAACAGATGCTGGAGAGGATGTGGGAAAAAGGGAATCCGTCTACACTGTTGGTGGGAATATAAATCGGCACAATCACTGAGGAGAACAGTATGGAGGTTCCTTTAAAAATTAAAAATAGAACTATCATATGATCCAGCTATCCCACTCCTGGACAAGTATCCAGATAAAACCTAAATTTGAAAAGATAAATGCACCCGTGTTCATCGCAGCACTACTTACTATAGCCAGGACATGGAAGCAACCCCAGTGTCCACCAACAGGGGAATGGATAAAGATGTGGTACACACTTACAATGGAATATTGCTCTGACATAAAAAAGAACAAAATAATGCCATCTGCAGCAACCTGGATGGACCTCGAGATCATACTAAGTGAAGTTAGTCAGATGAATACCAAATATCACTCATATGTGAAATCTAATTTTTTTAAATGATATGAATAAACTTATTTAGTTAGACTTACAGATATCAAAAACAAACTTATGGTTACCACAGAAGGTATAAATCAGCAAAGAAATAAACCAAAAGTGGGAAACATAACCTGCTAGGCAAAACATTTATAGCAGTTAGAGTAGCTCCCAATGATTGTATATATTCGACAATGTCTGGTTTCTTGTTTCAAGTTCCCTCTTGGTCTCATAAACCATTTCTGGAAAATAGGAATCGTCTCCCATAGCACATTCCATAGGGGCTCAACTGGAGCTTGCTTTTAGGGGCTACTTTCACTCAAAGCAGGGCAAGTGGTAAGACCTTATTCCTGGGAATTATAGCTAAAATTTGTCAAGAGACTTGTCTTTTTAAGATTATAATTCATCTTTCCTTTTGTCAGTAAATTAGGAATTACATGCGTGGATTTTCCTGGTGGCACAGTGGATAGGAATCCACCTGGCCAATGCAGGGGACAGAAGTTTGATCCCTGGTCTGGGAAGATTCCACATGCCACACAACTAAGCCTGTGCATGACAACTAGTGAACCAGCGTGCCTAGAGCCTGTGCTCTGCAGTAAGAGAGGCCACTGCAATGAGAAGCCTGCCCTCCCTGCAGCTAGAGAATAGCCCCTGGTCTCTGCAACTAGAGAAAGCCAGCTTGCAGCGATGAAGACCCTGCACGGCCAAAAATAGAACAGGTAAAAAATAAATATAGCAGTGTGCACATGTCAAAAAAAAAAAAAAAATTACACGTTTCATGGCAACCCCAGCGAAGCTTTCAAGCTCCAGATACTTGAGTTGCTATAAAGGCCTCTCCACTGTCTCTCTGAATGGACACAGAGAACACAAACCTAGGAATTCTTTCTTTTAGTAGGGATTTTTCAACCTCGGAAGCTTTTTCAGACCAGCAGGGAAATGCTTCTCACCAGGCAATAAAAGGGTCCACAAATACTAGTAAGTACCTAAGGTTTCCAGTTGCTCTTGGCCTCACAGTGAACTCAGCTTACCAATCTTCTCCCAGTCCAGCACTTCCGGTCTCAACTTCTTTGATTGGCAGTAGCCCAGTGTTAGCGTTCTTTGCAAAGAGTCGGACACGACTGAACGACTTCACTTTCAATTTTCACTTTCATGCATGGGAGAAGGAAATGGCAACCCACTCCAGTGTTCTTGCCTGGAGAATCCCAGGGACGGGGGAGCCTGGAGGGCTGCCGTCTATGGGGTGGCACAGAGTCGGACACGACTGAAGTGACTTAGCAGCAGCAGCAGCAGCACATACTGTGTATTTCTGTATCACCTTTTGAATTGTTCTTTTCATGTTTGGTCCTATAGTAAATTTCTGAATCCACTGCAGGGTGGCATCTTTTCCATTGTGGGTGCACTTGTGTAAATAATTTATTAGATCTTCCATCAGGAGCTCAGGGTCAAGCACCTTGCTTTGTCTATTCTAAACCCACCCTTCCTTGGTGTACCTTTATAGTCAGCCTCCTGAGAATGGCTGGGAGGACTCCAGTCAAATCCCCTTTCCCTAGCCCCTTCTGAGTCTTCAGGAGACTACTTTGGATAGCATTTTGGCAAGGGTAAGGGCCAAGTTGGAAACCCAGGGGTTTTAGTCCTAACTGCTAGCTTTGCCACTTGAACTGCTAGATTATTCCCTCAAGCAGTCAGACAACCTGATTTCTAATGTCCTGCACAGTGGAAGACAGCCAGTTCTTTTGGCTCTGTGACAGCTTCTAAGTTTAAACTTTCTTGGCATGTTTAGTTTCCTCCTTTTCTGCAGTTAACCATCCTTACCCCAAATGACCCCACGGACTTGGACCACCAATAAAGTATATTTGGCATCAGTAATAATCGTTATTTTCTTATCCTTATTAGATGGAGGGCTCTCATCAGGGCTGTGAACTTCCACCTTTTGAGTGAGGGGTGCCTTGGAAGGGTTTCAGCTTCCAGTGCCTTTTGATGAGTCAACACCACATACCCAGCCTTGCAGTGGCCCTAGTCCCTAAAGCTGCTTCCATCTGTGAACATCCTGTCAACTTAAAAATTCACAACCTAAAAGTTGATAATTATGTTGAGGGCAATACTGAGTACATAGCCTGGGGTACAGTCTCTTGGATAGTTCTGAGGGACTGTACTGAAGAGGTAAGCGAGGAGCCAGGACCTACAGGAGTTTTTGCAGGAAAACACGAAAGCAAAAACAAACTGAGTAGCCAAACACTGGAAGAGTCACTTAAAGCAAACAGACATCTCAAGGTTTTGAACTGAGCACTTTTCTTTGTATGTGTGCTTAGTCGCTCAGTCGTGTCCAACTCAGTAACCCATGGACTGTAGTCCTCAGGCTCCTCTGTCCATGGAATTTTCCAGGAATTCTGGGGTGTGTTGCCATGCCCTCCTCCAGGGGGATCTTCCCAACCCAGGAATGGAAGCCAGGTCTCCTGCATTGCAAGTGGATTCTTTACCATCTGAGCCACCAGAGAAGCCCTTTCTTTGCATGCGAAGATGCAAGAGTCTGGGCTCATTGAAATCATCCCTTTGATATGCATCATAACAACCTGTCCTGTCTTTCTCCATCCTGAATTCCCTCAGGGTGCACAGTCAGGGGCAGCTGCAGTGACTGATGGCTGCAAGGTTCTTTGTGTTCTTTGTCTGTAGTAGAGACTGCTTTCAGAGTGACATTAGGAAGGTTACTGCCTTTTTGCTCATTTCCATGGCACCATAACAGTCCTAGTTTGACCATACAGGGTCAAGAAAACTCCTTGGCCGGATGTGGACAGGGAACTGATGTGGAAATTTGATGTCTACTCAAGAATGAGGAAGGGGACTTCCCTGGTGGTGCAGTGGCTGAGACTCTATGCTCCCAATGCAGGAGGCCAGGGTTCAATCCCTAGGAAGGGAACTAGATCGTGCATGCCACAACTAAGAACTGGTGCAGCCAAATAAATAAATAAATATACTTTTTAAAAAGAATGAGGAAGAAGATGGTCTTCTTCCCCTCCCCCCTCCTTTTTTCTATTATAAAACTGTAGCCCACTAAGTTCTCAGGGTGGCACGCCCTTTCCTGCCTGCTTATCTCTCTCTCAAGCATCCTATACTAATAAATCACTTCCTGCCTGACCCTTTGCCGCTTGCAGAATTCTTTCCGCCCTGAGACAAAAGAACCTGAGCTTCATTTAGCCCTGAGATGCGTTCTGAGGTTTCGGCAGCCTATGCTCTGAGTCCCAATACTAGTTGTGTGGTTTCATGAGGCAGTGCCATCCAGCAGTACTGTTTAATTTTTGTTAAACTTTTGTATCTAGATCTTCCCATTTGAAAGGAGACAAGTCTTGGGATTCAAAAACTCAAGGGTATACCCAAAAAAGGCGTTCTTTGAATCCAAAATGGTAAACCAACAAAAATCTCCAAAGTAGTGAGCAGAGTGTATGCGTTAGGCACTGGATGAATATCTTCTACAGTCTGAATAATTGTTCTTTGGTTTGTGCACAAACCAGTTTGTGTCTGGTTTCTGACTGGTAAAATTAGAGTTCTAGAAGGTGACAGGCAGAGGTGTATTAAATCATATTCAAGGAAGGCTATTAGCAGGGGTTGACTTCATACTTCCCCTGTTCCTTTAACAGGTAATGCTTTTAAGTTTGGGATTTTTGCCCCAGAGCAAAGCCTAACCTGTAAAGGAATAGCTGTTTTGTTCTCCCTGCCTCCCATCCGTTCACTCCTCTGAGCTCACCTTCTGCCGTCTCTCTTCTTGGATAGTTGCTGGATGTTTTCTTCAGGGTCAAAGCCATAGAGCCTGCAGTGTGCAAGCCTGCCCTGGTGGTATTTTAATGTCCATTCTTGCAGGTGCAAAGGTACCCTTGCCATTTAACTCAGTAAATCTCAACCCAGAAGGGGAATGAGGCCTTTAGGCGTGTATAGAAAGCCATGCTTTCAGATTGGTCTCTCCCATCTGACTCTCCAGTAGCAGGAGAAAATGCTTTTTCAAGGTTTCTCTGGACATCATAGCCTCAGAAGAAGGTTTAGAAAGCCTATTTTTAACAAAGCAAGTGGCCTCAGCATCAATCAGAAAGTCCAAAAGCTGATTTCCCACAGTCGTGGTCACCTGCGGTTGCATATGGGGATATTGATGGATGCAGGATTGAGAGGAGGTCCTGGGCCCTGTCATTCTTGTTCACCGTCATTCTCAGCTCACACACCCGATGTGCCACCTGTTTACCTTCAGTTCAGTTCAGTTCAGTTCAGTCGCTCAGTCGTGTCCGACTCTTTGCGACCCCATGAATCGCAGCACACCAGGCCTCCCTGTCCATCACCAACTCCCGGAGTTCACTCAAACTCATGTCCATCGAGTCGGTGATGCCAGCCAGCCATCTCATCCTCTGTTTACCTTCAAGAATGTTATTTAGGATGTGACAATCTTTTTCAGTGTCCCTCCTGTTGGCAGTATGCACGTTGCGGGGGCCCACTGTCAAGTGCCCCATTCATATGGAAGTTTGGGGCTTGAGGCCTCCCAGCTTGTGCTGAGTCCCTTGTGAGGCTCCTCGATTTGGTCTAGCTCTCCCCTGTGTTAAGGCAGCAGCCAGCTACGCAGCCTGTTTCACTCTCCGCTGTTCCCTTTTCTCCTGAACATGGTTCCTACCATTAAAAACTTTGAAGGTAATTTCAGCACATTGAGACATAGTCATTCCTAAAGCCCCTTCCACCTTTTGCAGTTTCTTCTGTATACTGAGGTTGCTCTCGTCGATAAAAGCCATTAACCTTTTTAAAAATTCTCTGGGGTCTTAGGATCTGTATCTGCACGTGGCCTATAAGCTTTAAAGAACTTTCTAGAAGTTCTAGAACTTTCTAGAACTTTCTAGAACTAAGCTTTAAAGCTTTAAAGAACTTTCTAGAAGTTCTAGAACTTTCTAGAACTTTCTAGAACTAAGCTTTAAAGCTTTAAAGAACTTTCTAGAAGTTCTGAAGATTCTCACTCAGTTTCCTTCTTACCTCCTTGACTCTGTTACGGCTTCTTTGTTTTGACCCTGGGCCCTGCAAGAATGCAGTCTCGGTAATGTTCAGCATTCGAGCCCCAATTAGGATCCGCTGTTGGTGTAGCTATGCTTGCAGCAGCACATACTGAATTACCAGGGGTTTCTGTAGGAAGCCCATCTGCCTCCTCCCTAGCTTTATTCAGCACCATTCTATGTTCTTCTGCAGTGTGGGTGGTGTTTAATAAACTTTCAACATCTGCCCAGACTAGGTTGTGGGTTGCAGAAATTGAAAAGACACTTTTCACTTTCTGTGGGTCATCTCTGTAAATTGGCATATATATATATTTTTGGCTGTGCTATGTGGCATGCAGGATTGTTGTTCCCCGACTAGGGATGGAACCGGTGCCCCCTGCAGTGGAAGGGCAGAGTCTTAACCACGGGACTACCAGGAAGTTCTGGCATATTGTTCTTCTGATTAATTAAACCTGAAGTTGAAGAAACAGTGGACCCAAATCAATGCCATCAACTGCCCAGTCTCAGCATTTACACCCTCAGTGTGGATTTGCCTTAATGGTAGGATTGCCCTGAGTTTGGGTGGCTCTCTGGTGGATATGATCAGACTTCCCTGGTGGCTCAAATGGTAAAGGATCTGCCTGCAATGCAGGATACCTGTGTCCAATCCCTGGAGAAGGAAATGGCAACCCGTTCCAGTATTCTTGCCTGGAGAACTCCTTGAACAGAGGAGCCTGGCAGGCTACAGTCCACGGGGTCGCAAAGAGATGGACACGACTGAGCGACTAACTTTCACTTTCTGGTGGATATTAGAGGGGAGACCATTCCTACTTCTTGATTCTCAGAAAGAGGGGCAACCGTGGCCCAGAGGCTGTGGCTCGGGCACTGGCAGGGAAGGAGTAGCAGCCCCATCACATGGGGGTGGAGGAGGAACAAGCAGAGTGTTCTACTGAGTTAATAGCAAGTCCTCTTTTTCCTTAGGATCAGGCAGAATGGCTTTCTGTGCCTTCCCTTCCTATTGAACTGCAGTCTAATTTTCTTTGCACAGGTTTACTCAGATAAAAGGAGAAGGCAATGGCACCGCACTCCAGTACTCTTGCCTGGAAAATCCCATGGACGAAGGAGCCTGGTAGGCTGCAGTCCATGGGGTCACTAAGAGTCAGACATGACTAAATGACTTCACTTTCACCTTTCACTTTCATACATTGGAGAAGGAAATGGCAACCTACTCCAGTGTTCTTGCCTGGAGAATCCCAGGGACGGGGGAGCCTGGTGGGCTGCCTTCTTTGGGGTCGCACAGAGTCGGACACAACTGAAGCGACTTAGCAGCGGCAGCAACTCAGATACAATGACATAAAAAATTACATTAGATTTTCATCACACTTTTCTTCCTACTTAATAAATAAATCTAGCTGCAAAATTGTATTATGATTTAAAGATCCATTTTCAGGCCATTTTGTTCTTGAGCCTAAAGTCAAGCTGTGCTATCAAAAACTACCATCTTCTTCTCCATGGATTCATACCTGAAAGCTCCCTAGTTTTAGAGAATGCAGCCTAGAAATCTTGAAGAGGGAATTGGATTAACATTTTTGATTTTGAAAGCGCTTTACTTCTAGGTGGTCACAGCAGCAAAGTCTTTCTACCATTGCTTGCTGTGGTCACCAAGAAGCTCAGTCCCCAGTAGCCAGTTCTTGATAAGTGACAACCTGGCATAGACGTGGACAAACAAGACCAAGACAAAACCAAAATAAAACGAGACAAAACCAGGAGTCCCTGAGCCTTTAACCCATTGTCTGCCACAATTCCACCAGGTGGACCTTCAACTCATGATCTATATGGACAGTCTTACACAGGTATACCTTTTTAACAAGGTTTCTCACCCAAAGACAGCTTCCAAACCCCCAAGCCACTTCTTTGCTACAAAATGAAACTAAACGCTAGAGGTCAGTGGCCTGCCACAACTAGAGAAAAGCCTGTGCAGCAACGGAGAGCCAGCACAGCCAAAAATAACTAATGAATTAATTATAAATAAACTTTAGCTCTATGCAATTACATTCTTTTCCACACTTATTTGAATTCCTGATGATATCTATTCTCTTTGGAATAGGAGGCCTACCTAGAACCGGGAATACCACATCTGTGTCCCTTTGTGGCCATTATTGCAATGAACCCCAATGAAGCATCTTTCAATAGTGCCTTCCTTCTCACTTGTGTTCAATTTTATTTGACCAAGCTCCTCTGCTTATATTTCCTGAAGCCAAATATAACCCTGCATTTAATGGGTGCAGCAGCTGGGAATTGCTGAGAAGGGTCCCCTGCCCTCCTACCACCCTTCCCTTTCTCTCGGGAAAGGAGGAGTCCTGGACACATGTGAAGTTACTTATCTGTGTGGGCTCACTAGACAAGCCTGCTTGAATCTTGGTTGTGAATTACCAGCTGTGTGGACTTAGGCAGATGACTCAACCTCAGTGAAATGTGGTGGCCCGGAGGATTAAATGAAGCCATGTTTGTAGGGTGCTTTTCCTAGGCTCTGGCAGACAGATTGCCTGATAAATATTCCTAGTTATCCAAGTCAGGTCAGTTCACCTCCTGCCTACATCTCCCCCACTGCCACCTACTTGAATCCTTTCGATGATCTGTGTTCCCTCTTGTATTTTCAAACTTTCATTCCCTTAACCTTGAAACACAGTTGGCTCACCTGTTTTAAAACATCCTCCCCTTGGTCCTGGATCTTTCTGGTTCCATCCTTCATTGCTTGCTCCCTTGGTCCCTCTCCCTATGTCTCCATCCTGTGGCCTCCTGCACCCTGGCACGTCCAAGGTCACCAGTGTTCTCCCTCCTGCTGCCACAGTGACTGCAGTCTGGCCAACATTCTCACCACAGCAGTGCACTGTCCCCACTCAGGGCCGCTCTCTACCCTCTGAGATGTCCTCTGCAGGACCTGCCCTGCACTGAGAGCACTGTTCTTCCCACTGGAAACAGGCCCACCGCCCAAGACGCAAATTAGACCAGGACACGTTACCAGTGAAAGTGTTTAATAGTTAAATTATTTAAATAGACTTTTCCATTTCCATGGGAAATCATAATTGTATTCATTTTTGCAAGAGCATGGGTAAAAAGAGTGCACACTCCTTGGAGGGAATGAAGAGCTAGCACTGCACGTGGTCACCAGTCACTGCCGGGATGGGAGGGAGGGGCCCCACGGGGCAGGGAGTCCATGACCAACAGGGGAAACACTGGAGAAACCAGCACACACGTTACTCAGGTTGGGAGCAAGATGAAAACCCAGCACCACTGGCGGGCCGCATGGAGAGGTCAGGGACTCGAAGACAACACCACAGAGAATGCCAGCCCCTTGCGGCAGGTGCAGGGGTGATGCAGAATTCAGAGGATGGAGCAGCAAAAGCACAGGTAGGCTAAGGCTGCCGGGGTTAGGCCCATAAGCTTTGCTTCTCAGAACTGTGTTTGATTGGGGGGGGGGGGGGGGTGGTGTGCAGAAAGGGGAGGGCGGGCTAGTGTCCACGGAGAGGTGGTGCAGGGGGTGTCAAAGGAGCGTTTTGCAGCTGACACATAGCTGCCTCCTCGCCTCCTTCCAGCTCACATGCGAGGCAAGAAGAATGCTGCCCTGAGACGGAACGAAGAGATCTGGGCACAGGACCCAAGGATTCTGTTTGAATAAGGTCTCTATAACAGTATATCCTTTTCCAAATGCCTCCCTCATAGGATGTAAAAAATAGAAATTTTTCTTGGTGTATTTGACTGCTCCCACCCCCACAAATGAAATCAGACAAAATGAAATTTCTGCTGGCTTTGGCCCATGGATTGGCCTCCACTTTCCTCTGTCTGGTTTGTAGATGGAGAGCAAAGCCCCCATCCTTTCCTTGCCTGAGGGATCATCTCCAAAGAGAGACGCCTGCACCTTGGCCAGCGTCGAAAGCCAGGCAGCCCAGCCTTCCCCACACCACCACGCCGGCCGAGCTGTCAGGGTTGCAGAGGCTCCCTCTCTGCCCGAAGCAAAAGCTGACATCTCTGGGAGCCGAAGGGTGGAAGGAGGCCCTGCTGGCTGCCACGGGTTGAGGCTGCTTCCCTTGACTCCAGCTCGGCCTGAGATGGGAAAGAGGCGTTTGTTTTCTTTTTATTCTGTTTGCATTTTACTTAATAGAGGTGACAAGTTTGTGTGTGTGTCTGAGAGAGAGACAGGGAGAAAGGGTAACGTGTGCATGCATCTTCCTACACATGGAACCCCAAAAGGACACGCTCACTGCTCTGGTTGGACCTGGGAAAATCGGAGGTGAGGGAAACAGGTGTCCTGAATGAGAACAGTTCCACAGCATAAACACACGCACACACACACATGCACACATACACACACACACACTCCAGTACACACATCGACATACATACAGTACAAATGAGCACAAATGCCCTGCTGTGCACAGCTGTTTTCTAATATAGAGAGTTTACAAAATATAGAATTTGGTATATTTGTTAGATCTCCAAGGTTTTCAGTAATACAAAATAAAAAATACAAAAAGACAAGTTGGGATCCCTGGCCTCCCTCCGCAGTGGCATCCTGGTTTGCTTGTGGGCCTCTTACACGCATACAACTAGCACAGTCTAAAGAAGGGCACAGAAACGTGTTTTGTTTTATTTAATAAATATTTTCTTTTTTTCTCAGAACCACCACTCCTTGCTCCGAGTCCTCTGGCCTCCCCCTCGCAGTTAGTCCTGCCCCCTCCAGGGGCACCGCTGTGGGTTGTGGGAGGGGCCCGCGATGAAGGCCACGGCCCATCCCTAAGCCAGCACTCCTGCCGAGGCCTGCAGAGCCGCTGCCTCGGTTCGAAGTGTAAAGGCCCACATAGGAAAGCAGCCCCGGGCCCGGGCCAGAGTGGCGCTGCCTCCCGCCCGCCGGAGGCCGAGCTCCGCGGTCCTGCGCCCAGGCGGCCTGCCCTGCCGAGCCCGATCCCTCCTGCCGCTCCTCTCCGCGCGCGGCAGCTCCCGTCAGTCAGAAAACTCGACGTTCCGACCGCATGCGGCGGCGCCTTCAACAGAGGGAGACATCTTTGGTCAGCTTGGTGCTCGCAGGACGCTGGCACCCCGGGCCTTGGACGGAGACCGCCAGCCCTCCCGCCCGCAAGGGCAGAGGCTGCTTCTGGAGTCAAAGTGGGAAATCTCAGGCGGCCTCGCGGGCTGGAGCGAGGCTTCCGCCTTGTCTCTGGAGGCCAGGCTGCCTGGCGTCCGCGGTGGCTGCTAACTGGGCGGGGGCCCTCCGTTGAGGAAGTAGGTCATCATCTCGCCTTTGCCCTTGACCTTGACCACACCCCGGCACTCCAGCTGGTACGTGTTGGCGGCCAGCACCTGGTACATGTCTGTGGTGACCTAAGAGGCAAAGGAGGAGAGAGGACAGGTCATCCATGACCTGACTGCCCCTGACTTGGAAGGGTGGGTGGCAGCCTCACTGTGGGGTAGCCCCCCCAAGGAAGGGCCTCAGAACCCAGAAGGAGGCAGCACCCACTCCCGGCCAGGTGGGGTGGCCAGCCCCTGATGCACCTGTGGCCACGCACTGCCTATCGCCATCCTCCACAATGAGAGAGCCGCAGAAGCTGAGGGGAGCTCTCAGGAGCTCACAGCCCTCCCACTCCCCACAATCCACGCTCAAGTGTTTTACCAAAGCCTCACTCCAGACCTTTCAGAAAGTTCTAGAAACTGGTTTTCCATCACAGACAGTTTGAGAACCACTGCTGACTTCATTTCATCTTCCTATGAGGTTAGAACTATGATCTCAGGCTCGGAAAACCTATGCCACTTGCCTGAAGTCACACAGCTGGTAAATGCTAGGGCCCGGATTCACTTCAGATTGTGCTGCCCGCCTCTGCTTTAGCTTTTGGCACACAGAGGAGGACTCACAGGCAGTGTCAGCAACGACAGGACACTACCGCAGGGCGAAGGGCCAAGCAGAGGTGACAGGAGGAGCAGTGAGACTGAAGCTTCAGCACAGGGTGATCCAAGAGCCGTTTCTGAGCATGGCCAGCACCCCTGCTGGGGCCCCCACCCACACCTGCTGTTCAGCCAGGAAGGGGCAGCACATTCTGTGAAAGGTAAGCCCTATGTAAAGGTAGGTGCCCGGCTGTCGGTTACTGACTGAGCCCCTCACATCTGTGTGTGTGTGTGTGTGTGTGTGTGGGCGGGGGGGTTGAAGCTCTGTAAACACTCCTCCTCTCTCTCCATCTCTCCTCAGGACCCCCACTCCCACCTTTCTGTCCCACTCTCTTCCCCCCGCCACCCTGCCCAGGATGGAGGTGAGAAGAGGCCATCTGGCCATGCCCCTGAGGCAACACCCACAGGCCAGCCAGGGCCGTGCTGGGGTCAGTCCCTTTGTTCAGAGGCCCCACGAGGGAGTGAAGTTAGGGGACAGTTAAGCAGAGTCACTGTGAGCAAGGACCTTAAAAATGGCCCAGTTTGCACTTGGGAAAACCGAGACCAGGAAGGCTAACCGAGGTTCCATGGTTCAGAGCCTCTCTGTGTCAGATCAAGCAAGGTCTGAGAAAAACAAAAGCAGCTAAAGAGCACCAGCCTGTACAGGACGAAGAGATGAGAAAGTCTCCAGGTCTCTGGCCAGGCTCCTTAGCTGTTAAGACTGGTGTGGGCACCATCCAGGGACCAGTGGCTTTGTCTCATTTTCAAACCAAGCCCTGAGTGCTCTGAGCTCCATTTAGCAAATCCTGCTCCCTGCAGCCATCTGCCTTGTGACTGCTCTGTGTGCCTGGTGCGTGGCGTTAGCACTCCTGGCTTGGCTGTGCCATTCCCCACAATTCTTCCTGTGGCCAGTAGAGGGCTTTGCGCAGGATAGAAGATCTGTCCAAGGTACTGAGAGCCTGAAACGCAATTGTGTTCTCCAAGTTTCCACTGCATCAGCACCAACCACCGCATCGCCCTCAAATGTGGCTGCAGAAATTCTGTCTAGGAACTGTGAGCAGCCTGCTGGAAGCCCGCTTAGCATCACACAGAGGTCCCCCAGTGGACATGGAGGTGGATGCTCCTGCACTCACCTGGATGCGGTCGGGCACACCGGTGCTGTCCATGCGGCTGGCCACGTTCACCGTGTTGCCCCAGATGTCGTACTGAGGCTTGCGGGCTCCGATCACGCCCGCCACCACGGGGCCAATATTGAGCCCTGCAGGGCACAGAAGTCAGAATTCTCATCAGGGTTCAGAGCAACTCTTTCCTGCCTGCCCTCGACACCATTCCTCCCCCAATTCTTGGCAGATTCTCCCCCTGACTCTTGGCCTGAAGACACCCAGGGTCCTCCTGGCTTGAGGCTGTACCTAACCCCACAGCTGCCACTGCTTGGATCCTATCGCACACTTGCTAACTCGAGACCACAGGAACCCATTCACATAGCCACTACTTCTCAGCTCCTGCAAATCTACCGCTAGACTGCCCTCTTTAAGGCTTCCAGTGGCCTTTTGCATTTGCTGGTTGCCTTTCTTTAATCACCCCTCTCCCTGTGGCATTTAAGTTTCCACCTTTAATTCAGACTCAGCATACCAGACTCGCCTTGTTCCTCTGTTCCAGGGGTGCCACCACTCTCATTCTCAGAACCTGCCTCCTAACCCCCTTCCCTGCCCAGTGTCTGCTCTCTTCAAGTAATTCACCCTCAGGTTTCTGCACCAGGGTGGTGACGCTGCAGTGACTGACACCGGGAAGTAATCTGCCGCATCCGTGTGGACTCTCCCCCACTTCTGCTCCAGTCTGTCTGCCTTCCTAGTCCTGCCCAAGACAACACTGAGCAGCCCCGCCCCTGAGCCTCTGCTGTGCTGGTCTCTACCTCAAATGCCCTTCCTCCTCTCCCAGCAAAGTCCTTCCCAGACACATCTGCCTCAACCAGCATTCTCTCGATATTTTCTGCCCCATCTCCAAGGCCCAGGGCACTCCCTCCTGTCACATAAACTGTCTCTCCTGATGGGCCTCATTAAGCCTAATTGTGGCTTAACTATTTCTTAGCATGAGGCCACAAACACAGCAGAAGCTCCCACACACACCCCTCGACTACTCACTAAATCAGAAATGTCATCAGTCCTCAAAACTCTTCCCTCCACCAGCCTCCTCTTTGGGCCCATCAAACCACAGGTAGCTTTTTACCCCACATGCTATTCCCAGGCTGGGCTGTCACCTTCACTGGTGACAGCCATGCTTCCCAGGGAAGACATCATGCGTCTGTAGGGCAGGATCTACCACACGAGGCTCCCAGCTGCCTGCCCAGCTCCTTGTCTGCCTGCCACTCAATCCCCAGTCCTGGTCCAGCACAGGAGCTGGGGCAGCTCACAGAAACATACATGTCAGGAGAGAAGTGCAGATCAGAGGAGGTGGGGAGGTGGAATGAAAGAAAAGGAGGCAACATCATGGGAGACCAGGGGTGATGTTTACACAGAAGCACAGACGGCTCTGTGCCACCCCCAGCTGGCTCTGGTCTGGGTTTCCAGCACCTGATGCAAAATGAAAACCTGGTTGTCTGCAGGCATGTGCCCACCAGCCCGCACAGCCAGCTCCTCAAGAAAAGCCAGTTGCCAGCACTCAGGCCAGAACAAAAGATCTCCTGAGGACCTTCACAACACAATATTGACTTTTAAGAATCCATATTTCAGTTTAATGTGCTAATTTTGAGAACTGAAATACCAGTATCTTTGTTGGTGAATCACTGTTCCTTTTTTAAAAATTTGAAATCTGAATCATTTTTGGCCTGAGACATTTCTGGGAGGGAGCTGATAATACATTAAAATTTTGACAAAGGACTGCTCTTTCAGAAAGCATTCTTTATCTCCACCATCCTCAAGAGGTAGAGAGCAGTGCTTGACAAAGCTGTTTCTTTTGAAAAAGTAACTTATTCTGAAAGCCTGGGTATCCTTGACAAGATAAGGACAAAACGAGCCACTGAGACATCTTGAACCTTATCAAGCAACACAGAGGTGTGTTTCTCAGATCGTTTAGTGGATGCTGTAGCAGAGCAAATAGGCAAGTGTGCTGATGTACGTGGGTTTTCCCTGCACTATTCTTGCAGCTCTTCTGTAGAGTTGAGAAGTGTCAGAATAGAAGACTGGGGTAATAATAAACAACAAAAGGAATACAAAGAAGATGTATAGCACAGGAAACATAGCCAATATTTTATAATAACTTTACTTGGAGTATAATCACTATGCTGTAAACCCACAACCGGAGAAGGCAATGGCACCCCACTCCAGTGCTCTTGCCTGGAGAACCCCATGGACGGAGGAGCCTGGTGGGCTGCAGTCCATGGGGTCGCTAGGAATCGAACACGACTGAGCGACTTCACTTTCACTTTTCACTTTCATGCACAGGAAATGGCAACCCACTCCAGTGTTCTTGCCTGGAGAATCCCAGGGACAGGGGAGCCTGGTGGGCTGCCGTCTATGGGGTTGCACAGAGTCGGACACGACTGAAGCGACTTAGCAGCAGCAGCAGCATACCCACAACTAATATATTGTAAATCAACTATACTTCAATTAAGAAACAAAATAATAAATACAGAAATTGAAAAAAATTATATAGGGTTTTGGTTCAAAGATTTTCTAAACAAGTAGTATATAGCTCTGCCTGTTTTGAAACTGGCCCAGGGCCTCTGCTCAGAACTTTTCCCTCTCTCCTGCAGCAGTCCTGCCCCCCAGATACCACATCATCTACAAAGCTCCTCAAAGCCACCCAACAAGGGCCAAAGCATTTGACAAAGAAGGAATCCAAGAAAGATACGTGGACTCAACTTATCTCCACATCCTCACCATTTCTTTCCCCAGTTTGTGTAGATTAGAAGAACCTTCACATCACCTAGATCTTGCTTACACACACACACACAGAAACCACTTAGAACTCAGCAATAACCCCTTTCTGAGTTCCGGCCTCTCCCATGGGAAGCCCTGTGCCCTTGGCACACAGCATCCCCTTCAAAGCCTCTCTGGTGGGCATAGTGGGTAGAAAAGTCAGGAACTGAGAAAATGGTGACCTGTGCTCACCACCATGCAGAGGAGGCACCTCTAGGCCCTGGGAGAGCTCTGCTGTGTGATGGGCACCAACCTGCCCCTTGGGCAGGGACATACGATAACATCAGCCTCCTTGGACTGGCTCTTGGAAGCAGGACGGGAGACGGGGTTTGGGGAGCCCCCACAAGCCCTCAGCACTCTGAGCCAGGCTCACCGATCTTCATCTGGAAGTTGTTGAAAGAGTGCTCGTTGATGTACTTCATTTGGTCCATCAACTTCATGGCGAAGTCGGCCAGGGCTTTGATGTGGGTCTTGCCCACCTTGTCGTAGGTGGAGTCATTGAGGCCCGAGGCGGCCATGTAGGTGCTGCCGATGGTCTTGATCTTTTCCAGCTGCCTGAACCGGTCCTCACTAATGATCTGGGAAGAAGGAGGCCAAACCTGGGTCACCCCGAAGTTGAGTACTGAGGTCTGCGGGGGAGTGCAGCAGCACAGCCCCTCACCCTGGTTCACACAGAGGGGCCCATCTCTGTCACCAGCTCAGAGTAAAGCCTCGGTGCTCCCCGACAGTCAGGCCTCCTCCAGTACTCATCCGCTGGCTGTCTAGGGGCTGTGGGCCATGAGCCCAGCCACATACAAAAGCCCCTGGGGCCAGGTCACGAGTCACCTCTGGGGCTTTTCCCCCTAATATGGATTGGCAGCCGCCTTTCCCTTTGCTGGCTAAGGTCCCCAGCCCTCCCAGGGAAACCTCCTCATTGTTGTCCAGCAGGCCACTCTCTCCTGTCTCCAGGATCTGCTGGAAGCCTGTCCACATCCATTTCAGCCAACTCCAGTAACCACAATGCCTGGGGGTCTCAGGGGCTGCTTCTGACACTGCCTGGTCCCAGCTCCACCATCTCTCTAGTGTTTGTGCTCCTTGCCCCAGCCCCTGCATTCCTGCTGGGCTTGTCCCTCTCACACTCACTACACGGTGAGCTCCCAGCACCGAGACTGCTCTACTGGCACACACTAGGTACTCAACAAAGAAAATCTCTTTGCTTCTGCTTCTGCTGTTTAAAGCTTTGCAACTTGGTCCCGCCTCCTCCTTTAGCTTGGGAATCCCTCCTCCCTTGGACTCTCTCAAATGCTGAGTCCCAGCCTGAGGCCCTGTCCAGCCCGAGATGGCACAAGAGGAATGGCAGGTGATGAGGGTGGTTGGCGAGTCAGCCAGGCAGAGCCTCGAAGGGGCAGCTGAGGCTAAAACCCCAGCTCTGCCGCTTACAGGCAGTGACCCAAGGCAAGACGCTTAATGTCTGTGAGTCTGGGCCTCCCCACTGTGACATGGTGATGGGGAAGAAATACACGCAGGCGCCTTGGCAGTGCCTGGGACACAGTCAGGGAGCCTGATGTCTCCACTCACACTGGTGATGGGAAAGGGGGTATCGGGGCCCAGCTGCACCTCGTCAAAGTCTGCGATGATCTCGTTGAGCAGCCGCAGGCACTCGACGCCCTCGTTGTTGGCCTCCAGTTCCACGTAGAACTCGGAGAAGTTGGCGATGGAGGCGAACATGACGGCCACGCACTCGCACGACTGATAGTAGAGCTCGTCGTTGCGCCGTTCGCGGGCCAGGAAGTGTGCGGCCACGTCCTTGGGCAGAATATTGTGCAGCAGCCGCCGGTTGTAGGCCTGCAGCTCCTCCATCTCCTCCTTCTCCTCTGTGGCCTGGGACAGAGGGCCCGGTCAGAGGGAGGGCAAGCAGCAGGCTGCTTAGAAAAAGGCAGTGCAGCCTGCCTGCGTGCCCACATGGGCCCAAGACTTCAGCAAGTGCCAGCTGCATCCTCACTGCTGTCTCTACTTCAGGTTTTCAATAAAGAGCATCTATTACTCTGACCATCAGGAAAGAGAGCTCTGTAAGTGGCTAACTCTCCCCTCCTGCCTCTCGGAAAGCGACACCTATGAGAGCATTGATCCTGCAGGAGGGACCCTGAGTGAAAACAGGTCCCAGAGGAGAAGCTGGATGGATCCTGCCTGCCCCAGATGAAAAGGAGGCAGGAGGGTAAAAGGCTGGTTCAAACCTGCGCCTGCACGGCCCTCTAGCCATCCAAGTGCGCCTCGATTGTCCACTTGCCTCTTCGTATAAGGAAAAGCACACAGAAAAGCAATTTGATAAAAATCATTTTAGCAGACTGAATGCAGGGAAACCTGCTTAGAGCCCTGCCTGGTCTCCCTGGTTCCCCGAGAGCTGACTCACCCCAGGACCAGAGGGTGCACATGCCTCGAGGTGCCACCTGGGCAGGACAGGGACATCACTGATGTCCCCAAGCTTGGGTCCAGAGCCTGGGACAAACTCACCATCCAGGATAAAGGGACAGTGCAGAACCCTCAGGTCAAGAGGCCAATAGTGGCCCACAAGCTGAAGCACAGAGGTAGTCCTGCACTTTGGTGTGCAAGGAGCCAGCTAACCAGAGTGTTCAAGGGGCACAGGGGTCCAGAAGGGGGGTCTGCTTGCTCCCTCCCCTCAACAGCAAACAGAATGGTCCCTTCAATGGGGGCAGGCAACAGTGTAGGTAAGGCAGGCAGACAGGCAGGCCAAGCATCATTAGCAGGGCTGTTTAAAAGATCTAGCCAGCCTTCTTGGGCCTTCCTTAACTAAACATGGAGGCCTTTCTATTCACTGCAGCTAGAACCTCCAAAAAGGCCAGGACTATTTCTCAGGGCCCTGGGTCTCCAGGTGGGCAGTGGCTGCCCATGGAGAAGGAGCTGCTACACCCATCAGGGCTGCAGGTCTGGTTCCAGCGGGGATGGAGAAGCTGAGGGACGAGGTGAGAGGACGCACCTAATTCTTGGGGTGGGTGGGTCATACCCAAGGAAGCTCCTGGACCCTCAGATGCCAGGGGGGTCCACCGGGCACATGCTATCTTCCTGCCAGGTAGCTCCTGTGGGGGACACTTTGACCATCCCCTCCCCTAAAGTGGGCTTCCCTGGTGGCTCAGTGGTAAAGAATCTTACAATGCAGGAGATGCAGGTTCTAACCCTGGGTTGGGAAGATCCCCTGGAGAAGGGAATGGCAACCCACTCCAGTATTCTGGCCTGAAAAATCCCATGGACAGAGGAGCCTGGTGGGCTACAGTCTATGGGGTCACAAAGACAGACACGACCTTGTGACTAAACAACAACAACTCCCATAAATAAGGGCCCCCTGCTTCTGCTCTGGAACAGGTGTGCCAGCAGGAGAAGGCTGGTGCGGGAGTCCCTCTCCTTCTCCCTGCTGTCCCCGCAGAGGGGCCCCACCTGCTTTGAAGATGCCCCAGGCTGCCCCCACTCCTGCCCCTACCACCCACGGAGACCACAGGCCTGGGGACCCAGGAGCACTTCAGCTCCTCTGATCAGCCCACAGGTGGCAGGAATGCTTTCCCAGAGAGCATCTGCCCAGAGTGTCAGGCAGTGGAGGCTGGGGGGTGGGGACGCGGGGAGCACAGCTGCTGCTGGGAACAGAAGCCAAGCACAGAGGTGCTGGTCAGGTGCACCTGCCACCTCTGGGAACTCTGCCCAAGACGTGTGGGCAGCTGCCAGCACAGCCAGCTGCTTCTAGGCTGGGCTCTGCTCAGGCAGGATGGCTCAGGGGTTCACAGGTGCTTGCTGGTCCTAATAAGGTCAAGGCTATGGGAGGAGACAAGAATGGGTTCTCCTGAGAACCAAGGCCCAGAGGAGGGCCATGCAGCTGTGTGTCTTGTGCAGGTGCTTCAGGGAAGCTGAGGACCCCAGGCTCCCCACCTCCCTGTCAGCACCACACCCATCCACCATGACCACAGACCCAACAGCTAAATGGGCTGCTAGGCGAGACTGGCGGTGGGGCAACAGACCATCACTCATCCGTCAGGGACCCGTGTTCAGGTTATTATCTACCCCTCCCCAAAGCGCTGGAGGACGATGGGAGATGGAAGGATGCGGGAGCATCATGAGACGCTTCAGTAGAGGCGGGCAGACATGCCTGACAAGTAGACACGCTCACCCCCACCCTCACACACATGCACATTTTTGCAAAATGGGGAGTGGCCAGCCACTTCCTTGTCAATTTTCCCTTCCTTCCCAACCTTGTACAGAGTGCTTGTGCCTGAGGAAGGATGTGATCAGAGGAGGGAGCGCCACATGTGGTGTGTCCAGCAAGGAAGCAGGGCAGTGAGGTGGGGAGCGGGCACGGTGGGGCAGAGTAGGGGGCTGGGATGGTGGGGAGGCCAGTTCCATTGAAGAAATGAGTAAATATGTGAAAGAAATAGAAGGGGAAGTTCTCACTGCCAGCGATAATATTTGCATGCATGGAAGGAGGAAGGCTAGAAAGAAGCCTGAGGTATTGCATTGGGAATGGGGGTACTGCTACCAACTCATGGTTTTAAATATCACCTGACAGTTACTGCAGTAGTATCCATTCATATGTAGGTGTATATGTGTGTATTTTCTATATACTTATATACATTTCCTATCTTTGTCCACAGAGAGGACCTAGAACAGTGAGCACACGGGGTGCCCTGATCTGGGTTTCTAAACACCATTCTCTATTAAAAACAATTGGGGCACTCAGAAGGGAAAGTACATGATGAGCCCCAGACATCATCTTGTGCCAGAAAGTAAAAAAATGCCCAAAGAATGATGGCGATGTGTCAAAGAACACGGAAGCCAACCTGAAGACACACTGACCAGAGCCAGGACACGTGAAACATTGAAATGAATAATGAGAGGAGCAGAGTGTAAACCCCACTGAATTCGACAGGAATCTATGAGTTAGGCTGATGTAGATAAATGAATGAAGTAAATAAGAGGAGGATAAGGAAAGCTCTGGGCTTCCCTGGTGGCTCAGACGGTAAAGAGTCCACCTGTAATACAGGACACCTGAGTTGGATCCCTGGATCAGGAAGTTCCCCTGGAGAAGGAAATGGCAACCCACTCCAGTATTCTTGCCTGGAAAATG